>NC_080382.1:93337543-93663936 GCF_014773155.1 Arachis stenosperma
AATGTCCAATCTGGTGCAGAGATGACTGGTGCTGTGACCAGCTTAGCTTTCAGGGTCTCAAACGCCTGCTGACACTGTGTGTCAAACACAAATGGCGTGTCAGCAGCTAGCAGGTTACTCAAAGGTTTTGCAATTTTCGAAAAATCCTTTATGAACCTTCTGTAGAATCCTGCATGCCCCAGAAAGCTTCTGATTGCCTTAACATTGGCAGGTGGTGGTAATTTTTCAATTACCTCTACCTTTGCCTTATCCACCTCTATTCCCCTGCTTGAAATTTTGTGCCCAAGGACAATTCCTTCAGTCACCATAAAGTGACATTTCTCCCAGTTTAAAACCAGGTTAGTCTCTTGGCACCTTTTCAGGACAAGTGCTAGGTGATTAAGACAGGAGCTGAATGAGTCTCCATATACTGAGAAATCATCCATGAAGACTTCCAGGAATTTCTCCACCATATCAGAGAAGATGGATAACATGCATCTCTGAAAGGTTGCAGGAGCATTACACAGACCAAAAGGCATCCTCCTGTAGGCAAACACGCCAGAAGGGCAAGTAAATGCTGTTTTCTCTTGGTCCTGAGGATCAACTGCAATTTGGTTGTAACCTGAATAGCCATCCAAAAAGCAGAAATAATCATGACCAGCTAGTCTTTCTAGCATTTGGTCTATGAATGGTAAAGGAAAATGATCCTTTCTGGTGGTTGTATTGAGCCTTCTGTAGTCAATACACATACGCCACCCTGTGACTGTTCTTGTAGGAACCAGTTTATTTTTTTCATTATGAACCACTGTCATGCCTCCCTTTTTAGGGACAACTTGGACAGGGCTCACCCAGGGGCTATCAGAAATAGGATAAATAATCCCAGCCTCTAGTAATTTAGTGACCTCTTTCTGCACCACCTCCTTCATGGCTGGATTTAGCCTCCTCTGTGGTTGGACCACTGGTTTGGCATTATCCTCCAACAGGATCTTGTGCATGCATCTAGCTGGGCTAATGCCCTTAAGATCACTTATGGACCACCCAAGAGCTGTCTTGTGTGTCCTTAGCACTTGAATCAGTACTTCCTCTTCCTGTGGATTCAAAGCAGAGCTTATAATCACTGGAAAAGTGTCACCCTCTCCCAGAAATGCATACTTCAGGGATGGTGGTAGTGGTTTGAGTTTAGGTTTGGGAGGCTTATCCTCCTCCTGAGGAATTTTCGAAAATTCCTTTGTTTCCTGTGGTTCTTCTAGATCAGGTTGAGCATCCTTGAAGATGTCTTCAAGCTCTGATTCTAGGCTTTCAGTCATATTGATCTCTTCCACCAAAGAGTCAATAATGTCAGCGCCCATGCAGTCATTTGGTGTGTCTGGATGCTGCATAGCTTTTACAGCATTCAACTTGAACTCATCCTCATTGACTCTCAGGGTTACTTCCCCTTTTTGTACATCAATGAGAGTTCGTCCAGTTGCTAGGAAAGGTCTTCCTAGAATGAGAGTTGCATTCTTGTGCTCCTCCATTTCCAGCACCACAAAGTCAGTTGGAAAGGCAAATGGCCCAACCTTGACAATCATATCCTCTATTATGCCTGATGGATGTTTAATGGAGCCATCAGCAAGTTGGAGGCATATTCGGGTTGGTTTGACTTCTCCAGTCAACCCAAGCTTTCTGATAGTGGATGCAAGTATTAGATTGATGCTTGCTCCAAGATCACATAGGGCTGTCTTGGTGCAAGCGCCTTCTAATGTGCATGGTATCATGAAGCTTCCTGGATCTTGAAGCTTTTCTGGTAAGCTTTTCAAAATGACTGCACTGCATTCTTCAGTGAGAAATACTTTTTCAGTTTCTCTCCAATCCTTCTTATGACTTAAGATCTCTTTCATGAACTTAGCATAAGAAGGTATTTGCTCAAGTGCCTCTGCAAACGGAATCTTTATTTCAAGAGTCCTTAGATAATCTGCAAAGCGGGCAAATTGCTTATCCTGCTCCGCTTGGCGGAGTTTCTGAGGATAAGGTATCTTGGCTTTATATTCTTCAACCTTAGTTGCTGCAGGCTTGTTCCTTACAGAAGTGGTTGAAGAATCCTTTTTAGAGGGATTACTGTCAGCACTCTCAGGTGTCTGATCCTCCCTTGGCGTCTGAACGCCAGGATTGGGTGGAAAATGGGCATTAAACGCCAACTTTTCCCCCTTTTCTGGCGTTTGAACGCCAGAACTGGGCAGGGAATGGGCGTTTAACGCCAGCTTTCCCTCCCTTCCTGGCGTTTGAACGCCACTAGCATTCCTCTCTGGGCTCTTACTGTCCTCAGAGGGATTTTGAACAGTGGTTTGGTTATCCTCTGTCAATTGTTCCTCATTTGACTTTTTACTCTTTTGAGTGGTGTTGTTCAGTGTCTTCCCACTCCTCAGTTGAACTGCTTGACACTCTCCTGTTATCTGTTTAGATATCTGCTGTTTTGCTTGATTCAACTGCAGTTCTATGTTCTTGTTAGGAACTTTAGTTTCATGGAGCATCTCTTTAAATTCTGCTAACTGTTCTGTCATCAGGAGCAATTGTTGATTAAGCTCAATCATCTGTTCTTGAGGATTAGGATCAGTGACTACTGCCATGACTTCCTCTTTTGGAGAGAACTCATTGCTAGAGTATAAATATTGGTTTCTAGCAACAGTGTCTATAAGCTCTTGAGCCTCTTCAATTGTCTTCCTCATGTGTATAGATCCACCAGCTGAGTGGTCTAAAGACATCTGAGCTTTTTCTGTAAGCCCATAGTAGAAGATGTCTAACTGTACCCACTCTGAAAACATTTCAGAGGGGCATTTTCTTAACATACCTCTATACCTCTCCCAGGCATTATAAAGGGATTCATTATCCTCTTGTTTAAAGCCTTGGATGTCCAGCCTTAGCTGTGTCATCCTCTTTGGAGGGTAAAAATGATTCAGGAATTTGTCTGATAACTGTTTCCGTGTCTTTATGCTTGCTGTAGGTTGGTTATTCAACCACCTTTTAGCTTGATCTTTTACAGCAAATGGAAACAGTAATAGTCTGTAGACATCCTGATCCACCTCTTTATCATGTACTGTGTCAGCAATTTGTAAGAACTGTGCCAGAAACTCAGTAGGTTCTTCCTGTGGAAGACCGGAATACTAGCAATTTTGCTGCACTATGATAATGAGTTGAGGATTTAGCTCAAAGCTGCTTGCCTTGATGGGAGGTGTACAGATGCTACTCCCATATGCAGCTGTAATGGGGTTGGCATATGACCCCAGAGTCCTTCTGGACTGATCAATCCCACTTAGGTCCATAATGGATAAAGGGAAATGATATGGATTGCAAATAGATAAATTTTGTTTTTTTTTTTTTGAATTATCCGAAAAAGATAAAATAAAATAAAACAAAAGAAAAATAAAATAAAAATTCGAAAATTAAAAGAAAATAAGATCAAGGCAAATTGAAAACTGAATCAATTAGTTAATTGAAAAGATTTTGAGATTAGCAATTAGAAAGATATGATTGAGAAAAATTTTATGAAAAAGATTTGATTTTTGAAATGAAGAAAGAGAAAAACACAAGATGACACCAAACTTAAAATTTTTAGAAAATCAAACACAATTTTTCGAAAATTTTAACGGAAAAACACAAAGAGGACACCAAACTTAGAATTTTTACAGATCAAAAGGGACTAAAGACATGCAAATTCGAAAATTAGAAGAAAAACAAAAGCATGCAATTGACACCAAACTTAAAATATGAAACTAGACTCAACTAAAAGACTCTAAACCAACAAAAATAAAACAGTCCTAATCTAAGCAACAAGATAAGCCGTCAGTTGTCCAAACTCGAACAATCCCCGGCAACGGCGCCAAAAACTTGGTGCACGAAATTGCAATCACACTTTTGCAACCCCGCACAACTAACCAGCAAGTGCACTGGGTCGTCCAAGTAATACCTTACGTGAGTAAGGGTCGATCCCACGGAGATTGTCGGCTTGAAGCAAGCTATGGTTATCTTGTAAATCTTAGTCAGGATATCAGAAATTATCAGGGTTGATTGTGAAAAGCAAAAAGAACATGAAATAAGTACTTGTTATGCAGTAATGGAGAATAGGTTGAGGTTTTGGAGATGCTCCATCTTCTGAATCTCTGCTTTCCTACTGTCTTCTTCATCGAACACGCAAGGCTCCTTCCATGGCAAGCTGTATGTAGGGTTTCACCGTTGTCAATGGCTACCTCCCATCCTCTCAGTGGAAATGTTCAACGCACCCTGTCACGGCACGGCTATCCATCTGTCGGTTCTCAATCAGGCCGGAATAGAATCCAATGATTCTTTTGCGTCTGTCACTAATGCCCCGCCCTTAGGAGTTTGAAGTTCGTCACAGTCATTCAATCATTGAATCCTACTCAGAATACCACAGACAAGGTTTAGACCTTCCGGATTCTCTTGAATGCCGCCATCAATTCTAGCTTATACCACGAAGATTCTGATTAAAGAATCCAAGAGATATCTACTCAATCTAAAGTAGAACGGGGGTGGTTGTCAGGCACGCGTTCATAGTTGAGAATATGATGAGTGTCACGGGTCATCACATTCATCCGGGTTAAGAGCAAGTGATATCTTAGAACGGAAGCAAGCATGATTGAATAAGAAACAGTAGTAATTGCATTAATCCATCAATACACAGCAGAGCTCCTCACCCCCAACCATGGGGTTTAGAGACTCATGCTGTAAGAAGTACACAAAGAAACGTGTAAAGTGTCATGAGGTACAGATACAATGTCAAAAGATCCTATTAATAGTGAACTAGTAACCTAGGGTATACAGGAATGAGTAAATGACGTAAAAATCCACTTTTGGGTCCACTTAGTGTGTGCTTGGGCTGAGCATTGAAGCTTTCATGTGTAGAGACCTTTTCTGGAGTTAAACGCCAGCTTTCATGCCAGTTTGGGCGTTTAACTCCAATTTTTGTGCCAGTTCCAGCGTTAAACGCTGGAAATTCTGAGGCTGATTTGCAACGCCGGTTTGGGCCATCAAACCTCGGACAAAGTATGGACTATTATACATTGCTGGAAAGCCCAGAATGTCTACTTTCCAATGCCGTTGAGAGCGCGCCAATTGGGCTTCTGTAGCTCCAGAAAATCCACTTCGAGTGCAGGGAGGTCAGAATCCAATAGCATCTGCAGTCCTTTTCAGCCTCTAAATCAGATTTTTGCTCAGATCCCTCAATTTCAGCCAGAAAATACCTGAAATCACAGAAAAACACACAAACTCATAGTAAAGTCCAGAAAAGTGAATTTTAACTAAAAACTAATAAAAATATACTAAAAACTAACTAAATCATACTAAAAACATACTAAAAACAATGCCAAAAAGCGTATAAATTATCCGCTCATCATCATTCCATTACTGGCTTTCAGACCTTTATCATGTTCTAAAACACTGGCTTTGCTTGCATACCATGAGACTTTTATTGATCCTTTTATTGTCATTTCAGGGCTTATTTGTGTTCTTCAGGCTAGGTGCTCTGTAAGGGGGCAACTCTTTAAAATAAGCTTTCAGCCAACACTCCCGAACCAGTTGGTTCAAGGTGCTAGGTGTTGAAACACCCCTACGGACTTACTTCCTCAAGTCTCTCCCCCATACATACACACCACAGGCATATGGTTTATTTATTTTCTTTTCTTGAGACCTTGGTGTCCAGCACCTCTTTGGGTTACTAAATGCTCTGTAGTGAGGGTTACTCTTGATAGTGGACTTTCAGCTGATAATCCCGGGTTAGTTAACCCAAGTTACCAAGTGATAAGGCACCCCTAAGAGCTTATTCATCCAAGTAAATCCCTCACACAGGAGCACCACAGACACATGCTTCAAGATTAAAAACCATTGGTGCCTAGCCTTATTGCTTACTCTTTTTCTTTTGTTTTTCACTTTCATTGTTCTTTCCCTTTCTCTTATTAGGATCTTGTTATTTACTTAGTCTCATGGGATGTGTTCAAAGCATAGTATTCAGGACAGATAGCTATTTTCCCACCTTATGGTTGAACCAACTTAGCTAACTTATGATCACACCAAAGATTCAGAATATTACTCCATACTATGAACTCCTCTCTGGTCTTTAGTAAAACACTCATTCTCTTTTTCATTTGATTCAAAGGGACAAGCATACAATTAAGTAAAGTAGTGGTGCAGTGACATAAAGAACCAGCAAAAATAGACCTAAGCCATAGAACTTAAAAATGCAGAGTTGAACTAGGTTCCAATCAACGCATGACTATTAATTATCAGTGCATTCAGACTTCCAATTTTTAACCAGATGAGTAGATGGAATTAAGTAGCAATACAACCTTTGAGAGATGGTTTGCTCTGCCAATCCAGTTGCCTTCTTATTGTCATTGTCATAGTTCTTGATGCCTTACTTTCTTAGTTGAAGGTGCACCATCTCCTCATAAGCTTCCTGCAAGGTAATTGGAAGTTGCTTGTTTCCCAAGCACTTGAGGAATAGTCAGCTCGCATGTATGCTTATGATTTCTGAACTTATTTTGGGTGTGTGAACACCAAACTTAGTTCCTTGCTTACTACAAAACCTTGCATGCATGCGTAGATCCTCGTATCTTGCTGTTAACAACCAATTAACTAAAGACTAATCTATATCCAAGTGGTTCCCTTAATTGGTTAAAGCTAGCAATGTGCTTTGAGAGGATAGTGTGATTCTAACTAGCATCCTCTGGTGGGACACCAAACTTAGAATCGCACTTTCACTCTTGAATTGTTTTGGTGTGGAACACCAAACTTAGCTCCTTGCAATGCAGGGGAAACAACTTGTGATCTTTATTGAAATGCAGTTGAAAAAGTAGTTACCTAAGGTTGGGTTGCCTCCCAACAAAGCGCTTCTTTATCGTCACTAGCTTGACGATTCCTCCTCTACTTGAGATGATAGTTTACTCTGGGGTTTTCCCCCATGTTGCCCAGATAATGCTTGAGTCTTTGTCCGTTCACTGTAAAAGTCCTCCCTGACCTTTCTTCCATGACTTCGATGTGTCCATATGGTGAGACTTTAGTGACAATGAAAGGCCCTGACCACCTCGATTTGAGTTTTCTTGGGAATAGTCTCAATTTGGAGTTGTAGAGGAGTACTTGCTGTCCCTTTTCAAAATCCCTGGGTGCAAGATGCAGGTCATGTCTCCTCTTTACCTTCTCCTTATATATCTTAGTATTTTCATAGGCTTGTGACCTGAATTTCTCCATCTCTTGTAGTTGCAAGATTCTCTTTGCACCAGCAGCAATGCTGTCAAAGTTCAGTATTTTGATGGCCCAGAGAGCTTTGTGTTCCAATTTTAGTGGTAATTGGCAAGCTTTCCCATAAACCAGTTGATATGGGGACATTCCCAGTGGTGTTTTGAATGCGGTCCTGTATGCCCAAAGAGCATCATCCAGCTTCTTCGCCCAATCTTTTCTTGATGCACCTACAGTTTTCTCCAGAATTCTCTTTAGCTCTCTGTTGGATATCTCCATTTGTCCACTTGTTTGGGGATGGTAAGGTGTGGCTACCTTGTGTTTCACCCCATATCGTAGGAGAAGAGTCTCTAGTGGTTTGTTACAAAAATGGCTCCCTCCATCACTGATGAGGGCTCTTGGGACTCCGAACCGGCTGAAAATATTCTTCCTGAGGAAGTTTATGACCACTTTGTTGTCATTTGTTGGGGTTGCAATGGCCTCTACCCATTTGGACACATAATCTACTGCTACCAAGATGTACTTGTTTGCATATGAGGTTGGGAATGGTCCCATGAAATTTATTCCCCACACATCAAATACTTCCAGTTCCAAAATGAAATTCTATGGCATGGCATTTCTTTTGGGCAAGTTCCCAGATCTTTGGCATTCATTGCAACTCCTTACCAATTCTTTGGCATCCTTGAAAAGGGTGGGCCAAAAGAATCCACTTTGTAACACCTTTGCTGCAGTCCTGTCCCCTCCAAAGTGCCCTCCGTAGCATGAGCCGTGGAAATTCCATAGTACTTCTCGTCCTTCCTCTTCTGAAACACATCTTCTAAGGATTCCATCGGAACACTTCTTGAATAGATAAGGCTCGTCCCAGACAAAGTATTTTGCATCATTCATGAGCTTCCTCTTTTGATGTTTATTGAATCCTGGAGGTAGAGCCCCAGTTGCCTTGAAGTTGGCGATGTCTACAAACCATGGGGCTTTGTGCACTATCATTAACTGCTCATCAGGGAAGAGTTCGTTCACATTCATATCATGTGTTTCCCCTTCCTCATGAGGAATCCTGGATAGGTGATCTGCCACCTTGTTCTCCACTCCCTTCTTGTCTCTGATTTCAATATCAAACTCCTACAATAATAAGATCCATCTTATTAGTCTTGGTTTTGATTCTTGCTTGGCAAATAAATATTTAAGTGCTGTGTGATTTGTAAAAACAATTACTTTAGCACCAATGAGGTATGATCTAAACTTGTCAAATGCAAAAACTATGGCTAGCAATTCCTTTTCAGTAGTTGTATAATTTCTTTGAGCATCATTGAGGACCTTGCTAGCATAGTATATTACATGGACTAAGTTATTTTTCCTCTGCCCTAACACTGCCCCTACTGCAAAGTCAGATGCATCACACATTAATTCAAAGGGTAAGTTCCAATCAGGTGGGGAGATGATAGGGGCAGAGGACAATCTTTCCTTCAAATGCTCAAATGCCAACATACAGGTTTCATCGAAGATGAATGGTGTATCTGATACAAGGAGATTACTCAAGGAGATTACTCAAGGGCTTAGCTATTTTTGAAAAATCTTTAATAAATCTTCTGTAAAAGCCAGCATGCCCTAAAAAACTTCTAATTGCCTTGACATCACTAGGTGGATGGAGCTTTTCAATAAGTTCTACTTTAGCCCTGTCCACTTTGATTCCTTGGTTAGAAATCTTATGGCCAAGAACTATTCCTCCTGTCACCATAAAGTGACATTTCTCCAAGTTCAAGACCAAATTGGTCTCTTGGCATCTTTTCAATACCAAGGTCAGGTGATTCAAGCAACTAGTAAAAGAATCTCCAAACACCGAGAAATCATCCATGAAAACCTCAATAAATTTCTCTATCATATCTGAGAATATAGAAAGCATGTAGCGTTGGAAAGTCGCAGGTGCATTACATAGTCCAAATGGCATGCGCCTGTAGGCAAACACTCCATATGGACAGGTAAATGAAGTTTTCTCTTGGTCTCTAGGATCAACTACTATTTGGTTATATCCTGAATAACCATCAAGAAAACAGTAATAAGCATGTCCTGCGAGTCTTTCCAACATCTGATCCATGAATGGGAGAGGAAAATGATCCTTTCGTGTGGCTTCATTGAGTTTCCGGTAGTCGATGCACATCCGCCATCCTGTGATGGTCCTTGTAGGTATTAGTTCATTCCTCTCATTGGGAACCACAGTGATTCCTCCTTTCTTGGGCACAACATGCACGGGGCTGACCCAAGGGCTGTCTGAGATCGGGTATATTACTCCTCCTTGCCAAAGCTTCATAACCTCTTTCTGTACCACTTCCTTCATGATTGGGTTCAGCCTTCTTTGGGATTGAATGGATGGTTTTGCATCATCTTCTAACAGTATTTTATGCATGCATATAGCTGAACTGATTCCCTTCAGGTCAGCAAGGGTCCATCCGATGGCGTCCTTATGCTCCCGCAGCACCTTAAGCAGTTCATCCTCTTGATCTTGGCTGAGGCATGAGCTTATAATCATTGGGTAGTTTTTATTTTCTCCTAGGTATGCATATTTGAGAATGGGTGGCAATGCTTTAAGTTCAACCTTGGATGCTTCTGACTTTTCAGTCTCTTCCTTTGGTGCATCTTGAATGTGACTCTCTGCTGTGGCAACCTCCTCACTTGGTATATACTCCTCCTCCATTGATCTCTCAGGCTCTTCATGCTCTTCTTCTTCGAAACACTCCTGCACTTCTTCTTCATGTGCGTCTATCCTCATGTATTCCCCTAATTGTTCTGGTGGGTAACTCATGGCCTTGAACACATTGAATGTCATCTTTTCATTGTGTAATCTCAAGGTAAGATCACCTTTTTGGACATCAATGATAGCTCCAGCAGTAGCCAAGAACGGCCTTCCCAGAATAATAGAGGTTTTGGCTTCCTCCTGCATGTCCAACACTATAAAATCTGCCGGGAATATGAAGTCTCCTACTTTCACCAACAAATCCTCTACTATGCCATGAGGGAATTTGAATGATCGATCTGCCAGTTGTAAGGCCATTTTTGTTGGTTTAGCCTCCTCAATCTTCATCTTCCTCATCATTGCTACTGACATCAAATTGATGCTGGCTCCTAAGTCACAAAGGGCCTTCTCTACTGTGATTTCCCCTATAATACAAGGGATCTGAAAGCTCCCAGGATCCTTCAACTTCTGGGGTAGTTTGTGCTGGATGATGGCACTACATTCTTCAGTTAGTATCACAGTCTCATTGTTCTTCCAGCTTCTCTTCTTAGTCATCAGCTCCTTCAGGAACTTGGCATAAAGTGGCATTTGTTCTATTGCTTTAGCAAAGGGTATGTTGATTTGTAGTTTCTTAAAGATTTCCAAGAATCTCACGAATTGGTTGTCATCTTCCTTTTTCTTCAACTGCTGAGGATATGGAGCTCTTGAGATGTTCAGTTTTGGCATCCCTTTTTCTTTTTGTGGACTTGAAGTGGGAGTTTGAACTCCATCTTGCTCTTCTTCCTTTTCAGTTGAGCCTTCTTCTTGTGGTTTTTGGGAGAGTTCCTTAAGTTCCTTCCCACTCCTAAGTGTTATAGCTTGACACTCCTCCTCTTTGCTTGAATTGTTACTATTGCAGAAGTTGTGGTTAGAAAGCTGCTTGAATAGATAACCAATTTGTGTCTCCAGTTTCTTGATGGCAGCATTTTGATTCTGCATGTTTGACTGCACTTCCTCTCGAAATACCTTACTGTTTCTGACGTTCTTGTATACTCCTTCAAGTAAGGTTTCAAGCTTAGAGAGTCTGTCATCAATTGATGGTAAATTGGAATTAGAGGTGGAAGTATGAGAGGTGTTGTTGTGGGGGTGTTGATATGTCCTCTGTGTGAATTGTTGATGATCTGCATTGTTGGTGGAGTTGTAACGTCTCTGGTCTTGGCTTTGCTCTTGCTGATTTCCCCACCCAAAGTTTGGGTGGTTCCTCCATCCAGAGTTGTATGTCTTGGAGTATGGATCATGGTTCTGTCTAGGTGAATTCCCAATGTAGTTGGCTTGCTCAAGGTCCTCTTCTTCAACTTCTTCTTGGGTTGTTGATGAGGTGGTGATTGCTGCCACTTGGTTCCTCTCTATCTTCTTGGTGAGGTCAGCTAACTGCTTGGTAATGAGCTTGTTCTGAGCCATCAGAACACCTACATTGTTTAGCTCCATTATTCCCTTAGTGTTCCCTCTTTCGAAAGCATAGAAGTAGTCATTCTCAGCTACAGTTTCAATGACATCTATGGCTTCTTCAATGGTCTTCTTCTTGTTCAAGGATCCTCCAGAGGAATGATCTACTACCTTCTTTGATTCATATGACAAGCCTTCATAGAAGATGTGTAGTTGGACCCACTCATTGAACATCTCTGGTGGGCATCTCCTCGTTAGGTCTTTGAACCTTTCCCAAGCTTCATAAAGTGTCTCCCCATCTTGCTGTCTGAACGTCTGTACTTCGGTTCTCAGCCTATTGATCCTTTGAGGGGGGTAAAACCTTGCCAAAAACTTATTCACTACATCCTCCTAATTTGTCAGGCTTTCTTTTGGGAAGGATTCAAGCCATTTGAATGCCTTGTCCCTGAGAGAGAATGGGAACAAGAGCAGCCTATAGACATCCTAGTGGACTCCGTTGGACTTCACTGTGTCACAAATCCTCAAGAAGATGGTCAAGTGTTGATTCGGATCTTCTTGAGCACCTCCTCCAAATGAGTAATTATTCTGCACAAGAGTGATGAGCTGAGGTTTTAGCTCGAAATTGTTGGCATGTATGGTGGGCTTCTGAATGCTGCTCCCACAGTTGCCTGGGTTGGGATTGATATAAGAGCTTAACACTCTTCTATCCTCCTCGACATGATTTGCTCTACCTCCTCCCCCATGGTTATTAGCCTCTTCTTCATGTTGGTTTTCTATGTTGCCTTCCATGTTTAGTTCACAGTGTTCCTCCTCTTCTTCAGCACCGATTGCATGTTTCCCTCTTGCTTCCCTCCTTAATCTAAGGAGGGTCCTCTCTAGTTCAGAATCAAAAGAAGTTGAAGCCCCGCTTCTTCTCCCTGTCATACAACCAACAAGTACAAGCAAGGAAAAACTATGTGCAAAGAGTATTGCTGTCAGAATTACTGTTAGTTGTGAGTGATGCAATATATCAAACAGTTAGTGGGTTAGCAAACTGGATTCTAAATAACAAAGAAAAACGAAAGAGTAAAGGGGGGGAAGGGAAGAAGTTAACTAAGACAGAAAGTAAATTACTCAAACAGAAAATTAGATCAAAACAAAAATGCTCAATCTAGTAATCTTCCAATTTGATCATTGTTGATGCACAATCAATCCCCAGCAACGGCGCCATAAACTTGATGCAGGTGGAAATTGTCTCTCAACAAATTTCCTTCGGCAAGTGTACCGAATTTGTCGTCAAGTAAAAACTCACAATAGAGTGAGGTCGAATCCCACAGGGATTGATTGATCAAGCAACTTTAATTAGAAGATTGTTCTAGTTGAGCGAATTCATAATTTGGGTTGAGAGTTGCAGAAAATAAAATGGCTGGAATGTAAATGACAGAAAAGTAAATGCTAGAATTAAAGAACTGGAAGTAAATGACTGAAATTAAATTGCCGAATTGTAAATGGGAATGGGGTGTTTGCTCATGAAAATAAATGCAAAAATTAAAGAGAATGGGTGAGATCAGAATTGGGGAGTTCATTGGGCATAGGAGATGTTGCAATTCTCCGGATCAAGTTCATTTTCATCTCTTCCTCAATCAATGCACTCATTGATCTCCTTGGCAATCTTAATTGATTGAATTACAATTTCTTGCAATTCAATCTCTCAAATCTTGATCAATAGCCAATTCCTTGGTCAATTGCTCATGAGAAGAGATGAAGTATGGTCACTGATTATACCACATGCATTTCCCAAATCAAGTTTTGAGAGGATTATAGTCACATATCCATCCAAACCCAATTTGGTCCAGCATGAGAAAGCATTTCTAGCTTGATCTCTTCATTCCTCTTTCAAGGTTCAGAAGAGATCCAAGTTTGAATAGTTTATTTTCCAAGATAACTACCCAATGGGATGAAGATCAAAAGCTTTCAAGTAAAATCAAGAGAAAAGATAGAAGAAGAATGAAGAAAACTAGTATTGATCCATCAAATTACAACAGAGCTCCCTACCCAATGAAATGGGTTTAATTGTTCATAGCTCTAAAAAATGAAAACAAAGATGGAGAATACATTCTGAACTAGAAGAGCAGAGAAAGTAAAATAGAGAGTGATGCTTTTTTCTTTCAGAACTCTTTCCAACTCCCTAAAAACTTTTTCAATAATTCAAAGCTACTCCTATATATACTACTCTTCTATTCTTCTAGTTGATTCTTCAAGTATTGGGCCTTTGGATCTTCAGTTTGGAGCAGTTCTCTTCTTCACTTGGGCTTGGTTTTACTTGCAGAGAGAAAGTGTGAAGTGGGCAGAGACTTTAGCTAAGACGTTAGAGGTGTTAACATTCAGTGAGAAAATGGGTTCGAAAACGTTAGTGTCATTCAACTTTTTCACTAACGTTTCTTACCCAAGTAAGGCCACGTTAACTTCAACGTTAGTGGCACAAACGTTGCCACTAACGTTGCCTCTTTGTTCTTCGCACACGTTATTGGGACTCAACTTTCCCAATAACGTTGAGAGCCTCCCCCTTTCCCACGTTAGAGTCCACGTTAACTTAGTTAACGTGGCTCTTTTAACGTAGGCATGCCAATCTTCGAGAACGTTAGTGACACTCAACATTGTCACTAACGTTCCAATATGCCCCTATTCACGTTAGAGTCCACGTTAACTAGGTTAACGTGGCTTCTAACGTGGCTTTGCAAACTATTTCCAACGTTAGTGACAATGTTGAGTGTCACTAACGTTGGCTTATCTTTCATTCATTGCCGTTAGCTTCCACGTTAACTAAGTTAACGTAGAAGTTAACGTGGCTCCTTGGGGTTTTGTGGTTGCTTCCAACGTTAGTGACAATGTTGGGTGTCACTAACATTGTCGACCATTCTTGCCTCTCACGTTAGCTTCCACGTTAACCAAGTTAACGTGGAAGTTAACGTGGTACATTGCACCTTAGGCCAACGTTAGTGGCAATGTTGAATGTCACTAACGTTGGCTTCTTTCCCCTTGTTAACGTTAGAGGCCACGTTAACCAAGTTAACGTGGACTCTAACGTGGCCACTTATGATCAATGGCCAACATTAGTGATAATGTTAAGTGTCACTAACGTTGGCTCAAAATCCTTTCTTCACGTTAGAGCTCACGTTAACTTAGTTAACGTGACTCTTAACGTGGGCAATGATGGCTTCGAGAGCGTTATTGGCAATCACTTTTCTCATTAACTTTGCAAGTTACCTCCCATTCCACGTTAGTGGCCACGTTAATTAGATTAACGTGACTGCTAAGTGGTTCTTCCTTGCTTCCTTTGGTCCTAAAATCAAGCAATAGAGTGCATCAAAGTTCTAGTCCAAGTCATGGGTAATGCAACATACAATTTGTCACTAAATTCATGCAAAATCCTCATGAAATTATGTAAAATACACAATGTATGCTTGAATCAAGGTGTAAGTGAATATTTACCCAAAATTAGCTTATTTTCTAAGGAAATGCATGAAACTACCCTAAAAACAGTAAAGAAAAGGTCAGTGAAACTTGCCAAGATGCCGTTGCATCACCATGCTTCATCTTCGGTCTTGTACTTTTTTATTGAACCATTACTAGCACCTTCCAATGTGGTCTTGTCTTGAGGCTTCATGCCTTGTGTGAAATAGCTGATCAACACCATCTTGTTGATCATGTGATGGGGACATGCGTCCTGGAGATTGTTGAAGTGCTCCCAATATTCGTAGAGGGTCTCGGATTCACCTTGAATGATCATAGAAATTTCCTTCCTCAATCTATCAGTAACTTCAACTGGAAAGTATTTCTCCAAAAATTCTCTTCTAAGCATATCCCAGTTAGTAACAGTTGCTTCAGGTTGGGTGTAGTACCATTCCCTTGCCTTTCCCTCAAGAGAAAACGTGAAGGCGGTTAACAGAATAGGAGTTTTATCCGCACCATGATGCCTAACAGTAGAACAGGTTGTCTGGAAATCCCTAAGGTGTTTAATAGGCTCTTGAGCAGGTAAGCCATGAAACTTGGGCAGCAAGTTGATTAGTGCAGTTTTCAGTTCAAAATCTACAGCCACCGTTGGGTGATGCACTTGATACGGCTGCAGTGTAAAATCTAGGGCTCCAGCTTTCTGGAGAGTAATCCTCCCAGGTTCTGCCATGTTACTTGCCCGTGAATCAACTGAATCAGTAGTAAATGAGCTTGTTTCTTCCTCAAATGGCGGTTCAGATTTGCCCTCAAATGAGACTGGTGAATTGATAACAATCACTTCACCACCCTCAGAGGCTAACCGACGTCGAGCTTGCCTAATACGTGAAAGAGTTCTTTCGATTTTAGGATCGAAAGCAGCTAAGCTCGGATCAGGTAGTGAACGCGTCATTCAACGACAGAAACATACAGCTCATGGCGATAAAACAAAATAAAATAAAATGAAAATTAATAAATTCTAACCAATAAATTAGCACACTATTGCAACTCCCCGGCAACAGCGCCAAAAATTGACGAGGGCGGAAATTGACCGATTAAGAATTTAATGGAATAAATACGTTGCAAGTACAGTTCTTAACTAGTGAAAATCCGCTTATCAATTTAAAAGGGTTGTCACAAAATTAGAATAAAAATACTTGGAGTATTTATCCCAGGTCATCTCCCAATGAGTTAACAAAAGAGTGCAGCTTATTGGTCAGAGGTTTTACAATTTGACTCTTAAGTATTCCAACTCAAGGTTCTCCTTTTAATCTACTCCCAATCAAGTTGGGAAACTACTCCATTATCATAAATGTAGACTTCATAAACTTAAAAGAGAAAATAAATAAAGACATGATACACAATAATAAAAAAACCAAGTAAAAATAAAAATAGTTCTTGTTCTAATAAACTTTAAAAATAATCCAATTGTAACTCTGGACAAATTAAGGATATGATAGAGTAAGTAAAAAGTAAGAAAACAAACTAGAATGACGAAGTCTTGGTGGAGGTAACAACTCTTCTCAATATCCCAATCCAAAAGCAAAATGAGAATTCTAAGAATTATGAATGTGTAGTGTGAAAACCTAGAGGTGGAATAAAATCAGATCTAAAAACTAGAAACTATCCTAATCAGAATTCCCCCTGAGTCTCTGCATGTTCCCCGACTTTAGTCTGTGTTTTTGGGCCGAAAACTGTGTCAAAATGTGGCCCAAAATCGCTCCCAGCGTGTTCTGTTAATTCTGCTGATCGCGCATGTCACGCGTACACGTCGTCCACACGTGCGCGTCATTAAGCATTTTTCCTCGCCACGCGTACGCGTCATTCATGTGTTCGCGTCATCCGTGCAGATTTCAATCTACGTGTTCGCGTCAGGCACGCAAACGCGTCACTGCAATTTTCTCATTTCGCGTGGTCGCGTGAGCCATGCGTCCGCGTCAGTATTCGCTGGTCATCTCCTTGATTTCTTGTGTTCCTTCCATTTTTGCAAGCTTCCTCTCCATTCTCTAAGCCATTCTTGCCCTATGAAACCTGAAACACTTAAATCATGGATCACGGCATCGAATGGTATAAAAGAGAATTAAAATACACAATAAAAATATCTCTAGGAAACAAGTTTACAACCATAGAACAACTTTGGGAAGGAATTGTAATATCATGCTAATCGTATGAATAAGTGGGTGAAGACTTGATAAAACCACTCAATTAAACACAATATAAATCATAAAATAATGGTTTATCAACCTCTCCACACTTAAACATTAGCATGTTCTCATGCTTAGTTCAAGGAGATAAAATAAATGAGTAGGGGAAATGTAAGACTCATGCAATACTATGCAACCTATATATATGAATGCAACTATATGATTTTGTCTACTTGGTAAAAAACAAATAAGTTCTTTAAGACAAAAAGAAATTAAATCATCGATGCGTACGCGTAACACATGCGTGCGCGTCGATACTATCTTCTGCCTCAGCCATGCTTGCGCGTATCATGCGTGCGTGCGCGTTCCTTGGCAGCGTTCTTTAAATGAGCGCTACGTTCGCGCCATGAGCTCTCCCCAGGCATGCGCATCTTTTGCGCGTGCGCGTGGATTGTAAATTATCACTCTACGCTCTAGCATCATGTTCGCGTTTGTGCCAACCACCATTATTGTCACATCGACGTGTACGCGTCCCTTGCCAATTTTCCAATCTCAGATTTGAAAGTATTGCAGGTGCTCATTCGAAGAGAGTGTAGCGTTCTTTGCTAATGAGCGATGATCCTCCACCCACGCCTACGCGTGGATTTGCAAACATGTCATTCTACTCATGCGCATTCTGTATGCTTACGTGTCGCTAGAGAGCGTAGCGTTCTTCAATAGAGCATAGCGTTCATCTGCAATGCTCATTTCTCTGCTTTTTCTTTTCATCCTTTCACCTGCCATCAATCAAACATGCAATCAAAGTCTCTCCAAAAATCATAAGGTTTTGCATCATTCTTAATAATCACCTAATTCTTGCATAAATCTCATGATTTTGTATAAAATTAATAATGTTTGATTAAATCAAGATAAACATGAAATTCCAATTCAATCACTTACTTATTGTGCAAGAAAGTATATAAAACCTAATCAAAAGAAGTAAAAATGCTAGTGAAACTAGCCTAAGATGACTTGTCATCATGGAACCAATCAAAATAGGTTCAACAACAGACATTTCCAACCCTTTCAGCAGCAGATGGAGACGTCTACCCAAAGCCTCTCTGACTTAGCCACAGTAGTTTCTAACCTCTCGAAGACCACTCATAGTTTTATACAAGAAACTCGGTCTTCAATTCAGAAGTTGGAGATACAAATAGGTTAGTTGAGCAGCCAGATACCTGAGAAACCTCCCAACACTCTTTCAAGCAGCACAAAGGTAAATCCAAAGGAAGAGTGCAAAGTCCTCACCGTGGACAAGGAGGGTGAATCCAAGGAGAAGCAAGTTGCTGAGGATTTGAAGGAAAACAAGGCTCAAGATGAGACTGGGAGTACATTTGTACATGCCCCTATGGAGATGAAGGAGCCTGAAGCACAACACCCCCTGAATGTGCAAGAGGAGATCAAGGATGAGCAACTTGCCCAATTCTTGGCAGTCTTCAAGAAGTTACAAGTCAATATTCCTTTTGCTGAAGGCCCTGAAGGGAGATGAAACTGTGGTGCTGACCAAGGAGTGTAGTGCATTAGTGCAAAAGAAGCTACCTCAGAAAATGCCAGATCCCGAAAGCTTTCTGATTCACTACACTATAGGGACCATCACATTTGAGAAGGCACTATGCGACCTTGGATCAAGCATAAATCTTATGCCTCTCTCTGTAATGAAGAAGCTAGGGATCCATGAGATGCAACCCACAAAGATCTCATTGGAGTGGTAGACAAATCCCTAAAGAGGGCATTTGGAATGGTAGAGAACATCCTTATAAAGGTTGAAGACCTTTACCTCCCTATAGACTTCGTGATACTTTACACTGGAGAGGACAAAAATGACTCCATCATCCTTGTAAGGCCCTTCCTAGCTACTAGGAAGGACTTGATTGATGTTGAGAGAGGTGAGCTAATTCTGAGATTTTGGGAGGACCACATACTGTTCAAGATGCCCAACCCTAACTCTCTCAAATAAAGGAGGTACTACAATACAACACTTAGTGTTTTAATCGTCTCTCTCAGTAGAAAGCCATACAGAGCCCCCTGACATCAATCGTAAGTTTGCTGCTGGGCATCCACCACCAGCCATTAAGGAATGAGCCCCCAAGAAGAAAGTACCCAAGGGCTGGAGGAACAAGAAGATCCAACTGAAAACTTCTCACCTGGCATGAGAGTAGTCTTCACAAGAAGTCCAGTCAAACCACATACTGTGAACCGAATCCTGTCTCTGGAGCATGTTGAACTGATTCATGAGAGCACAGAAAGAAAGTTCACAATGAGGGGCGACGAACAGACTTTTGCCGGTAAAGAATTTCACAAAAATAATCATGTTGTAAGTATAGTTTCTAAACCAACAGAGAATCCTTTCGTACAAAAACTTGTTTGTCACTAAAGCAAACCTAGTAAAATTTGTAACCGAAGTATTCAAACCTCGGGTCGTCTCTCAAGGAATTGCAGGGAAGTATGATTTATTATTGGTTATGGAAAAAGGTATATTTTTGGGTTTTTGAAATAGGGAACAAGAAAATAAATTAACAATAAAGTAAATTAATTATTATGAAAATCATTGCAAGGTATAAGAACTGGAAATCCCATCCTAGTTATCCTTATCAGGTGTGATGAGAATTGTTTATTGCTCCCACTTAGTTAACCATTACTAAATAAAGGAAAGTCAAGTGGACTAATCAATTTGATTCCTCAAGTCCTAATCAACTCCTATGGAAAGACTAACTTTAGAGGGATCCAAATCAAGAAGCAAATTCCAATTTTCAATCAACCTCTGAGTTTGATAACTCAAGTGCCACCAATTACTCAACCAAAAAAATGGAGGAAAAATCCAAATTATTTATACATAAATAGAAGAAAGCAATCATAAATCTGAAATACCTCAATGTATATTAAATAAGAAAATCAAATTCAACATAGGGATTCATAAACCATATTGAGAAAATAAACAACTAAAGTAATAGAATAAATAAAATTAGAAGAGAATATAAATTAAGGGAACATTGAACCTGGAATGTAGATGAAGTAAACCTAACCTAAGAAATCCTAAATTCTAAATCCTAAGAGAGAGGAGAGAGCCTATCTCTCTAGAAAACTACATCTAAAACCTAAATTGTGAATAATGAATGTTGTCTCATGAATTGATGCATTCTCCCACTTTATAGCCTCTAATCTGTGTTTTTTGGGCAAAAAACTGGGCAAAAAATAGCCCAAAAATTACCCCAGTGATTTCTGATACATCCAGCATGCGGCAAAGTCACGCGTGAGTATCGTCCACGTGTGAGCGTGGATTAGATTTTTTCCTGGTCACGCGTGCGCGTGATCCACGCGTGCGTGTCGCCTATCTTCGGTGCAGCTTTGGCAAATTATATATCGTTGCGAAGTTCCGGATGTTAGCTTTCCACCGGAACTAAAACCGCATCATTTAGACTTCTGTAGCTCTTTATGGTTGATTCAGTACCAAGAGGTCAGGCTGGACAGCTTTAGCAGTTCCTTCAGTTTCTTGTATTCCTTCCACTTTTGCATGCTTCCTTTCCATCCTCTAAGTCATTCCTGCCCTATAAACTCTGAAATCACTTAACACACATATCAAGGCATCGAATGGTAATAAGAGAGGATTAAACATAGCAAACGTAAGGCCCAAAAAAGCATGTTTTCAATCATAGCACAAAATTAGGAAGGAATTGTAAAATCATGCAAATAATATGAATAAGTGAGTAAAGAGTTGATAAAAACCACTCAAATTAGCACAAGATAAACCATGAAATAGTGGTTTATCAAACTCCCCACATTAGCACGTCCTCATGCTTAGCTTATGGAGATAAAATAAATGAGTAGGGAAAAGTAAGACTCATGCAATGCAATGCAACCTATGTATATGAATACAACTATATGCTAAGATGATTCTGTCTACTTAGTTAAAAGTAAATAAGTTCTTCAAGACAAACATAAATCAGATATCACTAATTAAAATCATACAGTAAAAACAAGTAAACTTGTAAGAAGACAGCTCATGAAAGCAGGGAACATAGAATCAAGCATTGAACCCTTATTAATGGTGTATATGCACTCTAATCACTCAAGTGTATAGGGTAATCCACTCTAGTCTTCTCTAGTCATGCTTTCTAAACTTTGTTCTTCACCTAACCAATCAACAAGTATTTAATGTACTAATGCAAACATCATGAGGTCTTTTTAGGGTTGTAATGGGGCTAAGGTAAGGGTGAGGATATATGTATGGCTAAGTGAACTATAATATGAGTCTTTGATTAATCTAAGTTCTCACCTAACACACACTCTCTATGTAATTCTAAATTCATGCCTAGCTACCCAAAATTTCCACTTTTTGAATTATATACTCTTGTATCAACTTTTCTTTAATTTTATCACATATGCATTGATCTTTTATTAAACTTAGCATTGGGGGTAATTTTATCCCCTATTTATATATATATATATATATTCTTTTCCTCTTTTTTTTATTTTTTTTCTTTTTTTTATTTTTTTCTTTTTTTAATTAAAAATATAAAAGTAAACATAACATATCAATGCACATGGATTTTTAATTTTTCTGGTCTCACATAAGTAGGTACCCAAATTCCCAATATTTTGTCAATGAAACACTGTACACTTTCATCCACCCAAGTTCCCATAGTTCCCTACATTTAACTGAGACACAATCTCTATCTTAAGATAACCAAAGATTCAATTGGGGTAATTAATTATTTTTTCCGCTTAAGACTAGTGATGTGGTAAAATATATAACAAACGGGGATTAAAAGGCTCAAGGTGGCTAACAAAGGTGATTGAAAGGGTAGGCTATTTGGGATAAGTGAGCTAATAACGATTGATGGCCTCAATCATATGCATGCATTTAAATACACTAAACATTGGACATATAAAATGGAACAAAATATAGGTTACAATCATAGAGAAGAAAACACACAAGAATAAAATTTTTATGGTTAAATAATGTAACCATGTAATTAAGCTCAAATCTCACAGGTTGTGTGTTCTTAACTATAACCCATGTTCCAAATACAACTTCCAACATGTTTAACAAAAAATTTTTTAATTTAAATTAGTGAAATACTATAAATAAGGGTCTTGAAAAGAAACTCATTACTTTAACCAAGCAAAACATACATGCAAGCAATTATTAACATGCAATCTATCCTAACTAACAAAAGAAAAACTAAAAATGTTGGTGTTAAGAGAGAAAAGTTACCTCCGGAAGTCAGATACTGACCGACCTCCCCACACTTAAAGCTTGGCACCGTCCTCGGTGCCGTCAGTCAGGAACAAAGGGGGGCTGGTAGCAGCATCTCCACAATCGGGACCGTCATGGCTCCTGGTGCTGGTAGGTAAGGGGAGTCCGGAGTGTCCTTTGGTCTTCCTTAGGTGGGTGGTTGCCAATAATTAGCTCCTTGAGGTATGTAAATTGGCGCTTGTTACAGCGTTCCATTCGCTTCGCATGCCGGTCCAGTCAGTCCAACCTCTGAAGTATCTGAGGGAGCAGCTGATTTGTTGAAGGTGCTTGTGCTTTTTGTTCTTTTCCTTGCCGGTGACTTGTTAGAGGCTCTCTTTGTACCCTTCCTGGTGGCCATCCTGAAAAGGGGGAAGAGAAAGGGACATGAAGTCAAAGGGATAGAGCAAGAAAGAGGGCAGTACGAGTGATAATCATGCCAAGGTAAAGAAGAATGTCGTTAACACATGGTCACGACTCCATGTAATTAGGACAACAATGGAAATATAGCATGATATATTGAGGCAATTAAATGCAAGATGTTTATTGGCATGCTGGCAAAGGCATGAGTAGCATAGATCAAGCATTAAAAGCCAAAATGTATTATCAGTCGTAGCAAACTAACAATAACATTTGTATTGACAATTATATTTAATTAATAAAATTTTGGAAGGATTTTGTGAAAAACAGGCATTAGAGTGAAAGGATAGAATAATTAATAATTCATAATGCTATACGAACTTTTCACAAACACTTAGCATGCATGGTAAATATGTTATTGAAGTTATCAAATTTGAACATGCAAATAATCCAAAAAATATTAGTGATAATTGTCAAGAAACTCCTTAATAATCCACAAGCAATTATAGAAGAAAACAATCACACAATTAGATTTCTAACACCAAGTAAAATAAGCAAAAATAAATAAATAATAAGAAGAGAAGAAAGAAAATAGAAAGAAGAAACTTTGAGAAGAAGGGGACAAAGAGAGATAATGGAGAATGTGAGGTGAAGAAGATATGATGGAAGGGGGAAGAAGAAGAAAAAGTAAAGGAAGAAGAAGGAGAAAAAGAATGGATAATAAAGAAGAAAGAAGAGAAAGAAAGAAGAAAGAAATAAGGATTAGAAAAGAAAAGATAAGAAAAGTGGCGGCGCAGGGATCTGGTGGTATTGCTCTAGTGACGCGCACGCGTACTCCACACGTACGCGTGGGTCGCTGGTGCACGAAATTGTGATCATCAATGGCGCCATCAACATGGTACGCTCAATTGCAATCTCAACTCTTTATCACAACTTCGCACAACTAACCAGCAAGTGCACTGGGTCGTCCATGTAATAAACCTTACGCGAGTAAGGGTCGATCCCACGGAGATTGTTGGTATGAAGCAAGCTATGGTCATCTTGTAAATCTCAGTCAGGCGGATTCAAATGGTTATGAAGGATTAATAATTAAAAGATAAATAAAACATAAAATAAAGATAGAGATACTTATGTAATTCATTGGTGAGAATTTCAGATAAGCGTATGGAGATGCTTTGTCCCTTCCGTCTCTCTGCTTTCCTACTGTCTTCATCCAATCCTTCTTACTCCTTTCCATGGCAAGTTGTATGTTGGGCATCACCGTTGTCAATGGCTACAATCCCATCCTCTCAGTGAAAATGTTCAACGCGCTCTGTCACAGCACGGTTAATCATCTGTCGGTTCTCAATCAGGTTGCAATGGAATCCAGTGATTCTTTTGCGTCTGTCACTAACGCCCAGCCTTCAGGAGTTTGAAGCTCGTCACAGTCATTCAATCCTTGAATCCTACTCAGAATACCACAAATAAGGTTTAGACCTTCCAGATTCTCTTGAATGCCGCCATCAATTCTAGCTTATACCACGAAGATTCTGATTAAGGAATCCAAGAGATAAACATTCAAGCCTTATTTGCTTGTAAAACAGAAGTGGTTGTCAGGCACGCGTTCATAAGTGAGAATGATGATGAGCGTCACATAATCATCACATTCATCATGTTCTTGGGTGCAAATGAATATCTTAGAACAAGAATAAGCTGAATTAAATAGAAGAACAATAGTAATTGCATTAATACTCGAGGTGTGTAGAAACTCCATCGTTGAAAATACATAAGAAGAAGGTTCAGGCATGGCCGTGAGGCCAGCCCCCAATAATCTAAGAACTAGATGTCCAAAGATGATCAAAAGATCTAAAGTGATCCAAAGATCCAAAGATGAAAAATACAATAGCAAAAGGTCCTACTTATAGAGAACTAGCAGCTTAGGGTTTACAAAGATGAGTAAATGACATAAAAATCCACTTCCAGGCCCACTTGGTGTGTGCTTGGGCTGAGCATTGAAGCTTCCATGTGTAGAGACCTTTCTTGGAGTTAAACGCCATCTTTTGTGCCAGTTTGGGCGTTTAACTCCCATTCTTGTGCCAGTTCCAGCGTTTAACGCCAGAATTCTTGAACACAGCTACTTTATGAGTCTTGGCCGTGGCCCAAAGCACTCTGTCTTCTAATATTACCACCGGATACATACATGCCACAGACACATAACTGGGTGAACCTTTTCAGATTGTGACTCGGCTTTGCTAGAGTCCCCAATTAGAGGTGTCCAAGGTTCTTAAGCACACTCTTTTTGCCTTGGATCACGACTTTATTATTTTTTTCTTTTTTTTCCCTTTTTTTCATTTTTTTTGTATTCACTACTTTTTCTTGCTTCAAAAATCATTTTTATGATTTTTTAGATCCTCAGTAACATGTCTCCTTTTTCATCATTCTTTCAAGAGCCAATATTCATGAACAACAAATTCAAAAGACATATGCACTGTTCAAGCATACATTCAGAAATCAAAAGTATTGCCACCACATCAAAATAATTAATCTGTTATAAAATTCAGAATTCATGCAATTCTTCTCTTTTTCAGTTAAGAACATTTTTCATTTAAGAAAGGTGATGGATTCATAGGACATTCATAACTTTAAGACATAGACACTAAGACACTAATGATCATGTAATAAGACACAAACATAAATAAACATAAGCATACAAATTCGAAAAATAGGAAAATAAAGAACAAGGAGATTAAAGAACGGGTCCACCTTAGTGATGACGGCTTGTTCTTCCTCTTGAAGATCTTATGGAGTGCTTGAGCTCCTCAATATCTCTTCCTTGTCTTTGTTGCTCCTCTCTCGTGATTCTTTGATCTTCTAATTTCATGGAGGAGGATGGAATGTTCTTGGTGTTCCACCCTTAGTTGTCCCATGTTGGAACTCAATTCTCCTAGGGATGTGTTAATTTGCTCCCAATAGTTTTGTGGAGGAAAGTGCATCCCTTGAGGCATCTCAGGGATTTCATGATGAGTGGGATCTCTTATTTGCTCCATCCTTTTCTTAGTGATGGGCTTGTCCTCATCAATAAGGATATCTCCCTCTATGTTAATCCCAACTGAATTACAGAGGTGACAAATGAGATGAGGGAAGGCTAACCTTGCCAAGGTAGAGGACTTGTCCGCCACCTTATAAAGTTCTTGGGATATAACCTCATGAACTTCTACTTCCTCTCCAATCATGATGCTATGAATCATGCCTTCTCAGTTGAACCGGCTTCCCTCTTGAATCTCTCTTCCATTGAGCGCCCTCTTCACAAATGTCTATGAGGACTTGGTCTAACCTTTGATCAAAGTTGACCCTTCTAGTGTAGGGGTGTTCATCTCCTTGCATCATGGGCAAGTTGAATGCCCACCTTACATTTTGAATTCACTCTTTTTGAGTTTGAAAGGGACCTCGGGGATCACCTTCTTCATGGCCACAACTTCATAGAAGTGGTTTTGATGCACCCTTGAGATGAATCTCTCCATCTCCCATGACTCGGAGGTGGAGGCTTTTGCCTTCCCTTTC
The DNA here is from genome assembly GCF_014773155.1 of Arachis stenosperma. Taxonomy (NCBI): domain Eukaryota; kingdom Viridiplantae; phylum Streptophyta; class Magnoliopsida; order Fabales; family Fabaceae; genus Arachis; species Arachis stenosperma. The sequence continues at coordinate 93,363,684 of NC_080382.1, forward strand.
CTCTTTCTAGAGGTTTCTCTGGCCTTAGGTGCCATAAATGGTTATGGAAAAACAAAAAGTAACGCTTTTACCACACCAAACTTAGAAGGTTTGCTCGTCCTCGAGCAAAAAAAGAAAGAAGAGAGTAGAAGAAGAAGAAATAGAGAAGATGGAGGTGACTTTGTTTTTCGGCCAAGGGGGAGAAGTAGTGTGTAGATTGTGTGAAAATGAAGGAGTGAAGATGGGTTTATATAGGGGTGGAGAGAGGGGTAGGGGTTGGCCAATATGGGTGGGTTTGGGAGGGAAAGTGGTTTGAATTTGAATGGTGAGGTAGGTAGGATTTTATGAAGGATGGATGTGAGTGGTGAAGGGAATGGTGGGATTTGATAGGTGAGGGGTTTTCGGGGAAGAGGTGTTGAGGTGATTGGTGAATGGGTGAAGAAGAGAGAGAGTGGTGGGGTAGGTGGGGATCCTGTGGGGTCCACAGATCCTGAGGTGTCAAGGATAATTTATCCCTGCACCAAGTGGCGAGCAAAAATGCTCCTTCTGCCAATCCTGGCGTTAAACGCCAGGATGGTGCCCATTTCTGGTGTTTAACGCCAGCTTCTTGCCCATTTCTGGCGTTAAACGCCAGTCTGGTGCCCCTTTCTGGCGTTAAACACCCAGGATGGTGCCAGACTGGGCGTTAAACGCCCATTTGCTGCCCTTACTGGCATTTAAACGCCAGCAAGTTTTCCCTCCAGGGTGTGCTATTTTTCTTTCTATTTTTCATTCTGTTTTTGCTTTTTCAATTGATTTTGTGACTTCCCATGATCATCAACCTATAAAAACATAAAATAACAAAGGAAAATAGATAAATATAGCATTGGGTTACCTCCCAACAAGCGCTTCTTTAACGTCAGTAGCTTGATAGTGGGCTCTCATGGAGCCTCACAGATACTCAGAGCAATGTTGGAACCTCCCAACACCAAACTTAGAGTTTGAATGTGGGGGTTCAACACCAAACTTAGAGTTTGACTGTGGGGGCTCTGTTTGACTCTGATTTGAGAGAAGCTCTTCATGCTTCCTTTCCATGGTGACAGAGGGATATCCTTGAGCCTTAAACACAAAGGATTCTTCATTCACTTGAATGATCAATTCGCCTCTATCAACATCAATCACAGCCTTTGCTGTGGCTAGGAAGGGTCTGCCAAGGATGATGGTTTCATCCATGCACTTCCCAGTCTCTAGGACTATGAAATCAGTAGGGATGTAATGGTCTTCAATCTTCACCAAAACATCCTCTACAAGTCCATGAGCTTGTTTTCTTGAGTTGTCTGCCATCTCTAATGAGATTCTTGCAGCTTGCACCTCAAAGATCCCTAGCTTCTCCATTATAGAGAGAGGCATGAGGTTTACACTTGACCCTAAGTCACACAGAGCCTTCTTGAAGGTCATGGTGCCTATGGTACAAGGTATTGAAAACTTCCCAGGATCTTGTCTCTTTTGAGGTAATTTCTGCCTAGACAAGTCATCCAGTTCTTTGGTGAGCAAAGGAGGTTCATTCTCCCAAGTCTCATTTCCAAATAACTTGTCATTTAGCTTCATGATTGCTCCAAGGTATTTAGCAACTTGCTCTTCAGTGACATACTCGTCCTCTTCAGAGGAAGAATACTCATCAGAGCTCATGAAAGGCAGAAGTAAGTCCAATGGAATCTCTATGGTCTCATTTTGAGCCTCAGATTCCCATGGTTCCTCATTGGGGAACTGATGAGCGGATAATTTATACGCTTTTTGGCATTGTTTTTAGGTAGTTTTTAGTATGACCTAGCTACTTTTAGGGATGTTTTCATTAGTTTTTATGTTAAATTCACATTTCTGGACTTTACTATAAGTTTGTGTGTTTTTCTGTGATTTCAGGTAATTTCTGGCTGAAATTGAGGGACTTGAGCAAAACTCTGAAAAAGGCTGACAAAAGGACTGCTGATGCTGTTGGAATCTGACCTCCCTGCACTCAAAATGGATTTTCCGGAGCTACAGAACTCCAATTGGCGCGCTCTCAACGGCGTTGGAAAGTAGACATCCAGAGCTTTCCAGCAATATATAATAGTCCATACTTTATTCGGAAATTGACGACGTAACTTGGCATTGAACGCCAAGTTCATGCTGCTGTCTGGAGTTAAACGCCAGAAAAACGTCATGATCCGGAGTTGAACGCCCAAAACACGTCATAACTCGGAGTTCAACTCCAAGAGAAGCCTCAGCTCGTGGATTGATCAAGCTCAGCCCAAACATACACCAAGTGGGCCCCGGAAGTGGATTTATGCATCAATTACTTACTCATGTAAACCCTAGGAGCTAGTTTATTATAAATAGAACATTTAACTAATGTATTTGACATCTCTGGACGCCTAGTCCTTAGACCTTGGGGGCTGGCCTCTCGGCCATGCTTGAACCTTTCACTTATGTATTTTCAACGGTGGAGTTTCTACACACCATAGATTAAGGGTGTGGAGCTCTACTGTACCTCAAGTTTCAATACAATTACTATTACTTTTTATTCAATTCTCTTTTATTCTTATTCCAAGATATACGCTACACTTAACTTTGATGAATGTGATGATCCGTGACACTCATCATCATTCTCACCTATGAACGCGCGTGATTGACAACCACTTCCGTTCTACTCTAGGCCGGGCGCATATCTCTTAGATTCTCCAACAAAATCTTCGTGGTATAAGTTAGATAAATGGCGGCATTCATGAGGATCCGGAAAGTCTAAACCTTGTCTATGGTATTCCGAGTAGGATTCTGGGATTGAATGACTGTGACGAGTTTCAAACTCCTGAAGGCTGGGCGTGATGACAAGCGCAAAAGAATAAATGGATTCTATTCCAACCTGATTGAGAACCGACAGATGATTAGCCATGCGAGTGACAGCCGCAGAGGACCATTTTCACTGAGAGGGTGGGATGTAGCCATTGACAACGATGATGCCCTACAAACAGCTTGCCATGGAAAAGAGTAAAAAGGATCGGATGAAAGCAATGAGGAAAATAGAGATTTAAGAGGAGCACAGCATCTCCATACACCTATCTGAAATTCCCACCATTGAATTACATAAGTACTTCTATCCGTTTTATTTATTTTATTTATCCAATTTAATCCCATTTGACCCTATGATTCCACTCACTAACTGAGATCTACAAGATTACCATAGCTTGCTTCATACCAACAATCTCCGTGGGATCGACCCTTACTCACGTAAGGTATTACTTGGACGACCCAGTGCACTTGCTGGTTAGTTGAGCGAGACTGTGAAGTTAATTTTAGACCATGGTATTGTGCACCAAGTTTTTGGAGCCATTACCGAGGAATATTATTCGAGTTGTGTGAAAGTATAAATCACAATTTCGCCCACCAAGTTTTTGGCGCCGTTGCCGGGGATTGTTCGAGTATGGACAACTGACGGTTCATCTTGTTGCTCAGATTAGGTAATTTTTATTTTATTAAAAAAAAAATTTCGAAAATCTTTTCAGAATCTTCTCCCTATTTTCGAAAATTATTCAAAAAAAATTTTTAATATGCATTCTAGAGTTTCATGAAGCATGTTGAAGCCTGGCTGGCTGTAAAGCCATGTCTAAATTCTTTTGGACTGAGGCTTCAAAACCATCTTTATAGAGGCAAGTTAATTTGATTATTAGCTGTATGCTAAAGCTTGGCTGGCCATTGGCCATGTCTAGTGTTTTGGACTGGAGCTTTCATTGAAAGCTTGGCTGGCTATTAAGCCATGTCTAATTCCTGGACCGGAGCTTTAGACTAACATTGCATGATTCCTGGAATTCATATTAAAAAAAAAATTTTGAATTTCTTATTTTCCTTTTCTTATATGTTTTTCGAAAAAATCAAATAAAATACAAAAAAAAATTTAGAAAAATCATAAAAATAAAAAATATTTTGTGTTTCTTGTTTGAGTCTTGTGTCAAGTCATAAGTTTGGTGTCAATTGCATGTTCATCTTTTTCTTGCATAAAATTTTCGAAAAATTCATGCATTCATAGCATTCATCATGATCTTCAAGTTGTTCTTGATGAACTTTCTTGTTTGATCTTCATATTTTCTTGTTTTGTGTTGTATGGTGTTTTTCATATGCATTCTTGCATTCATAGAGTCTAAACATGAAAAATTTCTAAGTTTGGTGTCTTGCATGTTTTCTTTACATTGAAAATTTTTCAAAAATATGTTCTTGATGTTCATCATGATCTTCAAAGTGTTCTTGGTGTTCATCTTGACATTCATAGTGTTCTTGCATGCAACATGTGTTTTGATCCAAATTTTTCATGCATTGAGTATTTTTAGTGTTTTTCTCTCTCATCAAAAAAAAAATTCAAAAATCAAAAAAATATCTTATCTTTTTAAATCTTATCTTTTTAAAATCTTTTTCAAAAATCATATCTTTTCCATTTTTTTCATCATTTTCGAAAATTTCAAAAATCTTTTTCAAAATATTTTCAAAATCTTTTTCTTATCTTTACATCATATTTTCGAAAATTGCATCAAAAATTAATGTTTTGATTCAAAAATTTCAAGTTTGTTACTTTCTTGTTAAGAAAGATTCAAATTTTAAGTTCAAGAATCATATCTTGTGATTTCTTGTGAGTCAAGTCATTAATTATGATTTTAAAATTCAAATCTTTTTCAAAACTAATTTCAATCTTATCTTTTCAAAACCATATATCTTTTTAAATCATATCTTTTATATCATATATTTTTTTCAAAATTTTATCTTTTTCAAAAAAATTTTAAAATATCTTTTCTAACTTCTTATCCTCTTATCTTTTCAAATTTGATTTTAATATCTTTTTCAACTAACTAATTAATTTTTTGTTTGTTTCTTATCTTTTTTAAAACCACCTAACTACTTTTCCCTCTCTAATTTTCGAAAATACCTCCCTCTTTTTCAAAAATTCTTTTTAATTAATTCATTGTTTTAAATTTTAATTTTAATTATATCTTATCTTTAATTTTCGAAAATCACTAACCCATTTTTCAAAATTATTTTCGAATTTCTCTCCCCCTCATCTCCTTCTATTTATTTTATTTCTTTACTAACACTTCTCTTCACCTCTCTTCATCTCCAATCACTGTCTCTATCCTCACCATTGTGATTGGATTCTCCACTTTTATTCCTTTCTTCTTCTACTAACAATAAGGAACCTCTTTACTGTGACATAGAGGATTCCTCTTCTTTTCTTGTTTTCTTCTCTTTCATATGAGCAGGAACAAGGATAAAGGCACTCTTATTGGAACAGATCCTGAACCTGAAAGGACTCTGAAGAGGAAGTCAAGAGAAACTAAAAATCAACAATTCAGAGAAACCTCAAAAAAAAAAAAGAAGAGAAAAGGAAAGACAAAAAGCTTCCACCTCCAAGTCATGGGAGATGGAAAGACTAATATAAGCCGTCATAGCTCAGTGGTAGAACATGTGGCTGCAAATCAAGAGATTCCTGAGATACCTCCGGGAATAAGTTGTCCTCCACACAAATATTGGAAACAACTAAGGGGAGGAACACCAAAATTACTAGGAATCATTCAAAAGAAGCAAGGAAGAGACATAGAGGAGCTCAAAGAGCACCATTGGTTCTTCAAAAAGGCGCCACCCTCACTCAGGTGGATTCATTCCTTGTTCTTATTTCTTTCTGCTTTTCGGTTTTTAATGTTGTGTTTATCCATGTTTTGTGTCTTTACTTTATGATCATTAGTATGTAGTAACTATGCCTTAAAGATTATGAATAATTCCATGAATCCTTCACCTCTCTTAAAAGAAAAATGTTTTAATTCAAAAGAACAAGAAGTACATGAATTTCAAATTTATCCTTGAATTTAGTTTGATTATATTGATGTGGTGACAATACTTTTTGTTTTCTGAATGCTTGAACAGTGCATATGTCTTTTGATCTTGTTGTTTATGAATGTTAAAATTGTTGGCTCTTGAAAGAATGATGAACAAAGAGAAATGTTATTGAGGATCTGAAAAATCATGAAATTGATTCTTGAAGCAAGAAAAAGCAGTGAAAAAGAAGAAGCATTCGAAAAAAAAAAGAGTATATAGAAAAAGAAGGAGCAGTAGAAAAAGCCAAATAGCCCTTAAAACCAAAAGGCAAGGGTAAAAAGGATCCAAGGCTTTGAGCATCAATGGATAGGAGGGCCCAAGGAAATAAAATCCAGGCCTAAGCGGCTAAATCAAGCTGTCCCTAACCATGTGCTTGTGTCATGAAGGTCCAAGTGAAAAGCTTGAGACTAAGTGGTTAAAGTCGTGATCCAAGGCAAAAGAGTGTGCTTAAGAGCTCTGGACACCACTAACTGGGGACTTTAGCAAAGCTAAGTCACAATCTGAAAAGGTTCACCCAGTTATGTGTCTGTGGCATTTATGTATCCGGTGGTAATACTGGAAAACAAAGTGCTTAGGGCCACGGCCAAGACTCATTAGTAGCTGTGTTCAAGAATCAACATGCTTAACTAGGAAAGTCAATAACACTATCCGAAATTCTAAGTTCCTAGAGAAGCCAATCATTCTAAACTTCAAAGGAAAAAGTGAGATGCCAAAACTGTTCAGAAGCAAAAAGCTACAAGTCCCGCTCATTTAATTATAATTAATATTCATTGATATTTTGGAATTTATAGTATATTCTCTTCTTTTTATCCTAATTGATTTTCAGTTGCTTGGGGACAAGCAACAATTTAAGTTTGGTGTTGTGATGACCGGATAATTTATACGCTTTTTGGCATTGTTTTTAGGTAGTTTTTAGTATGACCTAGCTACTTTTAGGGATGTTTTCATTAGTTTTTATGTTAAATTCACATTTCTGGACTTTACTATGAGTTTGTGTGTTTTTCTATGATTTCAGGTAATTTCTGGCTGAAATTGAGGGACTTGAGCAAAACTCTGAAAAAGGCTGACAAAAGGACTGCTGATGCTGTTGGAATCTGACCTCCCTGCACTCAAAATGGATTTTCTGGAGCTACAGAACTCCAACTGGCGCGCTCTCAACGGCGTTGGAAATTAGACATCCAGAGCTTTCCAGCAATATATAATAGTCCATACTTTATTCGGAAATTGACGACGTAACTTGGCGTTGAACGCCAAGTTCATGCTGTTGTCTGGAGTTAAACGCCAGAAAAACGTCATGATCCGGAGTTGAACGCCCAAAACACGTCATAACTCGGAGTTCAACTCCAAGAGAAGCCTCAGCTCGTGGATTGATCATGCTCAGCCCAAACATACACCAAGTGGGCCCCGGATGTGGATTTATGCATCAATTACTTACTCATGTAAACCCTAGGAGCTAGTTTATTATAAATAGAACATTTAACTAATGTATTTGACATCTTTGGACGCCTAGTCCTTAGACCTTGGGGGCTGGCCTCTCGGCCATGCCTGAACCTTTCACTTATGTATTTTCAACGGTGGAGTTTCTACACACCATAGATTAAGGGTGTGGAGCTCTACTGTACCTCAAGTTTCAATACAATTACTATTACTTTTTATTCAATTCTCTTTTATTCTTATTCCAAGATATACGCTACACTTAACTTTGATGAATGTGATGATCTGTGACACTCATCATCATTCTCACCTATGAACGCGCGTGATTGACAACCACTTCCGTTCTACTCTAGGCCGGGCGCATATCTCTTAGATTCTCCAACAGAATCTTCGTGGTATAAGTTAGATAGATGGCGGCATTCATGAGGATCTGGAAAGTCTAAACCTTGTCTATGGTATTCCGAGTAGGATTCTGGGATTGAATGACTGTGACGAGCTTCAAACTCCTGAAGGCTGGGCGTGATGACAAGCGCAAAAGAATCAATGGATTCTATTCCAACCTGATTGAGAACCGACAGATGATTAGCCATGCGAGTGACAGCCGCAGAGGACCATTTTCACTGAGAGGATGGGATGTAGCCATTGACAACGGTGATGCCCTACAAACAGCTTGCCATGGAAAAGAGTAAGAAGGATCGGATGAAAGCAATGAGGAAAATAGAGATTCAAGAGGAGCACAGCATCTCCATACACCTATCTGAAATTCCCACCATTGAATTACATAAGTACTTCTATCCGTTTTATTTATTTTATTTATCCAATTTAATCCCATTTGACCCTATGATTCCACTCACTAACTGAGATCTACAAGATTACCATAGCTTGCTTCATACCAACAATCTCCGTGGGATCGACCCTTACTCACGTAAGGTATTACTTGGACGACCCAGTGCACTTGCTGGTTAGTTGAGCGAGACTGTGAAGTTAATTTTAGACCATGGTATTGTGCACCAAGTTTTTGGAGCCATTACCGAGGAATATTATTCGAGTTGTGTGAAAGTATAAATCACAATTTCGCCCACCAGGAACTCATTGGAGGCTAGTGCACGCCCATTGAGGTCTTCCTCTGTGGCGTCCACTTCCTCTTCCTCCTCTCCAAATTCGGCCATATTGATGGCCTTGTACTCTCCTTTTGGATTTTCTTCTGTATTGCTTGGAAGAGTACTAGGAGGGAGTTCAGTAATTTTCTTGCTCAGCTGTCCCACTTGTGCCTCCAAATTCCTAATGGAGGATCTTGTTTCAGTCATGAAACTTTGAGTAGTTTTGATTAGATCAGAGACCATGGTTGCTAAGTCAGAGGTGTTCTGCTTAGAACTCTCTGTCTGTTGCTGAGAAGATGATGGAAAAGGCTTGCCATTGCTAAACCTATTTCTTCCACCATTATTGTTGTTAAAACCTTGTTGAGGTCTTTCTTGATTCTTCCATGAGAAATTTGGGTGATTTCTCCATGAAGAATTATAGGTGTTTCCATAGGATTCTCCTAGGTAATTCACCTCTTCCATTGAAGGGTTCTCAGGATCATAGGCTTCTTCTTCAGATGAAGCATCCTTAGTACTGTTTGGTGCATTTTGCATTCCAGACAGACTTTGAGAAATCAAATTGACTTGTTGAGTCAATATCTTGTTCTGAGCCAGAATGGCATTCAGAGTATCAATCTCAAGAACTTCTTTCTTCTGATTTGTCCCATTGTTCACAGGATTCCTTTCAGAAGTGTACATGAATTGGTTGTTTGCAACCATTTCAATTAGTTCTTGAGCTTCTGCAGGCGTCTTCTTCAAATGAAGAGATCCTCCAGCAGAGCTATCCAAAGACATCTTGGATAGTTCAGAGAGACCATCATAGAAAATACCTATGATGCTCCATTCAGAAAGCATGTCAGACGGACATTTTCTGATCAATTGTTTGTATCTTTCCCAAGCTTCATAGAGGGATTCTCCATCCTTTTGTCTGAAGGTTTGGACTTCCACTCTAAGCTTACTCAAATTTTGAGGTGGAAAGAACTTTGCCAAGAAGGCATTGACTAGCTTTTCCCATGAGTACAGGCTTTCTTTAGGTTGTGAATCCAACCATGTCCTAGCTCTGTCTCTTACAGCAAAAGGGAATAGAATAAGTCTGTAGACCTCAGGGTCAACCCCATTAGTCTTGACAGTGTCACAGATTTGCAAGAATTCAGCTAAAAACTGATGAGGATCTTCCAATGGAAGTCCATGGAACTTGCAATTCTGTTGCATTAGAGAAACTAATTGAGGCTTAAGCTCAAAGTTGTTTGCTCCAATGGCAGGGATAGAGATGCTTCTCCCATAGAAGTCGGGAGTAGGTGCAGTAAAGTCACCCAGCACCTTCCTTGCATTGTTTGCATTGTTGTTGTTTTCGGCTGCCATGTCTTCTTCTTCTTTGAAGATTTCTGTTAGGTCCTCTATAGAGAATTGTGCCTTAGCTTCTCTTAGCTTTCGCTTCAAGGTCCTTTCAGGTTCAGGGTCAGCTTCAACAAGAATGCCTTTGTCTCTGCTCCTGCTCATATGAAAGAGAAGAGAACAAGAAAATATGGAATCCTCTATGTTACAGTATAGAGATTCCTTGAGGTGTCAGAAGAACAGAAAATAGAAGAAAGAGGTAGAAGAATTCAAACTTAATCAGATAGAGTTCGAATTGTGCATTGAGAAGGAGTGGTACTCCATAAATAGAAGGATGTGAGAAGAGAGGAGGAGCTTTTTCGAAAATTAAGTTAAAGAATTTGAAAACATTTTGAAAAACACTAATTAATTTTCGAAAATAAGAGTGGGAAAGAAATCAAGTGATTTTTGAAAAAGATTTTGAAATGAGAAATCAAAAAGATTTGATTGAAAACTATTTTGAAAAAGATGTGATTAAAAAGATATGATTGGTCTTAAAAAGATGTGATTGAGAAGATATGATTTGAAAACAATTTTTTAAAAAGATTTGATTTTAAAAATTAATAACTTGGCTATCAAGAAAAGATATGATTCAAACATTAAACCTTTCTCAACAGAAAAGGCAACAGACTTGAAATGTTGAATCAAATCATTAATTGATAGCAAGTATCTTTGAAAAAGGAAAGAAATTGATTTTGAAAACATTTGATTGAAAAGATATGATTTGAAAAAGATTTGATTTTGAAAAACTTTGAAAACTTGAAAAAAAATTGATTTGAAAACAAAATCCTCCCCCTTGTGCCATCCTGGCGTTAAACGCCCAGAATGGTGCACATTCTGGCGTTTAACGCCCAATGCACTACCTTTTTGGGCGTTAAACGCCCAACCAGGCACCCTGGCTGGCGTTTAAACGCCAGTCTGTCCTTCTTCACTGGGCGTTTTGAACGCCCAGCTTTTTCTGTGTAATTCCTCTGCTGCATGTTCTGAATCTTCAGTTCCCTGTACTATTGACTTGAAAATAGAACCAAGATCAAATAAACAATACATGTAAGACACCAAACTTAAAATTAGACACTAGACTCAAACAAGAAACATAAAATCTTTTTGGTTTTTTTGATTTTGAAATTTTTTTTTTCGAAAATTATATGGAAATAGAAAATAAAAGTTTCAGAATTCTTAATTTGGATTCCAGGAATCATTGCAATGCTAGTCTAAGACTCCGGTCCAGGAATTAGACATGGCTTCACAGCCAGCCAAGCTTTCAAAGAAAGCTTCGGTCCAAAACACTAGACATGGCCAATGGCCAGCCAAGCCTTAGCAGATCATTGCTCCAATAGCAAGATTGATAGAGATCAACAAGCTCTTGTGATGATCAGCTGAAACCTCGGTCCAATAAGATTAGACATGGCTTCTCAGCCAGCCAGACTTCAACATATCATCATGAAACACTAGAATTCCTTCTTAAGAACTCTGAAGAAAAATACCTAATCTAAGCAACAAGATGAACCGTCAGTTGTCCATACACGAAACAATCCCCGGCAACGGCGCCAAAAACTTGGTGTGCGAAATTGTGATCACTACTTTTCACAACTCAAATAATCCCTAGTAATGGCCCCAAAAACTTGGTGCTCAATACCATGGCATAAACACAACTTTGCACAACTAACCAGCAAGTGCACTGGGTCGTCCAAGTAATAAACCTTACGCGAGTAAGGGTCGATCCCACGGAGATTGTTGGTATGAAGCAAGCTATGGTCACCTTGTAAATCTTAGTCAGGCAGACTCCAATGGATATAGTGATATACGAATGAAACATAAAGTTAAAGATAGAGGTACTTATGTAAGGGTATGAAGATAAGCGTATGAAGATGCCTTCCCTTCCGTCTCTCTGCTTTCCTACTGTCTTCATCCAATCCTTCTTACTCCTTTCCATGGCAAGCTTATGCAAGGGTTTCACCGTTGTCAGTGGCTACCTCCCATCCTCTCAGTAGAAATGTTCAACGCACCCTGTCACGGCACGGCTATCCATCTGTCGGTTCTCAATCAGGCCGGAATAGAATCCAGTGATTCTTTTGCGTCTGTCACTAACGCCCCGCCTTCAGGAGTTTGAAGCACGTCACAGTCATTCAATCATTGAATCCTACTCAGAATACCACAGACAAGGTTAGACCTTCCGGATTCTCTTGAATGCCGCCATCAGTTCTTGCCTATACCACGAAGACTCTGATCTCACGGAATGGCTGGCTCGTTTGTCAGGCGAGCACTCGGTTGTCAGGCGATCAACCATGCATCGTGTATCAGGAATCCAAGAGATATTCACCCAATCTAAGGTAGAACGGAGGTGGTTGTCAGTCACACGTTCATAGGTGAGAATGATGATGAGTGTCACGGATCATCACATTCATCGAGTTGAAGAACAAGTGATATCTTGGACAAAGAACAAGCGGAATTGAATAGAAGAACAATAGTAATTGCATTAATACTCGAGGTACAACAGAGCTCCACACCTTAATCTATGGTGTGTAGAAACTCCACCGTTGAAAATACATAAGAACAAGGTCTAGGCATGGCCGAATGGCCAGCCTCCCAATGATCTAAGATAGCATAAAATGAAGATAGCTACCCCGATATCTCTATACAATAGTAAAAGGTCCTACTTATCGAAAACTAGTAGCCTAGGGTGTACAGAGATGAGTAAATGACATAAAAATCCACTTCCGGGCCCACTTGGTGTGTGCTTGGGCAGAGCAATGAAGAAATTTCGTGTAGAGACTCTTCTTGGAGTTAAACGCCAGCTTTTATGCCAGTTTGGGCGTTTAACTCCCATTTAGGTGCCAGTTCCGGCGTTTAACGCTGGAATTTCTGAAGGTGACTTTGAACGCCGGTTTGGGCCATCAAATTTTGGGCAAAGTATGGACTATCATATATTGCTGGAAAGCCCAGGATGTCTACTTTCCAACGCCGTTGAGAGCGCGCCAATTGGGCTTCTGTAGCTCCAGAAAATCCACTTCGAGTGCAGGGAGGTCAGAATCCAACAGCATCTACAGTCCTTTTCAGTCTCTGAATCAGATTTTTGCTCAGGTCCCTTAATTTCAGCCAGAAAATACCTGAAATCACAGAAAAACACACAAACTCATAGTAAAGTCCAGAAAAGTGAATTTTAACTAAAAACTAATAAAATATACTAAAAACTAAACCAAATATACTAAAAACATACTAAAAATAATGCCAAAAAGCGTACAAATTATCCGCTCATCAACAAGCAACAAAAGATACCAAACAAGAACAATTTGAAGATCAAGAAAGAACTAAGAACATATAATTAAAAATATGAAGGAAAACTAAAAACATGCAAATCACACCAAACTTAAAACATGAAACTAAACTCAAAGAAAAATAAAAAATTAATAAAGAAAAATAAGATTTTTGAAATATTTTTGAAAAAAAAATAGAAGATGCAACTCTAGTGACTCTAAACCAAAAAAGATAAAATTTTTCCTAGTCTAAGTAACAGGATGAACCTTCAGTTGTCTAAACTCGAACAATCCCCAGCAACGGCGCCAAAAACTTGGTGCACGAAATTGCAATCACACTTTTGCAACTCCGCACAACTAACCAGCAAGTGTACTGGGTCGTCCAAGTAATACCTTACGTAAGTAAGGGTCGATCCCACGGAGATTGCCGACTTGAAGCAAGCTATGGTTATCTTATAACTCTTAGTCAGGAGATTAATAATAAAAAGGATTTTGTTTGTGAAAAGTAAAAGAGCATAAAAAGAATGGTACTTGTTATTCAATAATAGAGAGTAGGTTGGGGTTTCGGAGTTGCTCTGTCTTCTGAATTTCTGCTTTTCTACTGTCTTCTTCTTCCAAAAACGCATGTCCCTTCCATGGCAGGTTGTCACTGTGCCAAACATTCGAGAGTTTAAAGCTTGTCATAGTCATCCCATCCCAGATCCTACTTGGAATACCACAGACAAGGTTTAGACTTTTCAAATCTCAAGAATGCTACCAATTGGTTCTAGTATCTACCACGAAGGTTCAGATCTCACAAGTTTGAGTGCTCTATTGTCAGGAGATGCAGGTCAAACTCGTGGATTAGAAACCCAAGAGATATGCACTCAAGCTGTTGCCCAATGACTACATTGAACTCATGTAGAACGGAAGTGGTTGTCAGGCACGCATTCATAAGTTGGGGAATGATGATGAGTGTCACGGATCATCACATTCTCCATGTTGAAATACGAGTGAGTATCTTAGAATAGAAACAAACGTGATTGAATAGAAAATAGTAGTAATTGCATTAATCCATGGAAACACAGCAGAGCTCCTCACCCCCACCTATGGGGTTTAGAGGTTCATACTGTAGAAGATACAATAGGATTTGTCAAAAATGTCATAGTTGCAAAATAAATCTCTAAAAGTAGTTTTTATACTAAACTAGTAACCTAGGTTTACAGAGAATGAGTAACTAGATGCAGAGAGTGCAGAAATCTACTTCTGGGGCCCACTTGGTGAGTGTTTATGCTGAGCTTCCTAGCTTTCACGTGCATGTACCGTTTCTGGAGTTAAACGCCAGCTTGGATGCCTGTTTGGGCATTTAACTCCAGCTTTGGTGCCAGTTCTGGCGTTTTATGCCAAAAAAGGGTCTCTGGTGGGCATTTAAACGCCAGTTTGGCCCATCAAATCTCAGGAAAAGTATGGACTATCATATATTGCTGGAAAGCCCAAGATGACTACTTTCCAACGCAATTAAGAACGCGCCAATTGGGTTTCTGTAGCTCCAGAAAATTCACTTCGAGTGCAGGAGGGTCAGAATTCAACAGCATCTGCAGTCCTTTTTCAGCCTCTGAATCAGATTTTTGCTCAGGTCCCTCAATTTCAGCCAGAAAATACCTGAAATTACAGAAAAACACACAAACTCATAGTAAAGTCCATAAAAATTAATAAAAATACAACAAAAAGTGAATAAAACATGCTGAAAACTATATGAAAATACTACTAAAAGCATATAAAATATCCGCTCATCAGCCATCAACCCACTACAAAGAGCTAGAGAACATAGGGCTCATGTGCAAGAACCACAAGGGCCACCACAACAAGAAGAAGCTTATGTCCAGGCACCAATTCCACAATTTCAAGCACAATTTCTTGAAGGTTTCATCTGGGAAGAAATGCAAAGGAACATCCAACATATGCAAGGAGACATCAACCAACTTATGGAGCAGTAGAAGCAATGGGTACAAATGCAAGAGTGTATCCAGCAACTCCAAAGAAGTATAAAGTATTTGAAAGAGCAGCAGGGGCAATTCCATTGGGGTGAAATGTAAGGCAGCCTCAATAAAATTCTTGAACAACAAATGGTGCAACAGAGGAACCTTGCTGAGTTTAGGTCCCTTTATGAGGCTAGGACCACATCAAGAAGACAATATGACATAAACACACAAGCGAAGCTAGATCACTTGTGTTATGTGGTAGCCACCTTGAACCCCAACTATCCAACATTCATGTAAGGAATGGAAGAGCTGAATGCTAGACAAGAGGAGATATTGGCCAAGCACAAGGAGGATGAGAGGACCTTCATGAGGAGGCTTGGCTTTTGGAAGCCAAAGGACACCCTAACACAAGAAGGAGCCTCCAAAAAGAAGGATGGTGATGAGTCATCCAAGAAGAAGGATAAGAGGAAGTGGCCTATGCATTGAAGCTGCACGATAATGAACAAAGGTTGTTTTGTCCCATGGTTGAAATCTATTTTCTAAATTTACTGCTAGTAGTGTCTTGATATCTTAGTTGTTTGTTGTTTTTGAATCTGTCTATAAGTCCTTTAAGTTTCAGTTTTTACTTCAAGAAAGAAAACGTTGATGTTAAGCTTTACAATATTAATGAATTTAACCTGTTTTCAAGAATGAGTCAATGATGAGTTGTTGCAAAATAAGAATAAGAGACTAAGACCCAAGTGAGCTGGACTCAAAATAAAAAGATGAGAAACAAGTATAAAACCATGAATTAAAGTTTGGAAATGGGTAATACATAATGAAACAACTAGACTTAGGGGACATAACAAGTAGATGCTAAGGATGACCCTTGAATATCAATAGAACTTAGAAGTAGTAAGCTAGACCCAAGGCTCTGAGCATCAACTACTAGGATAAAAGAAAGAAATAAATAGCTCAAAGAGCCAAGATCCTAGTAGATGCTTGTGGTGAAGATGTGTCAAGAAGAGAGACCTGAGAAAGTAAATTCTTAGGGGTGTTTCAACACCTAGTACCCTAAAACCAACTAGTTTGGGAGTGCTAACTGAAAGTTTACTTTAAAAGGTCGTCTTGAGACAAAATACTTAAAGTCGTGGTCAATTAAGGGAACAAAAAGAATGAAGGAAAAAAAGCAATTAAAAGAAAAATGACAACCCTTACTACTTCAAGGTGACAAACAATAGAAATGGCTCTAAAAGCAAGCACTTAAAAGGATCCTCAAAAGTCTAAGAGTTCATTGTGATATGAAAGCAATAACAAAGTTCATGCATGATTGGATACTTAGCCTCTATCTTTAATTGTGAATACATTCTCTTAAAGGTCAAGTTTCAATCAATTAGAACAATTCACATTGATTTGCTTGGGGACAAGCAAAATTTAAGTTTGGTGTTGTGATGACTTGCATCATCTACCTCTTTCACTTATCCAAAAGGACCATAGAATTGGTAAATTCTCATTCATTTGATGCAATTACATTAACTATATGATGAATTTATGGGACATTGCTTTAAAATGAGTCTTGCTTGAATTTCAGGTGAAAATGGCAACAAAAGAGGAAGAAAGCAAGAGAAAGGAGCTGGGCGTGTGTGCTGGGCGTGCCACTTGGTACAAACGACAGTAGTTTGACTGGGCGTGGCACGCCAGCTATAGGGCATGGCACACCAGCTATTATTTCCAGTGAGCAAATTGGAAGAGTTTCTATGGGCATGGCACGCTAGTTATCATCTCCAGAGAAAGCCCATGAAGCATTACTATGGGCGTGGCACGCCATTGCTGGGTTTTCATAACCTGGACTAAGCTATAAGGTCCGGGTTGGATGATGACAAAACGACCGACCTCTTTTAAGGTTGGCTCGCCATCGACCTCTTCATAAAGAGCTCGGCCAAATCACCATAAAGGCCCAAACAGGCCCAAAGCAGAGGATCACAGCCTACCTGAAGGCGGCTGGCCAAAAGATAGGTGATCTCACCCACAAAAGATAAGATAAGATAACCAACTTATCTCAAGGGAGGTCACTCCACACTACTATAAATACACTGGAGCACCCAGGTATAACTCATACTCTGATTCTACAAAAAAAAAATCTGCCTAAAGCCTGTGCTAACTTAAGCATCGGAGTCTCTTGCAGGTACCACCACCCTCCGGTGACCAAGGATCAGTAGCACCTCCTACTTCAACAAGTCAGACACGGCAACCTCGACTAGTCCAGAAGATCTCATCCGAGATCGACCTCTAGTTTCAGGTAACCCTTGGAACATTGGCGTCATTTTCAGGGAACCTGGAAGTCACCCCATCACCATGGCAAACAACCCTGCCAACGATCATAACTCTGGTTTGGAAGAAGGAATGCAGCTTAAGAACACGGATGCCACATTGATGAGCGGAGAATTTATACGCTTTTTGGCACTATTTTTAGTATGTTTTTAGTATATTTTAGTTAGTTTTTATTATATTTTTATTAGTTTTTATTTAAAATTTACTTTTCTGGACTTTACTATGAGTTTGTGTGTTTTTCTGTGGTTTCAAGTAATTTCTGGCTGAAATTGAGGGACCTGAGCAAAAATCTGATTCAGAGGCTGAAAAAGGATTGCAGATGCTGTTGGATTCTGACCTCCCTGCACTCGAAGTGCATTTTCTGGAGCTCCAGAAGCCCAATTGGTGCGCTCTTAATTGCGTTGGAAATTAGACGTCCTGGGATTTCCAGAAATGTATAATAGTCTATACTTTGCCCAGATTTGATGGCCCAAACCGGCATTGCAAATCAGCTTCAAAATTCCCGATGTTTAACGCTGGAACTGGCACAAAAGTTGGAGTTAAACGCCCAAACTGGCACAAAAGCTGGCGTTTAACTCTAGGAAAAGTCTCTACACATGAAAGCTTCAATGCTCAGCCCAAGCACACACCAAGTGGACCCCGAAAGTGGATTTTTACGTCATTTACTCATTTTTGTATATCCTAGGTTACTAGTTCACTATAAATAGGATCTTTTGACATTGTATCTTTACCTCATGACACTTTACACGTTTCATATTATATCTTCTACGGCATGAGTCTCTAAACCCCATGGTTGGGGGTGAGGAGCTCTGCTGTGTCTTGATGGATTAATGCAATTACTACTGTTTTTCATTCAATCACGCTTGTTTCTATTCTAAGATATCACTTGTTCCTAAACTTGATGAATGTGATGATCCGTGACACTCATCATCATTCTCACCTATGAACATGTGCCTGACAACCACCTCCATTCTACCTTAGATTGAGTAGATATCTCTTGGATTCCTTAATCAGAATCTTCGTGGTATAAGCTAGAATTGATGGCGGCATTTAAGAGAATCCGGAAGGTCTAAACCTTGTCTGTGGTATTCTGAGTAGGATTCTGGGATTGAATGACTGTGACGAGCTTCAAACTCGCGATTGTGGGGCGTTAGTGACAGACGCAAAAGAATCACTGGATTCTATTCCGACATGATCGAGAACCGACGGATGAATAGTCGTGTTGTGACAGAGCGCGTTGAACATTTTCACTGAGAGGATGGGAGGTAGCCATTGACAACAGTGAAACCCTACATACAGCTTGCCATGGAAGGAGCCTTGCGTGCTTGAAGAAGAAGACAGTAGGAAAGCAGAGATTCAGAAGATAGAGGATCTCCAAAACCTCAACCTGTTCTCCATTACTGCAAAATAAGTATGTATTTCATGTTCTTTTACTCATCACAATTAAACTTGAGAATTATTGATATCCTGACTAAGAGTTACAAGATAACCAGAGCTTGCTTCAAGCCGACAATCTCCGTGGGATCGACCCTTACTCACGTAAGGTATTACTTGGACGACCCAGTGCACTTGCTGGTTAGTTGTGCGGAATTGCAAAAGTGTGATTGCAATTTCGTGCACCAAGTTTTTGGCGCCGTTGTCGGGGATTGTTCGAGTTTGGACAACTGACGGTTTATTTTGTTGCTTAGATTAGGACTGTTTTATTTTTATTGGTTTAGAGTCTTTTATTTGAGTTTAGTTTCATATTTTATGTTTGGTGTCAATTGCATGTCTTTGTTTTCTTTTAATTTTTCGAATTTGCATGTTCTTAGTCCTTTCTTGATCTTTAAAAATTCTAAGTTTGGTGTCTTCTTTATGTTTTCCTTTAAAATTTTCGAAAATTTGTGCTTGATTTTCTAAAAATTTTAAGTTTGGTGTCATTTTGTTGTTTTTCTCTTTCTTTATTTCAAAAAAAATCAAATCTTTTTCAAAATAATTTTCAATCATATCTTTTTAATTGCTTATTCCAAAATCTTTTTCATTAATTAATTAATTTAGTTTTCAATTTGCTTTGATTTTATTCTCTTTTGATTTTCGAATCTTTATTTTCCATTTATTTTATTTTACTATTTTCGGTTACTTTAAAATAAAATAAAATAAAATAAAATATTTTTATATATATAATAATAATAAAACAAAATAATATCCACATCATCTCCCTTTCTCCATCATGGACCTAAGTGGAAGTGAGCAGTCCAGAAGGACTCTGGGGTCATATGCTAACCCCATTACAGCTGCATATGGGAGTAGCATCTGTATACCTCCCATTAAAGCAAGCAGCTTTGAGCTAAATCCTCAACTCATTATCATGGTGCAGCAAAATTGCCAGTATTTCGGTCTTCCACAGGAAGAACCTACTGAGTTTCTGGCACAGTTCTTACAAATTGCTGACACAGTACGTGATAAAGAGGTGGATCAGGATGTCTACAGATTATTACTGTTTCCATTTGCTGTAAAAGATCAAGCTAAGAGGTGGTTGAATAACCAACCCACAGCAAGCATAAAAACACGAAGACAGTTATCAGACAAATTCCTGAATTAGTTTTAC
This sequence comes from Arachis stenosperma, assembly GCF_014773155.1. Taxonomy (NCBI): domain Eukaryota; kingdom Viridiplantae; phylum Streptophyta; class Magnoliopsida; order Fabales; family Fabaceae; genus Arachis; species Arachis stenosperma. The sequence continues at coordinate 93,383,533 of NC_080382.1, forward strand.
CCTCCAAAAAGGATGACACAGCTAAGGCTGGACATCCAAGGCTTTAAACAAGAGGATAAAGAATCCCTTTATAATGCTTGGGAGAGGTACAGAGGTATGCTAAGAAAATGCCCCTCTGAAATGTTTTCAGAGTGGGTACAGTTAGACATCTTCAACTATGGGCTTACAGAAAAAGCTCAAATGTCTCTAGACCACTCAGCTGGTGGATCTATACATATGAGGAAGACGATTGAAGAAGCTCAAGAGCTCATAGATACTATTGCTAGAAATCAATATTTGTACTCTAGCAGTGAGTCCTACATAAAGGAAGAGGCCAGGGCAGTAATTATTGATCCTAATCCTCAAGAACAGATTATTGAGCTTAATCAACAATTACTCCTAATGACAAAATAATTAGCAGAATTTAAAGAGATGTTCCAAGACACAAAAAATGCTAACAAGAATATGGAAGCACAATTGAATCAGACAAGACAGCAACTATCTAAACAGATAACAGAAGAATGCCAAGCTGTTAAATTAAGGAGTGGGAAGACATTGAATGTATCAACTCAAAGCAGCAGAAAGCTAAGAAAGGAACAACTGACAGAGGATGACCAACCAACTACCCAAAATCCCTCTGAGGATAGTAAGAGCCCAGAGAGGAATGATTCTGGTGTTCAAACGCCAGAAAAGAGTTGCAATCTAGCGTTAAACGCCCAAAAAGCACCCAATCCTGGCGTTCAAACACCACAAAGGGGTCAGACACTTGCAAGTGCTGATAACAACCCCCTTAAGCAGGCTTCTCCAACCACTTCTGTAGGAAATAAACCTGCAGCAACTAAGGTTGAAGAGTATAAAGCCAAGATGCCTTATCCTCAGAAACTCCGCCAAGCGGAACAGAATAAACAATTTGCCCACTTTGCAGATTATCTCAGGACTCTTGAGATAAAAATCCCGTTTACAGAGGCACTTGAGCAAATACCCTCTTATGCTAAGTTCATGAAAGAGATCTTAAGTCATAAGAAGGATTGGAGAGAAACTGAAAAAGTTTTTCTCACTGAAGAATGCAGTGCAGTCATTCTGAAAAGCTTACCAGAGAAGCTTAAAGACCCTGGAAGCTTTATGATACCATGCACATTAGAGGGTACTTGTACGAAGAAAGCTCTATGTGATCTTGGGGCAAGTATCAACCTAATACCTGCATCCACTATCAGAAAGCTTGGCTTGGCTGAAGAAGTCAAACCAACCCGAATATGCCTCCAACTTGCTGATGGCTCCATTAAATATCCATCAGGCATAATTGAGGACATGATTGTCAAGGTTGGGCCATTTGCCTTTCCCACTGACTTTGTAGTGCTCGAAATGGAGGAGCACAAGAGTGCAACTCTCATTCTAGGAAGACCTTTCCTAGCAACTGGACGAACCCTCATTGACGTCCAAAAAGGGGAATTAACCCTGAGAGTCAATGAGGATGAGTTCAAGTTGAATGTTGTCAAAGCTATGCAGCATCCAGACACATGAAATGACTGCATGAGCGCTGATATTGTTGACTCTTTGGTGGAGGAGGTCAATATGACTGAAAGTCTCGAATCAGAGCTAGAGGACATCTTTAAAGATGTTCAGCCTGATCTGGAGGAACTAAAAGAAATAAAAGAACCTCTGAAAATTCCTCAGGAAGAGGAGAAACCTCCTAAACCAGAGCTCAAACCACTACCACCATCCCTAAAATATGTATTTCTGGGAGAGGGTGACACTTTTCCAGTGATCATAAGCTCTGCTTTAAATACACAGAAAGAGAAAGCACTAATTGAAGTGCTAAGGACACATAAGACAGCTCTTGGGTGGTCCATAGGTGATCTTAAGGGCATTAGCCCAGCAAGATGCATGCACAAGATCCTATTGGAGGAAGATGCTAAGCCAGTGGTTCAACCACAGAGGCGGCTAAATCCAGCCATGAAGGAGGTGGTGCAAAAAGAGGTCATAAAGTTACTAGAGGCTGGGATTATTTATCCTATTTCTAATAGCCCCTGGGTGAGCCCTGTCCACGTTGTCCCCAAGAAGGGAGGCATGACAGTGGTTCATAATGAAAAGAATGAACTGGTTCCTACAAGAACAGTTACATGGTAGCGTATGTGTATTGACTACAGAAGGCTCAATACAGCCACCAGGAAGGATCATTTTCCTTTACCATTCATAGACCAGATGCTAGAGAGACTAGTAGGTCATGAATATTATTGCTTTTTGGATGGCTATTCAGGTTACAACCAAATTCCAGTAGATCCTCAAGACCAAGAGAAAACAGCATTCACATGTCCTTCTGGAGTGTTTGCCTACAGAAGGATGCCTTTTGGTCTGTGTAATGCACCTGCAACCTTTCAGAGGTGCATGCTCTCTATCTTCTCAAATATGGTAGAGAAATTTCTGGAAGTTTTCATGGATGAATTTTCAGTATTTGGAGACTCATTCAGCTCCTGCCTTAACCATCTAGCACTTGTTCTGAAAAGATGCCAAGAGACCAACCTAGTTTTAAACTGGGAAAAATGTCACTTTATGGTGACTGAAGGGATTGTCCTTGGGCATAAAATTTCAAACAAGGGAATAGAGGTGGATCAAGCTAAAGTTGAAGTAATTGAAAAATTACCACCACCTACCAATGTTAAGGCAATCAGAAGCTTTCTGGGGCATGCAGGATTCTACCGAAGGTTTATAAAGGATTTTTCAAAAATTGCAAAACCTCTGAGCAATCTGCTAGCTGCAGACACGCCATTTATCTTTGATAAGGAGTGTCTGCAGGCATTTGACCTTCTGAAAGCTAAGCTGGTCACAGCACCAGTTATCTCTGCACCAGACTAGACACTGCCATTCAAACTAATGTGTGATGCCAGTGACCATGCCATTGGTGCAATATTGGGACAGAGGCACAACAAGCAACTACATGTCATTTATTATGGCAGTCGTATTCTAAATGATGCACAGAAGAACTACACAACCACAGAAAAGGAGTTACTTGCAGTGGTTTATGCCATTGACAAGTTCAGATCTTATATAGTAGGATCAAAAGTGATTGTGTACACTGACCATGCTGCTCTTAAATATCTACTCACAAAGCAGGATTCAAAACCCAGGCTCATAAGATGGGTGTTGCTTCTGCAAGAGTTTGAAATAGAAATAAGAGATAGAAAAGGGACAGAGAATCAAGTAGCTGATCACCTGTCCCGGATAGAACCAGTAGTAGGAGCATCCCTCCCCCCAACTGAGATCTCTGAAACCTTTCCGGATGAGTAATTATTTGCTATTCAGGAAGCTCCGTGGCTTGCAGACAGTGCAAACTATAAGATTCAAGGTTCTCCTTCTGTAACTATGGAGAGGAAGCATGAAAAGCTTCTCTCAATACAGAGTCAAACAAAACCCCCACAGTCAAACTCTAAGTTTGGTGTTGGGGGGGCACAACCAAACTCTAAGTTTGGTGTTGAGAGGCCCAACACTACTCTGATTATCTGTGAGGCTCATTGAGAGCTCACTGTCAAGCTATTGACATTAAAGAAGCGCTTGTTGGGAGGCAACCCAATTTTATTATATCTATTTATTTTCCATTGTTATTTCATGTTTTCTATAAGTTGATGATCATGTGAAGTCACAAAAACAATTGAAAAAGCAAATTCAGAATGAAAAATAGCACACCCTGGAAGAGAAACTTGCTGGCGTTTAAACGCCAGTGAGGGTAGCAGAATGGGCGTTAAACGCCCAGTCTGGCACCATTCTGGGTGTTTAATGCCAGAAATGGGCACCAGACCGGCGTTTAACGCCAGAAAAGGACAAGAAGCTGGCGTTAAACGCCAGAAATGGGTAGCAGCCTGGCGTTTAACGCCAGGATTGGCAGAAGGAGCATTTTTGAATGCCACATGGTGCAGGGATGAGAAATCCTCTATTTTTGCTTTTTCAATTGATTTTGTGACTTCCTATGATCATCAACCTACAAAAAACATAAAATAACAAAGGAAAATAGATAAATATAACATTGGGTTGCCTCCCAACAAGCGCTTCTTTAATGTCAGTAGCTTGACAGTGGGATCTCATGGAGCCTTACAGATACTCAGAGCAATGTTGGAACCTCCCAACACCAAACTTAGAGTTTAAATGTGGGGGTTCAACACCAAACTTAGAAGTTGGTTGTGGCCTCCCAACACCAAACTTAGAGTTTGGCTGTGGGGGTTCTGTTTGACTCTGTTTTGAGAGAAACTCTTCATGCTTCCTCTCCATGGTTACAGAGGGGTATCCTTGAGCCTTAAACACAAAGGATTCTTCATTCACTTGAATGATCAATTCTCCTCTGTCAACATCAATCACAGCCTTTGCTGTGGCTAGGAAGGGTCTGCCAAGGATGATGGATTCATCCATGCACTTCCCAGACTCTAGGACTATGAAATTAGCAGGGATGTAATGGTCTTCAATCTTTACCAGAACATCCTCTACAAGTCCATAAGCTTGTTTTCTTGAGTTGTCTGCCATCTCTAGTGAGATTCTTGCAGCTTGCACCTCAAGGATCCCTAGCTTCTCCATTACAGAGAGAGGCATAAGGTTTATGCTTGACCCTAGGTCACACAGAGCCTTCTTAAAGGTCATGGTGCCTATGGTACAAGGTATTGAGAACTTCCCAGGGTCCTGTCTCTTTTGAGGTAATTTCTGCCTAGACAAGTCATCCAGTTCTTTGGTGAGCAAAGGGGGTTCATCCTCCCAAGTCTCATTACCAAATAACTTGTCATTTAGCTTCATGATTGCTCCAAGGTATTTAGCAACTTGCTCTTCAATGACATCTTCATCCTCTTCAGAGGAAGAATACTCATCAGAGCTCATGAATGGCAGAAGTAAATCCAATGGAATCTCTATGGTCTCATTATGAGCCTCAGATTCCCATGGTTCCTCATTAGGGAACTCATTGGAGGCCAGTGGGCGTCCATTGAGGTCTTCTTCAGTGGTGATCACTGCCTCTTCCTCCTCTCCAAGTTTGGCCATGTGGGTCATGTTAATGGCCTTGCATTCTCCTTTTGGATTCTCTTCGGTATTGCTTGGAAGAGTATTAGGAGGGAGTTCAGTAATTTTTTTGCTCAGCTATCCCACTTGTGCCTCCAAATTCCTAATGGAGGACCTTGTTTCAGTCATGAAACTTTGTGTTGTTTTGATTAGATCAGAGATCATGGTTGCTAAGTCAGAGTGGCTCTGCTTAGAATTCTCTGTCTATTGCTGAGAAGATGATGGAAAAGGCTTGCCATTGCTAAACCTGTTTCTTCCACCATTATTATTGTTGAAACCTTGTTGAGGTCTCTGTTGATCCTTCCATGAGAGATTTGGATGATTTCTCCATAAAGGATTATAGGTTTTTCCATAGGGTTCTCCCATGTAATTCACCTCTTTCATTGAAGGGTTCTCAGGATTATAAGCTTCTTCTTCAGATGAAGCATCCTTAGTACTGCCTGGTGCAGCTTGTATTCCAGACAGCCTTTGAGAAATCATATTGACTTGCTGAGTCAATATTTTGTTCTGAGCCAATATGGCATTCAGAGTATCAATCTCAAGAACTCCTTTCTTCTGATTCGTCCCATTGTTCACAGGATTCCTTTCAGAAGTGTACATGAATTGGTTATTTGCAACCATTTCAATGAGCTCTTGAGCTTCTGCAAGCGCCTTCTTCAGATGAAGAGATCCTCCAGCAGAGCTGTCCAATGACATCTTGGACAGTTCAGACAGACCATCATAGAAGATACCTATGATGCTCCATTCAGAAAGCATGTCAGAAGGACACTTTCTGATCAGTTGTTTGTATCTTTCCCAAGCTTCATAGAGGGATTCACCTTCCTTCTGTCTGAAGGTTTGGACTTCCACTCTAAGCTTACTCAATTTTTGAGGTGGAAAGAACTTTGCCAAGAAGGCATTGACTAGCTTTTCCCAAGAGTTCAGACTTTCTTTAGGTTGTGAGTCCAACCAAATCCTAGCTCTGTCTCTTACAGCAAAAGGGAATAGCATAAGTCTGTAAACCTCAGGGTCAACCCCATTAGTCTTGACAGTGTCACAGATTTGCAAGAATTCAGCTAAAAATTGATGAGGATCTTCCAATGGAAGTCCATGGAACTTGCAATTCTGTTGCATTAGAGAAACTAATTGAGGCTTAAACTCAAAAGTTGTTTGCTCCAATGGCAGGGATAGAGATGCTTCTCCCATAGAAGTCGGGAGTAGGTGCAGTAAAGTCACCCAGCACCTTCCTTGCATTGTTGGCATTGTTGTTGTTTTCAGCTGCCATGGTTTCTTCTTCTTTGAAGAGCTCTATTAGGCCTTCTAGAGAGAGTTGTGCTTTAGCTTCTCTTAGCTTTCGCTTCAAGGTCCTTTCAGGTTCAGGGTCAACCTCAATAAGAATGCTTTTATCTTTGCTCCTGTTCATATGAAAGAGAAGAGAATAAGAAAATATGGAATCCTCTATGTCACAGTATAGAGATTTTTTGAGGTGTCAGAGGAATAGAAGGAAGAGGTAAAAGAATTCGAACTTATCAAGAGGGATAGAGTTTGAATTGTGCATTGAGGAGGAGTGTTAGTTCATAAATAGAAGCATGTGAGAAGAGGGGAAGAAATTTTTGAAAATAAATTAAAAAGATTTTAAAAAACATTTTGAAAAATACTAATTGATTTTCGAAAACTAAGAGTGGAAAAGAAATCAAGTGATTTTTGAAAAAGATTTTGAAATTAGAAATAAAAAAGATATGATTGAAAACTATTTTGAAAAAGATGTGATTAAAAGATATGATTGAGAATATATGATTTGAAAAACAATTTAAAAAGATTTGATTTTAAAAATTAATGACTTGGCTAGCAAAAAAAGATATGATTCAAACATTAAACCTTTCTCAACAGAAAAGGCAACATACTTGAAATGTTGAATCAAATCATTAATTATTAGCAAGTTTCTTTGAAAAAAAAGAAAGAAATTGATTTTGAAAATATATGATTGAAAAGATATGATTTGAAAAAGATTTGATTTTGAAAAATTTTGAAAACTTGAAAAAAATTTGAATTAAAAACAAAATCTTCCCTCTTGTGCCATCCTGGCGTTAAATGCCCAGAATGGTATACATTCTGGCGTTTAACGCCCAAAACTCACCCCTTTTGGGCGTTAAACGCCCATCCAGGCACCCTTGCTGGCGTTTAAACGCCAGTTTTCCTTCCTCACTGGGCATTTTGAACGCCCAGCTTTTTCTGTGTAATTCCTCTGCTAAATGATCTGAATCTTCAATTCTCTGTATTATTGACTTGAAAAGACACAAATTAAAAAATTTTTTGGATTTTTAATAATAAGGAATAATCAAAATGAAACTATGTTCAAATAAACAATGCATGCAAGACACCAAACTTAGAAGTTTGTATACTACTGACACTAACAAATTGAGAATGCATGTGAAAAACAATAAAACACTCAAGACAAGAGAATTTAAAGATCAGAGCAAGAAATCATCAAGAACAACTTGAAGATCAATGAAGACACATGAATGAATTCGAAAAATGCAAGAAGAACAGAAACATGCAATTGACACCAAACTTAAAATGAGACACTAGAAGAAACATAAAATATTTTTGGTTTTTATGATTTTGTAAATTTTTTGGATTTTTCGAAAATTGAGTGAAAAAGAAAATAAGGATATCAAAATTCTTAATGAGAATTCCAGGAATCATGCAATGTTAGTCTAAAGCTTCAGTCTAAAGAAATTAGACATGGCTAGCCAAGCTTCAGCAGGACAATACATTCAAGAGCTAAATTGATGAGAATCAATCAGCTTTGGTGATGATAAGAACATCACCTTGAAACACTAGAATTCATTCTTAAGAACTCTGAAGAAAAAAAACCTAATCTAAGCAACAAGATGAACCGTCAGTTGTCCAAACTCTACAATCCCCGGCAACGGCGCCAAAAACTTGGTGCACGAAATTGTGATCTCTACTTTTCACAACTCAAACAATCCCCGGTAATGGCTCCAAAAACTTGGTGCTCAATACCATGGTCTAACCATAATTTCACAACTTCGCACAAATAATCAGCAAGTGCACTGGGTCGTCCAAGTAATAAACCTTATGCGAGTAAGGGTCGATCCCACGGAGATTGTTGGTGTGAAGCAAGCTATGGTTATCTTGTAAATCTCAGTCAGGCAGATTCAAATGGTTGGATGATATATGAATAAAACATAAAGTAAAGATAGAGATACTTATGCAATTCATTGGTGAGAATTTCAGATAAACGTATGGAGATGCTTTGTCCCTTCTGTCTCTCTGCTTTCCTACTGTCTTCATCCAATCCTTCTTACTCCTTTCCATGGCAAGCTGTATGTTGGGCATCACCGTTGTCAGTGGCTACAGTCCCGTCCTCTCAGTGAAAATGTTCAACGCGCTCTGTCACAGCACGACTAATCATCTGTCGGTTCTCAATCAGGTTGGAATAGAATCCATTGATTCTTTTGCTTCTGTCACTAACACCCAGCCTTCAGGAGTTTGAAGCTCGTCACAGTCATTCAATCATTGAATCCTACTCAGAATACCACAGACAAGGTTTAGACCATCCGGATTCTCTTGAATGCCGCCATCAATTCTAGCTTATACCACGAAGATTCTAATTAAGGAATCCAAGAGATAAACATTCAAGCCTTGTTTGCTTGTAGAACGGGAGTGGTTGTCAGGCACGCGTTCATGAGTGAGAATGATGATGAGCATCACATAATCATCACATTCATCATGTTCTTGGGTGCGAATGAATATATTAGAACAAGAATAAGCTAAATTGAATAGAAGAACAATAGTAATTGCATTAATACTCGAGGTACAGCAGAGCTCCACACCTTAATCTATGGTGTGTAGAAACTCCACCGTTGAAAATACATAAGAACAAGGTTCAGGCATGGCTGAGAAACCAGCCCCCATGATCTAATAACTAGATGTCCAAAGATGATCCCAAGATCTAAAATGATCAAAAGATGAAAATACAATAGCAAAAGGTCCTATTTATAGAGAACTAGTAGCCTAGGGTTTACAGAAATGAGTAAATGACATAAAAATCCACTTCCGGGCCCACTTGGTGTGTACTTGGGCTGAGCATTGAAGCTTCTATGTGTAGAGACTTTTCTTGGAGTTAAACGCCAGCTTTTGTGCCAGTTTGGGCGTTTAACTCCCATTCTTGTGCCAGTTCTGGCATTTAACGCCGGGCAGTTTTGAGCTGATTTGGAACGCCGGTTTGGACCATCAAATCCCAAGCAAAGTATGGACTATTATACATTGCTGAAAATCCCAGGATGTCTACTTTCCAACGCAGTTGAGAGCACGCAAATTGGGTTTCTGTAGCTCCAGAAAATCTACTTAGAGTGCAGGGAGGTCAGAATCCAACAGCATCTGCAGTCCTTTTCAGCCTCTGAATCAGATTTTTGCTCAGGTACCTCAATTTCAGCCAGAAAATACGTGAAATCATAGAAAAACACACAAACTCATAGTAAAGTCCAGAAAAGTAAATTTTAACTAAAAACTAATAAAAACATAATAAAAACTAACTAAAACCTACTAAAAACATACTAAAACAATGCAAAAAAGCGTATAAATTATCCGCTTATCAGGAATCCAAGAGGTTTGCGCCCGGCCTAAAGTAGAACGGAAGTGGTTGTCAGTCACACGTTCATAGGTGAGAATGATGATGAGTGTCACGGATCATCAAATTCATCATGTTGAACTGCAACGAATATCTTAGAATAAGAACAAGCGGAATTGAATAGAAAATAGTAGTAATTGCATTGAAACTTGAGGTACAGCAGAGCTCTACACCCTTAATCTATGGTGTGTAGAAACTCCACCATTGAAAATACATAAGTGATGAAGGTCCAGGCATGGCCAAATGGCCAGCCCCCAAAACGTGATCACAGGATCAAAAATACAATCCAGGATGAAAATATAATAGTAAAAAGTCCTATTTATACTAGACTAGCTACTAGGGTTTACAGAAGTAAGTAATTGATGCAGAAATCCACTTCCAGGGCCCACTTGGTGTGTGCTTGGGCTGAGCTTGATCTATACACGAGCTGAGGCTTCTCTTGGAGTTGAACTCCAAGTTGTAACGTGTTTTGGGCATTCATCTCTGGTTCGTGATGTGTTTCTAGCGTTTGATTCCAGAATGCATCATGGAACTGGCATTGAGCGACAGTTTACGTCATCTAATTACGAATAAAGTATGAACTATTATATATTGATGGAAAGCTCTGGATGTCTACTTTCAAACGCCGTTAAGAGCGCGACATTTGGAGTTCTGTAGCACCAGAAAATCCATTTTGAGTGCAGGGAGGTCAGATTCCAACAGCATCAGCAGTCCTTTGTCAGCCTCCTATCAGAGTTTTGCTCAGGTCCCTCAATTTCAGCCAGAAAATACCTGAAATAACAGAAAAACACACAAACTCATAGTAAAGTCCAGAAATGTGATTTTAGCATAAAAACTAATGAAAACATCCCTAAAAGTAACTAGATCATACTAAAAACTACCTAAAAACAATGCCAAAAAGCATATAAATTATCCGCTCATCAGTATACTTGCCAAAGACGGGTTCATTATAGTGATATAGTGAATTTCCAGTCCATCAAAGCTCTGTCTATTTCTATAGATTAAGATTATTATTCTTCTATTATTATTACTATTTGATTTAATTCTAAGGTGTTGTTTTCGTTCTTAATCTTATGAATTTGGGTGGAACAAGAGTATGACCCTTATTCTACACGAGCTCCTGTGATTCTTGAAAGAGCTATCTCGCTTGAGCTACGACTTGAAAACACTCCTCCTAAACTGCTATTTACATGAACTAATCAGATAAGTGACATAAAATCCCGTTAGCTTTGGGTAATTAAGGTTTTTATGGCGCTAAACTAGTTTCCTGAACTTCATCCTCTGATCTGAATTGAATGACCATGAGAGTGGCTTTTGATGAGGATTAGAGGAGATTATATTACAAAGAGATTAGGGTTTAATCACTTATGGTTTGCCATAGAATGAATCACTCATTGTTAAAATAGTTGGTAAGACATTTTAATCCAGAAAAATAAACATCTCCAAGACCTTAACTGTTTTCTCATCTTTGTTTTACACCAAACCTTTAACTGCTTTCTTTATTGCTTTGTGTTCATACCCTGGGTAGAGCTATCAACCCGGGCTAACTGAAGACACGAGCAACTGACCTCTCTAGGTTGGATCACCACCGACTCTTTCTAAAGAGTTCGGTCAAATCACCATAGAAGCCCAAGTAGGCCCAAACGAAGGAACAAAGCCCATTCTGAAGGCAGCTAGGCCCTAAAAAGATAAGGCGGTTCCCCTAAAAAGATAAGATAAGATAACTATCTTATCTCAAGGAAGGCCACTCAACGTTACTATAAATACACTAGAGCACCCAAGTATAACTCATACTCTGATTCTACACAAAATCCTGCCTAAAGCACGTGCTAACTTAAGCATCGGAGTCTCTTGTAGGTACCACCACCCTCCGGTGACAAAGGATCAGCAACACCACCAAGTCCAACAAGTCAGACACGACAGCTCCGGCCACAACAGCAGATCTCATCCGAGATTGACCTTCAGTTTCAGGTAACACTCAGAACATTGGCGTTGTTGCCGGGGACCGGGAAGTCATCCCATCACCATGGTGGACAACCTTGATAACGATCACAACTCTGACTTAGAAAATAGAATGCCGCTTAAAAACACGGATACCACATCTAAGGATACGCCCCAACCTAAAGGAGACCAACAGTCTCCAAATACAGAAATTCCAGTTACTCTACAAGCTCAGCAGGATCATCTTAAACAGCTCAAAAAAGAGGCTGAGCATCAATAGGAGGCCGAGAGAGACCTCCGGAGGGAAACAAGGCGACACCAAGAGCTAGAGGATAAGATTTTGAAGCTCGAGGCCGATTTCAAAACTAAAACCGTTTGATCCGATCAGGAAGATAGCACCCACAAGGGCCAAGATCTATTCACTAAAGAGATCATGAAAGCTAAAATCCCAAAGGACTTTAAAGCTCCTAACATGACCCCATACGATGGTACATCTGATCCAAGCCATCATCTCAGCAACTTCAAAAGCAGGATGTATCTCACTAACGCCTCGAACGCCATGCAATGCAAAGCTTGCCCAACTACTCTAACCAAGACGGCAATAAAGTGGTTCGACAGTCTGCCGCCAAGATCCATAGTAAGCTTTGATGACCTCGCCAAAAAGTTCCTAGCCAGATTCTCCATCCAGAAAGACAAAGCCAAGCACGCCCCTAGCCTGTTAGGGATTAAGCAAGGAGATCGGGAAAGCCACCATAACTATCATCGGTCTCATCAATGGCCTGTGAGAAGGACCTTTTAGCCATTCAATATCCAAAAAGCACCCAACATCCCTAAACGAGGTACAAGAACGGGCAGAAAAGTATATTAACATGGAGAAAAACTCTCGACTAGGAGAAAATTCAAAATCCGGATTCTCCAACCCTCCTTGGGACAAGGATAAAGAGTCCAGAAAAAAAGAAGACCAGCCTACCGAAAAACCTAGAAAATACCACAACTACACTCCACATTGAGTGTCCCTCATGGATGAATACAGGGAGATATGTAACACTGAAAAGATCTCGCCCCCTCTGACGATGAAACACAAAAGAGGAGGAGGAAGTCAGACAGAGTACTGCGAATACCACCGAATCTACAGACATTCTACCAACGAGTGCTTCGACCTAAAGAATATCATAGAGAAGTTGGCGCGAGAAGGGCGACTAGATCGGTTCTTTGCTAATAAAACTGATGAATAGAGAAAAAACGAAGGGATAAAGAGGTCGGATGAGCTGAACGACCACCTCACACCCCAGAGAGACATGTTCATATGATAAATGGAGGATTTGCAGGAGGAGGGATCTCTAAATCATCTCGCAAAAGACACCTTAAAGAGGTATATCACGTTGAAGAAGAAAACAGGTCGCTCAACCTCCCCACTATTACCTTTACCCAAGAAGACGCATTAGGCATCATCCCGGGGCATGATGATCCCATGGTTATTACTATCATACTCGTCAATGCTAATCTTCACCGAACATTGAAAGACCAAGGGAGCTCCACAGATATCCTGTTCAAAGCCTCCTTCGACAAGCTCGGCCTACAAGAGAAATAGCTCAAAGCATACCCGAATAGCTTATTCGGACTGGGGGACACCCCAATTCAACCACTAGGATACACCTCACTACATACAACTTTTGGAAAAGGAACCCGGTCAAGGACACTAAGCATAGACTACATTGTAGTCGACGTGAGCTCAGCTTATAATGCCCTTATAGGTCAGACAACATTGAACCAGCTTGCCGCAGTAGTCTCTGATGTTCCCAACTCCAAAAGGGATCGCGATAGTAAAAGGAGATCAAAAGCTCGCGCGACGCTGTTATAAGGAAAGTCTGAACTTTAAAGGCAACCCCAACTGGGAAGAAATCAACACCATTGAACTGGGGGGAGTTCGAGCTCACGAAGAACTTTGTCCACAACCCGAAGGTGAGATCGAAGAAGTCCAGATTAGGGATACTCAGGATAAAACAACAAACGTAAGGGCAACCTTGAAAGGAAATTTAAAGGAGCCGTTGATACAATTCCTAAAGGATATTGCCGACCTCTTTGCATGGAAGGCAGCGGACATGCCCAGCATAGATCCCAAGCTAATGTGCCGCAAGCTGGCGGTATACCCTGGATCTCGGCTTGTGCAACAGAAATGCAGGAAGCTCGGTCCAGAAAGGTCCCAAGCTGTGGAAGAGCAAGTGCAAGCCTTACTGGAGGTAGGGTTCATAAGGGGGTCAAATACCCATTATGGCTAGCCAACGTAGTCTTGGTGAAGAAGTCAAATGGCAAGTGGAGAATGTGTACCAACTACACCGACCTCAATAAGGCCTGCCTGAATGATCCTTACCCGCTCCCGAACATAGAAACTCTAGTGGATGCCTCTTCCGGATACAAGTACCTCTCCTTCATAGATGCCTATTCAAGATACAACCAAATCCCAATGTACCCACCTGATCAAGAGAAGTCCTCCTTCCTAACCCCAAAGGCAAACTATTGCTATATAGTTATGCCCTTCGAACTCAAAAACGCAGGAGCTACTTACCAAAGATTGATGAACAAAGTCTTCATAAACCACATCGGAAAATTAATGGAAGTCTATGTAGATGACATGCTGGTAAAAGCACAAAATGAGGAATCGTTGTTATCTGACCTTGCTAAAGTGTTCGACACCATAAAAAGTCATGGTATGCAACTTAACCCCGTAAAGTGCACCTTCGTAGTAGAAGCCGGCAAATTCTTGGGTTTCATGCTCACCAAAGAGGAATCGAGGCGAACCCAGATAAATGCCAGGTGATACTCCACATGAAAAGTCCAACCTGCGTCAAAGAGGTACAATATCTCAACGGAAGACTAGCAGCCCTGTCCAGATTTCTAGCCAGATCAGCTATAAGATCTCTCCCCTTTTACGCAACATTAAGGAAGGGAAAGAGGTTTGAATGGATAACGGAGTGCGAATAAGCTTTCTAAGATTTCAAAAAATTCTTGGGGCAACCACCTATTCTCACCTAACCACGGGAAAGTGAAGAACTCATATTATACCTCACAGTAGGAAGTCGGACAATAGCCTCAGTGCTAGTCAGAGAAGACGAAAGTGGACAACAACCCATCTACTTTATCAGCAAGGCTTTACAAGTGGCTGAATTAAACTATCAAAAGATAGAAAAGTTTGCTTACGCCCTCAAACTCACTTCCCGATGACTCTGACCATGTTTTCAAGCTCACACTATCAGAGTTCGAACCAACCATCCCATAAAAGGAATCCTACAGAAAACTGATCTGGCTGGAAGAATACTACAATGGGCAGTCGAGTTATCTGAATTCGACCTCAAATATGAAGCTCAGACAGTTATCAAGTCACAGTATCTGACCGACTTTATTGCCGAGTGCACTGAAACCCCGAGCACCCCTACAAAATAGAATCTCTACGTGGATGGCTCCTCAAACAAGACCGGGAGTGGTGCAGGCGTAATCGTCGAAAGCGATCAAGGAACCCAAATTGAGCTATCGCTAAAATTCGAATTCCCTCCCTCAAGCAATCAGGCTGAATATGAGGCACTACTGGCTGGTTTAAGGCTGGCCAAGGAGGTAGGGGTCCAAAAGCTTATTGTTCATGCATCGGTTCTAGTTATAAAGGACCGGGTTGGTCGACCTCTCAGAAGGCTGGCCCATGACCGACCTCTTAGAAGGCTGGCCCATGACCGACTTCTTGGAAGGTTGGCCCATTACCGACCTCTTCTCAAAGAGCTCGGCCAAATCGCCATAAGAGGCCTAAGCAGGCCCAAATGAAAGGACACGGCCCAAATCTAAAGGCAGCCAAGGCCTAGAAGAATAAAGGCGGTTCCCCTTAAAGATAAGATGACTTCACTCAAAGATAAGATAAGATAACTATCTTATCTCTAGAAAGATCATCCCACACTATTATAAATACACTAGAGCACCCAGGTATAACTCATATTCTGATTCTACTAAAAACTTGCCTAAAGCACGTGTTAACTTAAGCATCGAAGTCTCTTGCAGGTACCACCACCCTCTGGTGATGAAGGATCAGCAGCACCGCCAAATAGAAGGGAACTACCATCTTTAGTAATTCACAAGTAGTCACCTCACAAATAGAAGGGAATTACTAAGCTAAGGATCCTACCATGAAAACATACCTAGACAAAACTAGAGAATAGCTCAGACAATTCAGGGGATATGAGGTCTGACATATACCCTGGGAATAGAACGCCCGAGCTGATGCACTTTCAAAATTAGCCATCACCAAACCAGGGGGTAATAATAGAAGTCTCATCCAGGAAATACTGCAAAGCCCATCGATCTCGGAGGAAGAAAAGGTCCTAACCATATCAGGTCAGGATCAAGGATGGTGACTCCCATAGTTAACTACCTCAAGTCTGAGATACTTTCCATAAATAAAAAGGAGGCGAAAAGGCTAGTACGAGAAGCACAGTACTACACCATAGTGAACAAAAACATCCTATACAGGAGATGGTTTTCAACACCACTCCTAAAATGCGTGTCGAACTCTGATACGAGGGAAGTCTTGGAAGAAGTACACAGTGGCATGTGCGACAACCACCTAGGAGCACGAGCTCTTGCCAAAAAGGTACTCCGAACTGGATTCTTCTGACCAACTTTGCAAAAGGAAGCGACAGAGTTTGTCAAAATATGTCCACCATGTCAAAAGCATGCTAACTTCCATATCGCTCCACCAAAGGAACTAATCAGTGTTACGTCACCCTGGCCTTTTGCAAAATGGGGGCTTGACCTCCTTGGACTCTTTCCCCAGGGATCAGGACAAGTCAAGTTCCTCATTGTAGGGGTAGACTATTTCACAAAATGGATTGAGGCAGAGCCCTTAGCTACTACTACCGCCCAAAAAAGTCAGAAATTCTTGTATAGAAATATTATCACAAGGTTTGGGGTTCCTTACTCCATCACCACAGATATTGGCACTCAGTTATCTGACACAGGTTTCAGGAATTTGGTAGCTGACTTGAAAATAAAGCACCAATTCACATCTATAGAACACACACAAACTAATGGGCAGGCAGAAGCTGCCAATAAAGTCATAGTGGCTGGGTTAAAACGAAGACTACAGGACGCAAATGGAGCTTAGGCTGAAGAACTCCCACAAGTCCTATGGACATATCGGACAACCCCACATTCAACCACAGGAGAATCACCCTTCCGACTTGCTTATGGGATGGAGGCAATGATTCTAGTGGAAATAGAAGAATGATCTCCCAGAATGATCCTCTACAATGAAGAGGCCAACTCCCAAATTCAAAGGGAGGAGCTCGACCTACTTCTAGAAGTCCGAGAATGAGCTCGGATTAGAGAGGAAGCACTAAAGCGTCAAATGGCCTTAAGATATAATCAGAAGGTAGTCCAACAAAGCTTCGCCACCAGCGATCTCATTTTAATCCGAAACAACATCGGAGCAGGTCGATCAGGAGAAGGAAAGCTAGCAGCTAACTAGAAAGGACCTTACCGAGTTGTAGAAGTACTGGGAAAAGGTTACTACAAGGAGTCCGATCTCGAGCGGCGAGTGCTACCAAGGTCATGCATGCCTATAACCTAAGAAGGTATTATAGTTAGAAAATAATAAAAAGATCTTAGGTCAAGGTGCACTCTTTTTCCTGAAAAGGTTTTTTAATGAGGCATCAGGCCAAGATCTACAAAATTGCCCGACCTAAAAGGGTAAGCACTCATATGTATACACTCCTGTTTATATTTCTAACTTTTATTACTATTTGAATAAAGTTTTCATATTCCCTAAAAAATTTCCTACCAAGACGCATTAATCTAAGCTCACAAAACGCAAAAATTCATCGTCCGATTATAAAAGAGGTCGGCAAGGTGAAAACCAAATTCATCGTTCGATTACAAAAATCGGTCGGCAAGGTGAAAATCAAATTCATCGCCCGATTACAAAGAAGTCAGCAAGGTGAAAGCGTAAAAGCAGATTAATGAAAGAAGTTATAAAAGTAACCATAGAAAGTGACCTGACGAGGTCTGACTAAAAATGGATTACTAAAAATAACTTAAGAAGGCCCGACAGAGAAGTCGGACCAGAGAAAGGATCACTAAAAAGGGACGAAGACATCTTGCAAAGGCCAAAGAAAGGCCAGAAGTACTTTGTTGAAAGGTACAAAGTCTTGAAAAAAGACACAACTTAAAAAGAAAAATCACAGGTCGAAACGGCGCTAAAAAGTCATCCGAACAAACTATAAAGAAAAGGTTCCCCTCGAAACACTACCTAAAAAGTTGTTGGAATATGACTAAAAAGCCCAGACGAAGAACCCAGATAAGTCGACATCAAAAACCAAAAAGGTTGAAAAACTTAAGGCTCAAAGGCGCTTGAGGAGAACAACTCCGCTCAAAATAGGGCAACAAAGTAATCGTTCAAACTAAAAAGGTTCTAAAGAACACTAAAAAGTTGTTTGACGAGTCACTGAAAGCCCGAACACCTAGCCGCAAGGATCACTTTGCCAAAGCAGAGGACGGACAACGCATGACCCAAAGGGCAGGGACAAGGAGGTCAGACGAGAAAGTACCTAACCTCTATAAGCCCTAAAGGGTCGCAAAAATAAAATTTCTATCAAAGGTTCAACAGGCACATCATTCAAATCAAAGCATTCAAAGCTGAAAGGCTATTTAAAAGATAGCCCAAGAGTTTAAATATTTGTTTTTTTAAAATAAAGGTTGCAAAGAAGCAACCCAACGTTAGAAAAGTCAAGTTTAAGCAGACTAGCAAAAAGATTTACAAAAGACAAAGTTCAAAAGTCCACAGGTCGGACTACAGGAATACATGAAAATTAAAAAGAGTCATCAATGATTCAAAATCACATCGGCAGTGGCATCTTTAGGGGAGGGAGGCCTGGTTGGAAGAGGGACGACATTGACAACTCCGTCTGGGCCATTCAGTATTTCTACATCAGGATCGGACCTAGCAGGAGGCACCTCGGCAGAAGGAGTTGAAGAGGCTGAAGCCGCAGAAGCCTTGGCTAGTGGCGCAGGAGGATGACCCTTGTCTTCATCATCCAAGGCAGGCATGATCTTGCCGTCCTCCACGACATTGTCTAGACTAAACAAAGTCAGATTGAGCTCAGGGGCAAAAACTCGGACTTGAGCCTTCAAGTTCTCATAAGCATCAATCACATAGCCCACCAGATGACTTTAAAGCTTGGCATAATCAGCTTGGGTAGACTGAAACCTCTCCCTAGTCTCCAACAACTCGGCATACATGCCGGTGTAGCTCTCTTTGGACTTCTTGGCCATTTCCTTAGCTAAATTGGCCGACGCCTCAGCAGTAATAGCTCGGGATTTCTCTCTCTCCACATCCAACTCCAGCTTAATCACCCTAGCATCAAGCTCATCCTTCAAACCCTTGATTCTGTCATATTCAGACTTGGCATTTTTCATAAAGGCTTTAGTGGCTCGAACAAGAAACTCCATAACAACTCACGACAAAGCCACACCAATATTAGCCATCTAAATACTATTACTTGTAACAAAATCAAGGTGGTGAAGAATAGATACATCATCCAAAGAAAGCTTACCATGAGGAGCAATCAGTTCGGTAGCAAAACCCACACCATCAAAATCCTAGTCATTCAGATCATAAGAACCAACAGTTTTTTGACGTTTTGGAGGAGGACCAGAAGCAGCACCAGAAGTTGGCTAAACAGGGTCAGAAGGAATTGGCCGGACTTGAGGAGTCGGAATGATCTTCCTCGGTCCAGAGGCATCAGAAGTCGGCTTCTTTGGAGGCACCGAAGGAGATCCTTCCCCCGAAGCCTTTGCCGAGATATTTTGTGCAGTGATGACATGTCACCATGTCATGTTTTTCTATGCTTTTTCATACAAGAAATTTATGATTAGTGCTTAAATATTGCATTCTTTGGTGCTTAAATGGTACATTTCTTTGATCTTTTGATTTGATAAACTTTGTAGGAAATAAGAAGAAAAAGAAGCAAAAAGAGCACAAAATAAGCTAAAAAGAGGAAAAGAGGAATTTTGGGCACACTTTGAAGTTGGAGCACACTTTGGAGGCTTAGGCCACGCTTCTAAAAGCGTGACCCATGACCAAATCAAGGAAGAAAAGCGTGGCCCAAAGGAAGAAAAGCGTGGCTCAAAACAAGGAGGAAGAGAGGACAAAAAGTTTTGGGTGAAAAGTTAGCCTCAAAGTTAGCCCCCTAACTTGAAGGCTAACGTGGGAAGTTGAAATTTCTCCCAGGGGCTACTCAAGTTTGCGCCAACGTTAGCCCCCTAACTTGGAGGCTAACGTTGGCATAACAATTCTTCCCAGGGATGGCCAACGTTTGCGCCAACGTTAGCCCCCTAACTTGGAGGCTAACGTTGGCGCCACACACCACAAACAGCTTGAAGGGGTATACTTCCAACAAGAATAACTTGAGCTACAGAGCTCCAAATGAGGTGATTCAAGAAGCATTGGAAAGTAGGAATCAAGAGCTTTTCAAGCATATATGGCACTGCATGGTGGACACTAAAATTGAGGGAGAAAACTGCCCCGCAATGTGCATAAACGAACATGGTGGCAACCTGCAGTGAGGCCAACTGACCTCTGCACCTTCAACGGAGTATAACTCGAGCTGTAGAGCTCCAATTGATGCGCTTCCAACGGCAATGGAAAGTAGACATTCAGGGCTTTCCAACAATGTATAATAGTATGGGGTGGACAAGACGTTTGGGCCTCCAGAACTGGCGTTTTCGCTAACGTTTGAGGCAAACTTTACCTCAAACGCTGCACACCAAAGCCAGCAACCATGCCCTCTTCAAATGATCATAACTTGAGTTGTAGATGTCCAATTGAAGTGATTTCAAGTGGGTTAGAAAGCTGACATTTAGAGCTTTCCAACCATATATGATAGTCTATATTGGACATAAAATTGGCAACATGACAAGAGGACAAAGTTGGCGCCACAAGCACACAAGGCAAGGCCAACGTTAGGGTCAAAGTTAGACCCCTAACGTTGGCACCAACGTGAGTAGCAGCAAAATGATGCTAGCTGCTATGAAAAGTTGGGGCCAAAGTTAGACCCCTAACTTTGGCTCAAACTTTTACTCCAACTTTTGCAAATTCAAACCCGGTTCACTTCGGTTCCTCCTCAAACTCCAAGAGCAATCAACCAAGCCCATGATCATCACTCAAAGGCACAAGAAATAGATAAAATAGGAATTTCATTTAATTGTAATTTGTTTTTAATTTCATTTTCATTTCCATTTTGTAAAGCCTATATAAGGCATCATTTTCATTTTTGTGAGGAGGCTGGCTCTACTAGGGAGCATTAGGAGTAGTAGTAGAGAGCTCTCTCTTAGTTTTCTTTCCTGTTTTAAATCTTGGATTGAAATTGGAGAAATTCTGTTTCAGTTTCTATCTGAGATCTCTCTATTTTTATTTTGCTGCATAATTCAAGGAATTGTGATTTGAATCAAGGCTCTCTTTACTGCTTCCATCTCTATTTCTTCTTCAAATTGTTTCTCTGTTGGATCAAGGAAGGAATTGAGATCTAGACTTATTTTCTAGTCTCATTGATTCCCTGAGATCCTCACTTTTCTCTTTAGATTTCATTATTGAATTGAGTTTTCTTGCTGATTTACTTCTCTGCTACAATTTCCTTCTCTGCAATTTTTACTTTCTGTTGCACTGCCTCCAATTTATTTTTTCTGCAAGTTTAATTTTCTACAATTGATCTGAGTTCTAATTTACTGCTTTCTTTAATTTTCAGCACCCACTCCCCTTTACATTCACTGCAATTTACATTTCTTGTCATTTAAGCTTCTCTCCATTTAAGTTTCTGTCCCATTTAGCTTCTGCACCTTTAATTCTTGCAATTTACTTTCTGTCGGTCACTCTTCACACAATTCACCAATGTTAGCTTGACTAAACTAATCACCCACTAAAATTGCTTGATCCATCAATCCCTGTGGGATCAACCTCACTCCCGTGAGTTATTATTACTTGATGCGACCCGGTGCACTTGCCGGTTAGATTGGTGTTGTTTTGGGAGAGATTCTTGTCTCCACCAAAATAAAAATCCTCATCATGCAGCAGACGCTTTCTTTGCCTTACGAAAGGCTTTCATAGAGTCCATAGACTTCACCATATGTGCAAGCAGAAACCAAGGAAACAATTTACAATTAAGGAATGGTTAAATCAGCAAATAAGAGAGAAAGGCCATCAGAAAAAGAAGTCTGATACTACCAAGCTCAGCACAGAAGAGGGAAGGATCTCCTAAGAACCTCTTTGTGTCAAGATGAGAAGGTTCCCCCCAGTTCTCCTCTAAAACACCTACAAAGGCCTGTTCAACCTCATCCAGGCTCTCCCAAGAATACTTAGTAGCCATTACATCTTTTTGCCAACACAAAGGAAAAGTTGGCTCGTTATTTTCATCCAAAAAGAAAGGGTGGATGTCTTCAACAGCTCGGACTTTAAAATAGTAGTTCTTAAAGTCTCGAAAAGATTCATCATACATAGAAAAACACCTTTTTTCTCAAAGTAGCTTGGAACAAGACCCAAGAAGCCTTTTTCTTGGCTACTCCAGGTTTGGTCAACACGAACAGATAGAGGAAGAGAGATATGGAAGGTTGGACACCCAGCTCTTGACACAGCAGCTAAAAAATCTTAATGAAGGCCCAAGAATTCGGATGAAGCTAGGAAGGGGCTACATTGCAAGCCCATAGGAGGTCGGTTTCGAAAGCAGAAAAGGGGATGGTGATACTCAACAGACTAAAGAAGTAGTCATAGGCATAGAAAAAGGGTTGTTCTCCTGGAGTTAAGGAAGGGAAACTAACCCTCTCCTCCAGGTCGGACGACACTAACTCATAGTTCTTTTCATCATCCCTATCACTACAAATTCTATGGAATCTCCTAAGCCTTACACAGTACTCGGGATCAGCCACTGTAACACACATTAGGACTATAGAGTCCAGCCAGTCAGACATGCCGTCCGAGATCTTGGTAGACATCTCAACAATATTTTTTCAAGAAGACATACGGCAAACTACACCTACAGCAAAGGAAGATCACATGGGTCACTACTAAATAACTTGGACAAAATCAAAAAAGAGAAGGAACAACCAAATAAGCATAAAGGTGGGGTAACAAAAAGGGCACCCCAGGATCCACCAAAACAAAGAATACTTAGTGAAACCCAGGGGAACCCTTTGGAGGCAGCAACATGGCAAACAAAAGGGAAAGCGACGCAAAAAATGAAAGCCCTAACCACCAGTAACCCCCTCGAAACATGCAAGAAATTCTACCTAAGCGCCAACGTTTTTCGCACAAACAGCAAACAAAAGCAAAAGGTCCTACGAAAGCAAAACAACCAAGAAACTTAAGAGGTGCAAATCTTCCTCAAATAGGAGCAGCAAAGAAAATCACAACATCGATCAAGCACAAAGAAGCAATCTCTTACAGAAAGAATCAAGCTTCTCGAAGGCAAAAACAATAAAAACCAAAACTTTGCAAACATGCAACAGTGAAAGAACACATAAAAACGATCATCAAAGCACAAAAGGAAAAGAAATTACCGACCTATGGAAGAAAAGGAAATAAGCGCAGGCTCAGACAAAAATGATGATCAAATCCACGCCAACGAACGACTCCTGAGCAAAGAAGAGAGAAAGCTTGGGGGCTGATGAGCAGATAATTTATACGCTTTTTGGCATTATTTTTAGGTAGTTTTTAGTATGTTTTAGTTACTTTTTATTATATTTTTATTAGTTTTTATGCAAAAATCACATTTCTAGACTTTACTATGAGTTTGTGTGTTTTTCTGTAATTTCAGGTATTTTCTGGCTGAAATTGAGGGACCTGAGCAAAAATCTGATTCAGAGGCTGAGAAAGAACTGTAGATGTTGTTGGATTCTGACCTCCCTGCACTCAAACGACTTTTTTTGGAGCTACAAAAATTCAATTGGTGCGCTCTCAATTGGGCTGGAAACGAGATTTGATGGTCCAAACTGGCGTTAAACGCCAGCCAGAGACCCCTTTTATGGCGTAAAACGCCAGAACTGGCACCAAAACTGGAGTTAAACGCCCAAACTGGCACCCAAGCTGGAGTTTAACTCCAAGAATGGCCTATGCACGTGAAAGCTTTAAAACTCAGCCCAAACACTCACCAAGTGGGCCTCGGAAGTGGATTTCTGCACTTTCTGCACTTAGTTACTCATTTTCTGTAAACCTAGGTTACTAGTTTAGTATAAAAACTACTTTTAGAGATTTATTTTGGAACGGATGATATTTTTGCATCTCATATTGTATCTTCTATAGCATGAGTCTCTAAACCTCACAGGTGGGGGTAAGGAGCTCTGCTATGTTTCAATGGATTAATGAAATTACTATTGTTTTCTATTCAATCACGCTTGCTTCTGTTCTAAGATACTCACTCGTACTTCAATATGAAGAATTTAATGATCCGTGACACTCATCATCATTCTCAAATTTGTAAACGCGTGCTTGACAACCACTTCTGTTCTATCTGAGCTCAATGTAGTCATTGGGCGACAGCTTGAGTGCGTATCTCTCGGGGTTTCTAATCCACGAGTTTGACTTGCATCTCCTGACAACAGAGCATTCAAACTCGTGAGATCAGAACCTTCGTGGTAGAGGCTAGAACCAATTGGCAGCATTCTTGAGATCCGAAAGGTCTAAACATTGTCTGTGGTATTCCGAGTAGGATCTGGGATGGGATGACTGTGACGAGCTTTAAACTCACAAATGTTGGGCGCAGTGACAGTGCGCAAAAGGAGAGAGAGATCCTATTCCGACAAAAGTGAGAATCGACAAATGATTAGCCGTGCGGTAGCTGTGCCTGGTATTTTTCATCCGAGATAAGAGATTCGACAGTTGATTAGTCGTACAGAAACCGTACCTGGACCATTTTCACTGAGAGGACGGATGGTAGATATTGATAACGGTGATCCACCAACATACGGCTTGCCATGGAAGGAAAAGATGCGTGTTTGGAGAAGAAGACAATAGGAAAGCAGAGATTCAGAAGACAGAGCATCTCTGAAACCTCAACCCTGTTCTCCATTACTGAATAACAAGTATCATTCATTTCATGCTCTTTTACTTTTTACAAACGAAATCATTTTTATCACTAATCTCCTGACTAAGAGTTACAGGATAACCATATAGCTTGGTTCAACCCGGCAATCTCCGTGGGATCAACCCTTACTCGCGTAAGGAATTATTACTTGGACGACCCAGTGCACTTGCTAGTTAGTTGTGCAGAGTTGCAAAGGTGTGATTGCAATTCCGTGCACCAAGTTTTTGGCGCCGTTGCCAGGAATTGTTCGAGTTTGAACAACTGACAGTTCATCTTGTTACTTAGATTAGAAAAAAAATTTTCTTTTTGGTTTAGAGTCACTAAATTTGAGTCTTTTATTTTCTTTTCAAAAATCTTTCAAAAATCTTAATTTTCTTTATAATCTTTAATTTTTCTTTGAGTTTTTTATTATCGTTTTTGTTAAAATTTTAAAATCCTTGTTTTCTTTTTCTAGATTTTTTTGAAAATTTAAAATAAATATATAAAAACCAATAAACTAATAATTGAGTCTTCTGTTTGAGTTTAGTTTCATGTTTTAAGTTTGGTGTTGATTGCATGTTTTTATTTTCCTTCAAATTTTCAATTTGTATGCTCTTTTTATTCTTTATATTTTCGAGTTTTATGTTCCTTTTTCTTTCTTGATCTTCAAGTTATTCTTGTTTATTTTAAGTTTGGTGTCCTTTGTGTTTTTATTTTCCTAAAGATTTCCAAAAATTAGTTCTTGGTATTCATCTTGACATTCAAAGTGTTGTTGGTGTTCATCTTGACATTCAAGGTGTTCTTGGTTGTTTTTTTTGTTTTGATCCAAAATTGTTAAGTCTTATGTCTTTTTATTATTTTTCTCTTTCCTCATTTAATTAAAAAAATATCTTCTCCTTTATTTACTCATCATTTTTGAATTTCTTAAGTTGACTTGGTCAAAATTTTTTAAATTTGGTAGTTTATTGTTAGTCAAGTCAAAATTTCAATTTTAAAAATTTATCTTTTTAAATCTTTTTCAAAACAAATTCTTTTTCAATTTTCTTTTTATAAAAATTTTCCAAATCTTTTTCTTTTTTTATATATATAATTTTCGAATTACTTGTCCTATTTTATTATTTTGATTGAAAAATTTTAAGTTTGTTGTTTTCTTGTTAAGAAAGTTTCAATCTTTAAAATTTTAAAATCATATCTTTTTCAAATCTTTTCTTTTATCTATTTTCTTACAAGTATCTTTAATTTTAAGACATATCTTTTTCAAAACATCCTAACCACTTTCTCTCTCTTTATTTTTTCGAAAACCCTCACCCACAATTTTTCAAATCTTTTTAATTAGTTAATTATTTTAATTTTCAAGTTATTTTATTTCTTTTTCTTCTAATTTTTGAACTTATATTCAATTTTTCATTTATTTTATTTTATTTTATTTTCTTTTAATTTCGGTTTTCAAAAAAAAAGAGAAATTTTTTTATTTACAATCCACATCATCTCCCTTTCTCCATCATGGACCTAAGTGGAAATGAATAGTCCAAAAGGACTCTGGGGTCATATGCTAACCCACTACTGCTTCATATGGGAGTAGTATCTGTATACCCGCCATCAGAGCCAGCAATTTTGAGCTAAATCCTCAGCTCATTATCATGGTGCAGCAAAATTGCCAGTATTCCAGTCTTCTATATGAAGAACCTACTGAGTTTCTGGCACAGTTCTTATAGATTGCTGACACAGTATGTGATAAGAAAGTGGATCAGGATGTCTACAGAATATTGCTGTTTCCATTTGCTGTAAAAGACCAAGCTAAGAGGTGGTTAAACAACCAACCCAAAGCCAGTATAAGAACATGAAAATAGTTGTCAGACAAATTCTTGAATCAATATTTCCCTCCAAAAAGGATGACACAACTAAGGCTGGACATCCAAGGCTTTAAACAAGAGGATAATGAATCTCTTTATAATACCTGAGAGAGGTACAGAGAGATGCTAAGGAAATGCCCCTCTAAAATGTTTTCAGAATGGATGCAGTTAGACATCTTTTACTATGGGATTACAGAAAAGACCCAGATGTCTCTAAACCACTCAGCTGGTGGATATATACATATGAGAAAGACAATTAAAGAGGCTCAAGAGCTCATTGATACAGTTGCCAGAAATCAGCACCTGTACTCAAGTGGTGAGACCTCCATGAAAGAAGAGGCTGAGGTAGCATCCACTGAACTTAGTCCTCTAGAACAAATTGCTGAACTCAATCAGTAACTATTTTCTATAACAAAACAGTTAGCAGAATTTAAAGAGATGCTATAAGAAACCAAAGATGCTAACCAGAATATGGAAAAATAATTGAATCAGACAAGACAGCAGTTATCTAAACAGATAAAGAAGAATGCCAAGTTGTTCATTTAAGGAGTGGAAAGATATTGAATGTCTCAACTCAAAGCAGCATAAAGCCAAGAAAGGAACATCTGACAGAGGATGACCCAACCACTGCCCAAAATCTCTCTGAGGATAGTAAAAGCCCAGAGAGGAATGATTTTGTCGTTCAAATGCCAGAAAAAGGTCAGAAGTTGGTGCTGAACGCCCAGTGGATGGCCAATTCTGGCGTTCAAACGCCAGAAAAGGGTGGCAATCTGGTGTTCAAATGCCAATGTGGGATCAGACACCTGCAAGTGCTGATAACAAACCCTTAAGCAAGCATCTCCAACCACTTCTGTAGGAAATAAACCTGCAGCAACTAAGGTTGAAGAATATAAAGCCAAGATGCCTTATCCTCAGAAACCTACCAAGCGGTACAGGATAAATAATTTTCCCGCTTTGCAGACTATCTCAGAACTCTTGAAATAAAGATTTCGTTTGCAGAGGCACTTGAGCAAATACCCTCTTATGCTAAGTTCATGAAAGAGATCTTAAGTCATAAAAAGGATTGGAGGGAGACTGAAAAAGTTTTTCTCACTGAAGAATGCAGTGCAGTCATTTTAAAAGGCTTACCAAAGAAGCTTAAAGATCCCAGAAGCTTTATGATACCATGCACATTAGAGGATGCTTGTACCAAGACAACTTTATGTGATCTTGGGGCAAGTATCAACCTGATACCTACATCCACTATCAGAAAGCTTGGTTTGACTGAAGAAGTCAAACCAACCCGAATATGTCTCCAACTTGCTGATGGCTCCATTAAAATTCCATCAGGCGTAATTGAGGACATGATTGTCAAGGTTGGGCCATTTGCCTTTTCCACTGACTTTGTAGTGCTGGAAATGGAGGAGCACAAGAGTGCAACTCTCATCCTATGAAGACCTTCCCTAGCAACTGGAGAACTCTCATTGACATCCAAAAAGGAGAGGTAACCCTGAGAGTCAATGAGGATGAGTTTAAGTTGAATGCTGTCAAAGCTATGCAGCATCCAGACACATCAAAAGATTGCATAAGTGTTGATATTATTGACTCCCTAGTGGAAGAGGTCAAGATGACTGAGAGCCTCGAATCAGAGCTAGAGGACATTTTTAAAGATGTTCAGCCTGATCTGGAGGAACTAGAGAAAATAGTAGAACCTCTGAAAACTCCTCCGGAAGAGGAGAAACCTCCCAAACCTGAACCCAAACCACTACCACCATCCCTGAAGTATGTATTTCTGGGAGAAGATGAAACTTTTGTGATAATCATAAGCTCTGCTTTAGAGCCACAAGAAGAGAAAGCACTAATTCAGGTGCTAAAGACACACAAGATAGCTCTTGGGTGGTCCATAAGTGATCTTAAAGGCATTAGCCCAGCCAGATGCATGCACAAGATCCTATTGGAGGATGATGCTAAGCTAGTGGTTCAACCACAGAGGCGGATGAATCTATCCATGAAAGAGGTGGTGCAGAAAGAGGACACTAAATTACTAGAGGCTGAAATTATTTATCCTATTTCTGATAGCCCCTAGGTGAGCCCTGTCCAAGTTGTCCCCAAGAAGGGAGCCATGACAGTGGTTCATATTGAAAAGAATGAATTGGTTCCTACAAGAAAAGTTATAGGGTGGCGTATGTGTATTGACTACAGAAGGCTCAATACAGCCACCAGAAAGGATCATTTTCCTTTATTATTCATAGACCAGATGCTAGAGAAACTAGCAGGTCATGAATACTACTGCTTTTTGGATGGCTATTCAGGTTACAACCAAATTGCAGTAGACCCTCAAGACCAAGAGAAAATAGCATTCACATGTCCATATGGATTATTTTCCTACAAAAAGATGCCATTTGGTCTGTGCAATGCACCTGCAACCTTTCAAAGATGCATGCTCTCTATCTTCTCTGATATGATAGAGAAAGTTTCGGAAGTCTTCATGGATGACTTCTCAGTATTTGGAGATTCATTCAGCTCCTATCTTGACCATCTAGCACTTATTCTGAAAAGGTGCCAAGAAACTAACCTGGTTTTAAATTGGGAGAAATGTTACTTTATGGTAACTGAAGGAATTGTCCTTGGGCACAGAATTTCAAACAAGGGGATAGAGGTGGATCAAGCTAAATTAGAGGTAAGTGAAAAATTACCACCACCTGCCAATGTTAAGGGAATCAGAAGCTTTATGGGGCATGCAGGATTCTATAGGAGGTTTATAAAAGATTTTTCAAAAATTGCAAAATCTCTGAGCAATCTGCTAGCTGCTGATACACCATTTGTCTTTGACATAGAGTGTCTATAGGCCTTTGAGACTCTGAAAGCTAAGCTGGTCACAGCACTAGTCATTTCTACACCAGACTGGACATTACCATTCGAACTAATGTGTGATGCCAGTGACCATGCCATTGGTGTAGTATTGGGACAGAGGCATGAGAAGCTTCTGCATGTCATTTATTATACTAGCCGTATTTTAAATGATGCATAGAAGAATTACATAACCACAGAAAAGGAGTTGCTTGCAGTAGTTTATGCCATTGACAAGTTCAGATCTTATGTAGTAGGATCAAAAGTGATTGTCTACATTGACCATGCTGCTCTAAAATATCTCCTCACAAAGTAGGATTCAAAACCCAAACTCAAAAGATGGGTATTGCTTCTGCAAGAGTTTGATATAGAAATAAGAGATGGAAAAGGAACAGAGAACCAAGTAGCCGATCACCTATCCCGGATAGCACCAGTAGCAGGAGAGTCCCTCCCTCCTACTGAGATCTCTAAAACCTTTCCAGATGAGAAACTCTTTGCCATTCAGGAAGTACCGTGGTTTGCAGATATTGCAAACTATAAAGCTGTGAGATTCATACCCAAAGAGTACAATAGGCAGCAAACAAAAAAAATTAGTTTCTGATGCAAAGTACTACTTGTGGGATGAACTATATCGCTTTAAGAGATGTGCAGACGGAATAATCTGTAGATATGTGCCTAGAGAAGAGGCACAGAAGATCCTATGGCATTGCCATGGATCACAATATAGAGGACATTTCGGAAGTGAGCGAACAACCACAAAGGTTCTCCAATGTGGCTTCTACTGGCATACTCTCTATAGAGACTCCCGAGAGTTTTTACGTAACTGTGACAGTTGCCAGAGAGCTGGTAATCTGCCTCACGGTTATGCCATGCCTCAGCAAGGGATCTTAGAGATTGAGTTGTTTGATGTATGGGATATTGACTTCATGGGGCCTTTTTCACCATCATATTCAAACACTTATATTCTGGTGGTAGTAGACTATGTATCTAAATAGGTAGAGGCAATTGCAATACCAACTAATGATACTAAGACAGTGATGAAGTTCCTCCATAAGCATATCTTCAGCAGGTTCGGTGTCCCTAGGGTATTGATAAGTGATGGAGGCACTCATTTCTGTAATAAACAGCTTGACTCTGCTCTGATCCGATATCGAATTAACCACAAAGTGGCAATTCCATATCATCCACAGACAAATGGGCAGGTGATGAGCAGATAATTTGTACGCTTTTTGGCATTGTTTTTAGTATGTTTTTGATATCTTTTAGTTAGTTTTTAGTATATTTTTATTAGTTTTTAGTTAAAATTCACTTTTCTGGACTTTACTATGAGTTTGTGTGTTTTTCTGTGATTTCAGGTATTTTCTGGCTGAAATTGAGGGATCTGAGCAAAAATCTGATCCAGAGACTCAAAAGGACTGCAGATGTTGTTGGATTCTGACCTCCCTGCACTCGAAGTGGATTTTCTGGAGCTACAGAAGCCCAATTGGCGCGCTCTCAACGGCGTTGGAAAGTAGACATCCTGGGCTTTCCAGCAATATATAATAGTCCATACTTTGCCCAAGATTTGATGGCCCAAACCGGCGTTCAAAATCACCTCAAGAAATTCCAGCGTTAAACGCCGGAACTGGCACCTAAATGGGAGTTAAACGCCCAAACTGGCATAAAAGCTGGCGTTTAACTCCAAGGAGAGTCTCTACACGAAAATGCTTCATTGCTCAGCCCAAGCACACACCAAGTGGGTCCGGAAGTGGATTTTTATGTCATTTACTCATCTTTGTACACCTTAGGCTACTAGTTATCTATAAGTAGGACCTTTTACTATTGTATTAGAGAACTTTTGGTAGCTATCTTCGTTTTATGCTATCTTAGATCATTGGGAGGCTGGCCATTCGGCCATGCCTAGACCTTATGCTTATGTATTTTCAACGGTGGAATTTCTACACACCATAGATTAAGGTGTGGAGCTCTGCTGTACCTCGAGTATTAATGCAATTACTATTGATCTTCCATTCAATTCCGCTTGTTCTTTGTCCAAGATATCACTTGTTCTTCAACTTGATGAAGGTGATGATTGACACTCATCATCATTCTCACTCATGAACAAGGTGACTGACAACCATTCTTGTTCTACAAGCATATGGGGCTTAGTGAATATCTCTTGGATTTCTGATTACATGATGCATGGTTGATCGCCTGACAACCGAGTGCTCGCCTGACAAACGAGCCAGCCATTCCGTGAGATCAGAGTCTTCGTGGTATAGGCGAGAACTGATGGCAGCATTGGTGGACGAATTTGTGATTCTTATTCTTGGATCTGATTCATTGTAATTAGATTTTAGAAATTGGCACTGTTTATGTTCTTCACAACTCCGTTCAACTAACCAGCAAGTGTACTGGGTCGTCCAAGTAATAACCTTACGTGAGTAAGGGTCGAATCCACAGAGATTGTTGGTATGAAGCAAGCTATGGTCACCTTGCAAATCTCAGTTAGGCAGATTAAATTTGTTTATGGTGAGTTCGAATATTAATAATAAAATAAATAATAAAAAAGGGATAGAATACTTATGCAGATTCATTGGTAGGAATTTCAGATAAGTGGAATGGAGGTGCTGTAGAGCTCACGGACGCCTGCTCTCCTATTCCTTCTACTCAATCCTTCTTACTCCTTTCCATGGCAAGCTTTGTATAGGGGTTCACTATCAGCTGTGGCTACTTTCATTCCTCTCGGGGAAATAACCTGTGCGGCTGTCACTCGCACAGCTAACCAGTCTGGAGGCATCACCCATGGTTGATAGCTACATCCCATCCTCGCAGTGAAAGCTAATGCACGCACTCTGTCACAGTACGGCCAATCACCGGTTGGTTCCCGCTCCTACTGGAATAGAATCCCTCTTTTGCGTTTGTCACTAACACCCAGCAGGTTAAAGTTTGAAGCACGTCACAGTCATTCATGAACGGAATCCTACTCGGAATACCACAGACAAGGTGAGACTTTCCGGATTCCCAGGATCCTACTCGGAACACCACAGACAAGGTTGGACTTTCCGGATCTAGATAAATGCCGCCATCCATCTAGCTTATACCACGAAGATTCTGTTGGGGAATCTAAGAGATACACATTCAAGGTTCTTTGCATGTAGAACGAAAGTGGTTGTCAATCACGCGCGTTCATAAGTGAGAATAATAATGAGGGTTATTAACTCATCACATTCATCATGTTCTTGGGTACGAATGAATATCTTGGAATAAGAATAAGAGAGGAATTGAATAAAAGAAAATAGAACTTCATTAATCTTTGAGGTACAGCAGAGCTCCACACCCTTAATCTATGGTGTGCAGAAACTCCACCGTTAAAAATACATAAGCAAGAGGTCCAGGCATGGCCGAATGGCCAGCCCCCTAAACGTGATCACAGGATAGAAAATACAATCCAGGATGTCTAATACAATAGTAAAAGGTCCTATATATACTAGACTAGCTACTAGGGTTTACATGAGTAAGTAATTGATGCATAAATCCACTTCCGGGGCCCACTTGGTGTGTGCTTGGGCTGAGCTTGATCAATCCACGTGTAGAGGCATTTCTTGGCGTCAAACTTCAGGTTATGACGTGTTTTGGGCGTTTAACTCCGGATCATGACGTTTTTCTGGCGTTTTACTCCAGACAGCAGCATGTACTTGGCGTTTAACGCCAAGTTACGTCGTCATTCTTCGAATAAAGCATGGACTATTATATATTGCTGGAAAGCCCTGGATGTCTACTTTCCAACGCCGTTGAGAGCGCGCCATTTGGAGTTCTGTAGCTCCAGAAAATCCATTTCGAGTGCAGGGAGGTCAGAATCCAACAGCAACAGCAGTCCTTTTGTCAGCCTTTTTCAGAGTTTTGCTCAAATCCCTCAATTTCAGTCAGAATTTACCTGAAATCACAGAAAAACACACAAACTCGTAGTAAAGTCCAGAAATGTGAATTTAACATAAAAACTAATGAAAACATCCCTAAAAGTAGCTTAAACTTACTAAAAACTATATAAAAACAATGCCAAAAAGTGTATAAATTATCCGCTCATCAAGCATTCAAGAGAATCCGGAAGGTCTAACCTTGTCTGTGGTATTCTGAGTAGGATTCAATGACTGAATGACTGTGACGTGATTCAAACTCCTGAGGGCGGGGCGTTAGTGACAGACGCAAAAGAATCACTGGATTCTATTCCGGCCTGATTGAGAACCGACAGATGAATTCCGCTATGCTGTGACAGAGCATATGCAATCGCTTTCACTGAGAGGATGGGAGGTAGCCACTGACAATGGTGAAACCCTTGCTTAAGCTTGCCATGGAAAGGAGTAAGAAGGATTGGATGAAGGCAGTAGGAAAGCAGAGAGACGGAAGGGAAGGCATCTTCATACGCTTGTCTGAAGCTCTTACACCAATGATATACATAAGTATCTCTATCTTTATCTTATTGCTTTATTCGTTTATCACTATACCCATTTGAGTCTGCCTGACTGAGATTTACAAGATGACCATAGCTTGCTTTATACCACCAATCTCCGTGGGATCGACCCTTACTCACGTAAGGTATTACTTGGACGACCCAGTACACTTGCTGGTTAGTTGTGCGAAGTTGTGTTTATGCCATGGTATTGAGCACCAAGTCTTTGGAGCCATTACTAGGGATTGTTTATGTTTTGAAAAGTATTGATCACAATTTTGTGCACCAAGTTTTTGGCGCCGTTGCCGGGGATTGTTCTTGTGTATGGACAACTGACGGTTCATCTTGTTGCTTAGATTAGGCATTTATTTTTTCGAAATTCTTGAAGGTGAATCCTAGAGTTTCATGATGATTTGTTGAAATCTGGCTGGCTGAGAAGCCATGTCTAATTTCATTGGACCGAGGTTTCAACTTATCATCACAAGAGCTTGATGATTTTTATCAATCTTGCTTTTGGAGCAGTGATCTGCTAAGGCTTGGCTGGCCTTTGGCCATGTCTAGTGTTTTGGACCGAAGCTTTCTTTGAAAGCTTGGCTGGCTGTGAAGCCATGTCTAATTCCTGGACCGGAGTCTTAGACTAGCATTGCACTGATTCCTGGAATTCTCATTAAGAATTTTGATATCTTTTTCCACTTAATTTTCGAAAAAGCCAAAAAAAAATTACAAAATCATAAAAACCAAAAATATTTTATGTTTGAGTCTAGAGTCTCATCTTAAGTTTGGTGTCAATTGCATGTTTCTGTTTTTCTTGCATTTTTCGAATCCATGCATGTATTTCTTTGTTTTGATCTTTGAATTCTTTTGGCTTGAGTGTTTTTGTGTTTTATATAGTGTCAGTAGTATACAAACTGCTAAGTTTGGTGTCCTGCATGCATTGTTATTTCATTCTTGTTGCATTTGATTATAAAAAAAATCCAAAAATATTTTTAATTTGTGTCTTTTCAAGTCAATGACACCAAGAATTGAAGATTCAGAACATACTGCAGAGGAATTACACAGAAAAAGCTGAGCATTCAAAAATGCCCAGTGAAGAAGACAGACTGGCGTTTAAACGCCAGCCAGGGTACCTGGTTGGGCGTTTAACGCCCAAAGAGGTAGCATTTTGGGCGTTAAACGCCAGAATGTATACCATTCTGGGCGTTTAACGCCAGGATGGTGCTAGGGGGAAGATTTTGTTTTCAAATCAATTTTTTTTCAAGTTTTCAAAGTTTTTCAAAATCAAATCTTTTTCAAATCATATCTTTTCAATCAAATGTTTTCAAAATCAATTTCTTTCTTTTTTCAAAGATACTTACTAACAATTAATGATTTGATTGAACATCTCAAATTTGTTGCCTTTTCTGTTGAGAAAGGTTTAATGTTTGAATCATATCTTTTCTTGTTAGGCAAGTCACTAATTTTCAAATCAAATCTTTTAAAATTGTTTTCAAAACATATCTTTTAAAATTGTTTTCAAATCATATCTTCTCAATCACATCTTTTTAAAACCATAACTTTTCAATCAAATCTTTTTAATCACATCTTTTTCAAAGTAGTTTTCAATCAAATCTTTCTAATTTCTAATTTCAAAAATCACTTGATTTCTTTTCCACTTTCAATTTTCGAAAATTATCAACATCTTTTTAATTGAATTTTCGAAAATTCTCTTCCCTCCTTTCCACATCCCTCTATTTATGGAGTACTACTCCTTCCTAATGCACAATTCGAACTCTATCTAATCAAGTTCGAACTCTTCTACCTTCTCTTCTTCTATTTTTCTTTTCCTCTGACACTTCAAGGAATCTCTATACTGTGACATAGAGGATTCCATATTTTCTTGTTCTCTTCTCTTTCATATGAGCAGGAGCAGAGACAAAGGCATTCTTGTTGAAGCTGATCCTGAACCTGAAAGGACCTTGAAGAGAAAGCTAAGAGAAGCCAAAGCACAACTCTCTTTAGAGGACCTGACCGAATTCTTCAAAGAAGAAGTACACATGGCAGCCGAAAACAACAACAATGCCAACAATGCAAGGAAGGTGCTGGGTAACTTTACTGCACCTACTCCCAACTTCTATGGGAGAAGCATCTCTATCCCAGCCATTGGAGCAAACAACTTTGAGCTTAAGCCTCAATTAGTTTCTCTAATGCAACAGAATTGCAAGTTCCATGGACTTCCAATGGAAGATCCTCATCAGTTTTTAGCTGAGTTCTTGCAAATCTGTGACACAGTCAAGACTAATGGGGTTGACCCTGAGGTCTACAGACTGATGCTATTCCCTTTTGCAGTAAGAGACAGAGCTAGAATATGGTTGGACTCACAACCTAAGGATAGCCTGGACTCTTGGGAAAAGCTAGTCAATGCCTTCTTGGCAAAGTTCTTCCCACCTCAAAAATGGAGTAAGCTTAGAGTGGAAGTCCAGACCTTCAGACAGAAGGATGGAGAATCCCTCTATGAAGCTTGGGAAAGATACAAACAATTAATCAGAAGATGTCCCTCAGACATGCTTTCTGAATGGAGCATCATAGGTATCTTCTATGATGGTCTCTCTGAACTATCCAAGATGTCTTTGGATAGCTCTGCTGGAGGATCTCTTCATTTGAAGAAGACGCCTGCAGAGGCTCAAGAACTAATTGAAATGGTTGCAAATAACCAATTCATGTACACTTCTGAAAGGAATCCTGTGAACAATGGGACTAGTCAGAAGAGAGGAGTTCTTAAGATTGATACTTTGAATGCCATACTGGCTCAGAACAAGATATTGACTCAACAAGTCAATTTAATTTCTCAAAGTCTGTCTGGAATGCAAAATGCACTTGGCAGTACTAAGGAAGCTTCATCTAAGGAAGAAGCTTATGATCCTGAGAACCCTTCAATGGAAGAGGTGAATTACCTAGGAGAACCCTATGGAAACACCTATAATTCTTCATGGAGAAATCACCCAAATTTCTCATGGAAGAATCAAGAGAGACCTCAACAAGGTTTCAATAACAATAATGGTGGAAGAAACAGAATTGGCAATAACAAGCCTTTTCCATCATCTTCTCAGCAACAGACAGAGAGTTCTAAGCAGAATACCTCTGACTTAGCAACAATGGTCTCTGATCTAATCAAAACCACTCAAAGTTTCATGAATGAAACAAGGTCCTCCATCAGAAATTTGGAAGGACAAGTGGGACAGCTGAGCAAGAAAATTACTGAACTCCCTCCTAGTACTCTCCCAAGTAATACAGAAGAAAATCCAAAAGGAGAGTGCAAAGCCATAACCATGGCCGAATATGGAGAGGAAAGAAAGGAGGTGGACGCCACTGAGGAAGACCTCAATGGGCGTGTACCAACCTCCTTTGAGTTCCCCAATGAGGAACCATGGGAATCTGAGGCTCAAAATGAGGCCATAGAGATTCCATTGGATTTACTTCTGCCTTTCATGAGCTCTAATGAATATTCTTCCTCTGAAGAGGATGAGTATGTCACTGAAGAGCAAGTTGCTAAATATCTTGGAGCAATCATGAAGCTAAATGACAAGTTATTTGGAAATGAGACTTGGGAAGATGAATCTCCCTTGCTCACCAAAGAACTGGATGACTTGTCTAGGCAGAAATTACCTCAAAAGAGACAAGATCCTGGGAAGTTTTCAATACCTTGTACCATAGGCACCATGACCTTCAAGAAGGCCTTGTGTGACTTAGGGTCATGTGTGAACCTCATGCCTCTCTCTGTAATGGAGAAGCTAGGGATCTTTGAGGTACAAGCTGCAAGAATCTCATTGGAGATGGCAGACAACTCAAGAAAACAAGCCTATGGACTTGTAGAGGACGTGTTGGTAAAAGTTGAAGACCATTACATCCCTACTGATTTCATAGTCCTAGAGACTGGGAAGTGCATGGATGAATCCATCATCCTTGGCAGACCCTTCCTAGCCACAGCAAAGGCTGTGATTGATGTTGATAGAGGTGAGTTGATCATTCAAGTGAATGAAGAATCCTTGGTGTTTAAGGCTCAAGGATATCCCTCTATCACCATGGAGAAGAAGCTTGAAGAGCTTCTCTCAAATCAGAGACAAACAGAGCCCCCACAGTCAAACTCTAAGTTTGGTGTTGGGAGGCCACAACCAAACTCTAAGTTTGGTGTTGAACCCCCACATTCAAACTCTAAGTTTGGTGTTGGGAGGTTCCAACATGGCTCTGAGTATCTGTGAGGCTCCATGAGAGTCCTCTGTCAAGCTAATGACATTAAAGAAGCGCTTGTTGGGAGGCAACCCAATAATTATATTTTATATATTTTCTTTTGTTATTTTATGTTTTTTGTAGGTTGATGATCATAAGAATTTACAAAATCAATGAAAAAAGCAAAAACAAAATGAAAAACAGGAAGAAAAACAGCACACCCTGGAGGAAGATGTTGCTGGCGTTCAAACGCCAGTAAGCCTAGCAGTTGGGCGTTTAACGCCCAGTCTGGCACCATTCTGGGCGTTTAACGCCAGAAAGGGGCACCAGACTGGCGTTAAACGCCAGAAAAGGGCAAGAACCTGGCGTTAAACGCCAGGAATGGGCACCAGCCCGGCGTTTAACGCCAGAAATGACTCAAAACGTGATTTTGAGCAACATTTGGTGCAGGGATGACTTTTCCTTGACACCACAGGATCTGTGGACCCCACAGGACCCCACCACCACCCTCTCTCTTCTTCCCCCATTCACCAATCACCTCAATACCTCTTCCCCAAAAACCCTTCACCTATCAAATCCCATCTTTCTCTTCACCACTCACATCCATCCTTCATAAATCCCCACCAACCTCACCCTTCAAATTCAAACCACTTTCCCTCCCAAACCCACCCATACATGGCCGAATTCCTTCTCCCCTCTCTCCTATAAATACCCTTCTTCACCTCTTTATTTTCACACAACCTAAACACCACTTCTCCCCCTTCTTTGGCCGAACACACTACCATCTCCCTCTTCCTCATTTCTTCTTCTTCTACTCTCTTCTTTCTTCTTTTGCTCGAGGACGAGCAAACCTTTTAAGTTTGGTGTGGTAAAAGCGTTGCTTTTTCGTTTTCCATAACCATTTATGGCATCCAAGGCCGGAGAAACCTCTAAAAAGAGGAAAGGGAAGGCAAAAGCTTCCACCTCCGAGTCATGGGAGATGGAAAGATTCATCTCAAGGGTGCATCAAGACCACTTCTATGAAGTTGTGGCCTTGAAGAAGGTAATCCCCGAGGTCCCCTTTTCACTCAAAAAGGGTGAATATCCGGAGATCCGCCATGAGATCCGAAGAAGAGGTTGGGAAGTACTTAACAACCCCATTCAACAAGTCAGGAATCTTGATGGTTCAAGAGTTCTATGCCAATGCATGGATCACCAAGAACCATGATCAAAGTGTGAACCCGGATCCAAAGAATTATCTTACTATGGTTCGGGGGAAATACTTGGATTTTAGTCCGGAAAGTGTGAGGGTAGCGTTCAACTTGCCTATGATGCAAGGAGATGAACATCCTTACACAAGAAGGGTCAACTTTGATCAAAGGTTGGACCAAGTCCTCACAATTATATGTGAAGAGGGCGCACAATGGAAGAGAGATTCAAGAGGCAAGCCGGTTCAATTGAGAAGGCATGACCTCAAGCCCATGGCTAGAGGATGGTTGGAGTTCATTCAACGCTCAATCATTCCCACTAGCAACCGGTCCGAAGTTACCATAGACCGGGCCATCATGATTCATAGCATCATGATTGGAGAAGAAGTGGAAGTTCATGAGGTTATAGCCCAAGAACTCTATAAAGTGGCGGACAAGTCTTCCACCTTGGCAAGGCTAGCCTTTCCTCATCTCATTTGTCACCTCTGTTATTCAGTTGGAGTTGACATAGAAGGAGATACCCCTATTGATGAGGACAAGCCCATCACCAAGAAAAGGATGGAGCACACAAGAGACCCCTCTCATCAAGAGATCCCTGAGATGCCTCAAGGGATGCACTTTCCTCCACAAGACTATTGGGAGCAAGTAAACACCTCCCTAGGAGAACTAAGTTCCAACATGGGACAACTAAGGGTGGAGCACCAAGAACACTCCATTCTCCTCCATGAAATTAGGGAAGACCAAAGAATCATGAGGGAGGAGCAACAAAGACAAGGAAGAGACATTGAGGAGCTCAAGCACTCCATAGGATCTTCAAGAGGAAGAAAGAGCCGCCATCACTAAGGTGGACCCGTTCCTTGATTTCCTTGTTCTTTATTCTTCTGTTTTTCGAATTTTATGCTTATGTTCATCCATGTTTGTGTCTTGTGATCATTAGTGTCTTAGTGTCTATGCCTTAAAGTTATGAATGTCCTATGAATCCATCACCTTTCTTGAATAAAAACGTGCTTAATTGAAAAGGAAAGAATTGCATGAATTTTGAATTTTATAACAGTTTAATTATTTTTGATGTGGTGGCATTATTTTTGTCTTCTGAATGTATGCTTAAACAGTGCATATGTCTTTTGAATTTGTGGTTCATGAATGTTGGCTCTTGAAAGAATGATGAAAAAGGAGACATGTTACTGAGGATCTGAAAAATCATAAAAATGATTCTTGAAGCAAGAAAAAGCAGTGAATACAAAAAAAAAAGGGAAAGAAAGCAAGCGAAAAAAAAACCGAAAAAAAAAGAAGAAAGAGAAAAAGAAAGAAAAAGAAAAGAATAAGAGTTGTGATCCAAGGCAAATAAGAGTGTGCTTAAGAACCCTGGACACCTCTAATTGGGGACTTTAGCAAAGCTGAGTCACAATCTGAAAAGGTTCACCCAATTATGTGTCTGTGGCATGTATGTATCCGGTGGTAATACTGGAAGACAGAGTGCTTTGGGCCACGGCCAAGACTCATAAAGTAGCTGTGTTCAAGAATCATCATACTTAACTAGGAGAATCAATAACACTATCCGGATTCTGAGTTCCTAAAGAAGCCAATCATTATGAATTCCAAAAGATAAAGTGAGATGCCAAAACTATTCAGAGGCAAAAAGCTAAAAGCCCCGCTCATCTAATTAATACTGATCTTCATAGATGTTTTTGGAGTTCATTGCATATTCTCTTCTTTTTATCTTATTTGATTTTCAGTTGCTTGGGGACAAGCAACAATTTAAGTTTGGTGTTGTGATGAGCGGATAATTTGTACGCTTTTTGACATTGTTTTTAGTATGTTTTTGATATCTTTTAGTTAGTTTTTAGTATATTTTTATTAGTTTTTAGTTAAAATTCACTTTTCTAGACTTTACTATGAGTTTGTGTGTTTTTCTGTGATTTCAGGTATTTTCTGGCTGAAATTGAGGGATCTGAGCAAAAATCTGATCCAGAGACTCAAAAGGACTGCAGATGCTGTTGGATTCTGACCTCCCTGCACTCGAAGTGGATTTTCTGGAGCTACAGAAGTCCAATTGGCGCTCTCTCAACGGCGTTAGAAAGTAGACATCCTGGGCTTTCCAGCAATATATAATAGTCCATACTTTGCCCAAGATTTGATGGCCCAAACCGGCGTTCAAAATCACCTCAAGAAATTCCAGCGTTAAACGCCGGAACTGGCACCTAAATGGGAGTTAAACGCCCAAACTGGCATAAAAGCTGGCGTTTAACTCCAAGGAGAGTCTCTACACGAAAATGCTTCATTGCTCAGCCCAAGCACACACCAAGTGGGCCCGGAAGTGGATTTTTATGTCATTTACTCATCTTTGTACACCTTAGGCTACTAGTTATCTATAAGTAGGACCTTTTACTATTGTATTAGAGAACTTTTGGTAGCTATCTTCGTTTTATGCTATCTTAGATCATTGGGAGGCTGGCCATTCGGCCATGCCTAGACCTTATGCTTATGTATTTTCAACGGTGGAGTTTCTACACACCATAGATTAAGGTGTGGAGCTCTGCTGTACCTCGAGTATTAATGCAATTACTATTGTTCTTCCATTCAATTCCGCTTGTTCTTTGTCCAAGATATCACTTGTTCTTCAACTTGATGAAGGTGATGATTGACACTCATCATCATTCTCACTCATGAACAAGGTGACTGACAACCATTCTTGTTCTACAAGCATATGAGGCTTAGTGAATATCTCTTGGATTTCTGATTACATGATGCATGGTTGATCGCCTGACAACCGAGTGCTCGCCTGACAAACGAGCCAGCCATTCCGTGAGATCAGAGCCTTCGTGGTATAGGCGAGAACTGATGGCAGCATTCAAGAGAATCCGGAAGGTCTAACCTTGTCTGTGGTATTCTGAGTAGGATTCAATGACTGAATGACTGTGACGTGCTTCAAACTCCTGAGGGCGGGGCGTTAGTGACAGACGCAAAAGAATCACTGGATTCTATTCCGGCCTGATTGAGAACCGACAGATGAATTCCGCTATGCTGTGACAGAGCATATGCAATTGCTTTCACTGAGAGGATGGGAGGTAGCCACTGACAATGGTGAAACCCTTGCTTAAGCTTGCCATGGAAAGGAGTAAGAAGGATTGGATGAAGGCAGTAGGAAAGCAGAGAGACGGAAGGGAAGGCATCTTCATACGCTTGTCTGAAGCTCTTACACCAATGATATACATAAGTATCTCTATCTTTATCTTATTGCTTTATTCGTTTATCACTATACCCATTTGAGTCTGCCTGACTGAGATTTACAAGATGACCATAGCTTGCTTCATACCACCAATCTCCGTGGGATCGACCCTTACTCACGTAAGGTATTACTTGGACGACCCAGTACACTTGCTGGTTAGTTGTGCGAAGTTGTGTTTATGCCATGGTATTGAGCACCAAGTCTTTGGAGCCATTACTAGGGATTGTTTATGTTTTGAAAAGTATTGATCACAATTTCGTGCACCAGCAGGCTGAAGTCTCAAATAGAGAACTAAAACGAATCCTGAAACGGACTGTAAGTACCCGTAGAAGGGATTGGGCAAGAAGTCTAGATGATGCTCTGTGGGCATACAGAACTGCATTCAAGACTCCTATAGGGACCTCTCCATACCAACTTGTGTATGAAAAAGCCTGTCATCTGCCTGTGGAACTGGAACACAAGGCCTACTGGGCAACCAGGTTCCTAAACCTTGATGCTAAGGTAGTTGGAGAGAAAAGATTACTCCAGTTGAATGAGCTAGAGGAGTTCAGACTCAAATGCTTTCGAAAATGCTAAAATTTATAAGGAGAAAGAAAAAGGTAGCATGACAGAAAGCTGTCATCTAGAGTCTTTGAGCCAGGACAGAAGGTTCTGCTGTTTAACTCTAGGCTCAGATTGTTGATAAACCCCATTTGTAGGGTTTATCTTGTATTGATTTTAGGGAATTTTATCACCTTCTACCCACATTTATTCAATGGAATGGCATAGTTTTGTGATTCTCCCTTAATTTGTGCTTAAATGTGAAAACATGCTTTTAGACCTTTAAATTGATGATTTTAATTCACCTTTGATTCCACTAGATGCCTTGAGTTATTTGTTAAGTGATTTCAGGTTGAAAAGGGCTAGGGAAGGATCAAAGGAGTGAGAGGAAAGCATACAAAGTGGAGAAGTTCATGAAAAGCCAAAGAATTGAACTCGCCCATGGACACGCGCGCGTACCAGGCGCTCACGCGCACCTTGAATATTACCCCATGGACGCGTACGCATGCTGTGTGCATACGCGTCGGTGCTGGTATATGATTTCTTAATGAAAACATGACCAGCGAATTCAGAAGGGTTGTGGGGCCTAATCCCAACAAACTTTGGCACCAAAAATGCTACTTAAAGCCAAGGATTGAAGAGCAAAAGGGGGATTCCATCATTCACACACATTAGGATTGGTTTAGAGTTAATTTTAGAGAGAGAAGCTCTCACTTCTCTTTAGAATTAGGATTAGAATTAGATTTAGTTCTTAGATCTAGGTTAATCTTTGCTTTCATCTACTTCTACCTTTCAATTCCTTGTTGTTACATTCATTCTTCTTCTATTCTTTTGTTGTAATCTCCTTTATGTTGCTTCTATATTTTGTTGTAGATCTACTATTGTCTCTTCTACTTTCTTCCAATTCCATTTGAGGTAATTCATAATAATTGTGTTTCTTTTGATTGTTGTTATAAATTTCTTGCAATAATTGTTGTTAGATTTCATTGTTGATGTCAATTTACTATGCTTTTCTTTCATGCCTTCTAAGTGTTTGACAAAATGCTTGGTTGGATTTTAGTATAGATTTTGTTCCTCTTGGCCTAGGTAGAGTAATTAGTGACTCTTGAATTATCTAATTCCTTTGTTGATTGATAATTAGAAGTTGCTAATTGATTTGGATTCCACTAAAGCTAGTCTTTCCCTTGGGAGTTGGCTAGGACTTGTGGAATTAAGTTAATTCATCCACTTGACTTTCCTCCATGGTTAGAGGTTAACTAAGTGGTAGAAATGAACAATTTGTGGTCACAATTGAGGAGGATAACTAGGATAGGACATCTAGTTCTCATATCTTGCCAAGAGCTTTGTTAGTTGTTAGTTTATTTTCTTTGCCATTTGTATTTCTTGTCTAAAATCTAAAAAAACCCCAAAATATTTCATAACCAATAACAAGAACACTTTATTACAATTCCTAGGGAGAATGACCCGATGTTTAAATACTTCGGTTTATAGATTTTAGAGGTTTGTTTTAATGACAAACAAATTTTTGTATGAAAGGATTATTGTTGGTTTAGAAACTATACTTGCAACGAGACTTCATTAGTGAAATTCTAGACCATCAAAAATCCAATCATCAAAATGGCGCCGTTGCCAGGAAATTGCAATGGTGTTATGGTATTGGTTATTTTATATATGTGAATATTGTGAATAGCTTGTCTTTTTCTTGTTTTCTAGTTTTTGTTAGTTTTATTTTATTTTTCCACTATGAATTCTCACTTTGACTATGAGCTTGGTTCTAACTATGTTGTAGGCAATGAGAGCTTTAATAAGGATGTGTATCAAGGATGAGACAATCAAAGGTGGGA
This sequence comes from Arachis stenosperma, assembly GCF_014773155.1. Lineage (NCBI taxonomy): Eukaryota > Viridiplantae > Streptophyta > Magnoliopsida > Fabales > Fabaceae > Arachis > Arachis stenosperma. The sequence continues at coordinate 93,428,319 of NC_080382.1, forward strand.
GGAGCCATATGCATATGACCAATCCTCATGGCAACAACCTCCACCAATGCACTATGAAGAAGAGCCATTCTATGATGCACACCAATCCAATGGCTATGGTGAATCTCCTTGTGACTTTCAAGAACCACCACCATGTGCCTATGAGCCATATCCTCAACATAGCCCTTAACCATACTCACAAGCCTCCTTTCACCCAACACCTCCATATGACCCTACTCCTTATCAACCGTACCAACCACCTTTTGAGTCATATGAGTCATACATAGAACCGCCACCATTCCAATATCAATACTCCCAGGAACCACCACCTTCACACCCTTACCTAGAAGAACCACTTTCCTATCATAAATTCTTTCTCCAAAACAATAAACTCTCCTATCCACCCCAATCTCTAATAGATAAAACCCTTGGTGTTCTTCTTCAAGGGAAAGATGAAATAAAATAGGATGTGCAACAATTTGTAGCTACCTTGACCGAGGTAGTAAGCCGATTAGCCTCCCAATGCTTGAATATTCAAGGAACCCCTATAGCTACATGTGAAGAATCCAAGGAAGAACATAGCATGAAGGAGAGATTGGAAACTCCGATAGAAAATGAGGAATGCCACTTTGTATTAGAACAATTGGAGAAGCCTATGATTATTGAAGAAAAGGAAGAAGTGGTTGAAGACTTAGGAGATGCGGAACCTCCATGGGAATCTAGAACCATAGAACAAACCTCCAAGAAGATTGAATTTGTTGTTGAGGAAGAGTGTGCACAACCTCCAAAACAATTCTTGAATGAAGACTTGGAAGGAATGAAGCAAGAATTGAGTTCCCTTGGTGATGAAGATCATGCACCCAATCTTCTTGGTGAAGAATCCTTTGAATTTGAAGAACCTTCTCCCAATGAATTTGGAAGTGATGTGGAGGTAGATTTCTCTCAACCTCCCATTTATGACTTGAGTGATGGAGAAGAGTTAGATGAAGTTGATGAACAAAGGATTGAGAATGAAGAAGTTTATAAAGAGGTGGAGATTGACAAGAAAGCAAACAAGGGAGTAGAGCTTGCAAGGACATTAGAGATACCTCTCCCCAAGCTACCACCATCCATTCTCTCATTCAAGTGGGTAAATTCCTTATACTTAAGCTTTATTATTCCCCTTGAATATGGTTTACTTGAGATGGATGGTCAACTTAGACATATTTATGGCTTTAAGAGTAAAAGGGAGATGGTTAGTGGTTGGAAACATCATTCTAGGTTCATTATGGTTACATGTTCAAAGCTTAATTGCAAGGTTTGGTGTAGAACTAGATTGCTTGGGTCTAGGATGATGTTTGGTCACTTCTTTGAGAATTCTAAGTTTCTACCACCCGGATGGAACAATGATGATCAACTTAAAGACGGTGTCAAAACAAAGTGTGGGACCCTGGATCGCACAAGGAAAACCACCTTTGGGAGCTCATAGCTTGTGAGGAACTCCACCCAAGCTTGGAGTTATTAATTTTGAAGAATGGTGCTTATTGGAGACTCAAGCATTGGTGAAAGTTCCAAGATGAGTTCAAGCACAAGCCATCTTGAGAGGAGCTCCCCATAAGTCCAACTTAAGGACAATAAATAAAAGTGCTAGGTGGGAGACACCCCACCATGGTAAATTCTTTTCATTTTCACTTTTGTACATATTGGTAATTAGGTTAATTTCATGTTTAGTTTACTTTGTCGAGTTTATTTGGTAGTTTAGTATATTAAATAAGGTTTTATGGTGTTTTGGTAGCTGTTTGGAACGTTTGGATTGGTGCAAAAATATAGAAAATTTTTTGAAAAACAGAGCACCATCCACGCGTACGCGTACGGTGCGCATATGTATGCCCAAGCTTTTCGGCCGTTCCACGCGCACGTGTACATGACGCGTCCGCGTGGATTTAGAAGTTCTACCCCCAGCCAATGACGCGAGAGTTGCACCTGCACTGTGCGAACTTTGTGCCTGAGGCACAAACATCAACCCGCGCGTAAGCGTGATAGACGCGTGCGCGCCCCATCTCCGGTTTACCAGGCACGCGTATGCGTTCCTTGCGCGTATGCGTCGCATCCATTCCACTACTATCTACGCACGCGCGCCATGCGTGCATACGCGTGGATGACTCTCCTTCACTACATTTCTTTTCTTCTCCTCTTTCCATTTCTTTCCTTCTCCTTTCTTGTTCCCTTCTTCTACCCCTCATCCAACACTCCCAAACACCATTGATAACCATTTATTTTAGTTAACTAATTAGTTAGTTAGTTAGTTGATTAGTTAGTTTTAGTTAGTTTTCATTTCATTTTCTCTTTTTCATTGTAAGTGTTGGATTGTTATTCTTGTTTACCATTAATTGCTGCTGAGTATTAAAAAGGGATGTTATCTTAACATCATTATGTTTATGAACTTTTTTGGACTCTATTGTTGAGGTTATATTTTGCTACTTGGTTTTGAGTTTTTCATGCTTACCTTTTAAGAATACCAAGTGATGAGAAATGCCTTCAAGCATGTTTAATCTTTATGAATTACATGATTTGGCCACCATGTGATTTGAATCCTTTTCCTCGATTAGGCAACTTCTCGATGGATGTTGTGCATTTACCTTAATGCATTGTATTTCATGATCATATGCATCCGTATGTTTTAGCTTGAATGCTCTCATGCTTCTTCAATGCTTATTTTACCTTACAAGTTCACTTAAAGCATCTCAAGCACACTAGAATAAGTGAAGTGTATACTTCTTTTGTGACATCACTTTTTATGTTAATGTGTGTTCTACAAGGCACCCAATTTAGAATTCACACACCTATTTGTCATTCATCTCACACTAATTCACTCACTCAATTCTAATGATTCACCTTATTCCAACAATGTATGCTTCCTTGCTTTTATATCTTCTCATCTAATGGTGTTATATTTTTTGTTTTTCATGATGGATGCACCACAAGCAATAACGAAAGCAGAAGAAAGAACGTGCAGCATCCAGGTTGACCTACCAGCTGACGGTAGCAATCCGAAAAGTCATCGTACCCCCTTGCTCATCTTTGAATGCACCGAGGACGGTGCAAACTTTTAAGTGTGGGGAGGTCATCCGACCAATCGGTGATTTTGGGTGACAAATTTCTAATCCAACACTTTTGCATTTCTTTTTAGGTTTTTAGGATTTTTATTTGCATTTTTCCTATTTTTGCATACATATACAAAATAAGCTTAGTAAAAATAATGAAAATTTTTAAGATTTCTATCTACAGGGCATCTTAATTGGTTTGAGTGAAAAACTTTTTCATAGAACTTGCTTGAATTATATATATTGTGGATTATGTTTTTGAGCTAAGAACACAAGCTTGTGAGTTTTGAGCCTAATGGTGTGGTTACATCTTATAACCACTTATTTTCCTTCTTGTGTTCATTATTCTCTTTCTATGATTGTAATATTTGATTTGTTTGATTCTTTATGTCCATTATTTTATGTATTCATGCATTTATATGATTGAGTCCATTATTTCATTAGCTCACTTACCCAAATAGCCTTACCTTTTATCTTTCATTGTTAGCAAACTTTGAGCCTACGATTAACCCACTTTGTTCTTTAATTTAGCACATTACAAGCCCTAAAGCGAAAAACAATAAATGTTCTTATTTGGATATTTGATTAGCTTAGGCTAGTGTGTGTGTAACATTCAAGTGTGGGAAATCTTGGGACATTGGGGGAGTAAAAGGGTAGTTTTGCATATTTATTGGAAATATTAAGAATTGGGTACATACTCATGTATTAATTAAAATGTATAGACCTTATGCATTGATGTTCTTGTATGTAGCTTGAAAGAAAGAAAAATAAAAAAATAAGAAAAAAATAAAAGAAAAAGAAAAAATATAATAAATGTGAAAAAGAAAAAAATAGAAAAAGAAAGAAAAAGAAAAAAAAGAAAGAAATAAAAAGGGGACAAAATGCCCCAAAGTAAAGTCCAATAAAGATCAATGCATAAGTGTTGTGAAATGAAAAGGGATAAATGAGTATGTGAAGAAGTGAAGAATGGGTAGTTAGGTTAGAACTTAATTGTATAGGTTGTCATAGGTTAAGTTGGAAGTTTAAGCTTATCAAAGATTCAAATTCCAAGCTCACTTAACCATATATGCATCCTACCTTGACCCTAGCCCCATTACAACCAATGAAAAGGCCTCATGATACTTGTATGCATGCATGAAATAAATGTTGATTGTTAGATGAAAAACAAATCTTGAAAAGCATGATTAGGGGAGAATTGAGTGAATCAACCCTAAATACTTGAGCGAATAGAGTACAAACACTACCGGTGAGGGTTCAATTGCACAATTATATGTTTCCACCTATGATCATCTCCTTTCATGCAAGTTTGTAAAAATATTTAATAGTACAATTCAATTGTGGTTTGGCATTGTTGTTAATACCTTTGGCCCTTGTTCTTATATATGTATTCTTGAGGAATTGATTTATTTCGACCGAGCAATTGCATTCATGTAGATAGTTGCATATAGGTAGATTGCATTTAGTTAGTTTTCATTGAATAAATGACATACCCTTACTTCATTCTTGGTTTAAGCATGAGGACATGCTTGGTTTAAGTGTGGGGAGGTTGATAAACCCCATTTGTAGGGTTTATCTTGTATTGATTTTAGGGTATTTTATCACCTTCTACCCACATTTATTCAATGGAATGGCATGGTTTTGTGATTCTCCTTTAATTTGTGCTTAAATGTGAAAACATGCTTTTAGACCTTTAAATTGATGATTTTAATTCACCTTTGATTCCACTAGATGTCTTGAGTTTTTTGTTAAGTGATTTCAGGTTGAAAAGGGCTAGGGAAGGATCAAAGGAGTGAGAGGAAAGCATACAAAGTGGAGAAGATCATGAAAAGCCAAAGAATTGAACTCGCCCACGGACGTGCGCGCGCACGAGGCGCTCATGCGCACCTTGCGAATTACCCCATGGACGTGTACGCGTACTGTGCACGTACGCGTCGGTGCTGGTATATGATTTTTTAATGAAAATATGGCCATCAAATTCAGAAGGGTTGTGGGCCCAATCCCAACCAACTTTGGCGCCAAAAATGCTATTTAAAGCCAAGGATTGAGAGCAAAAGGGGGATTCCATCATTCGCACACAATAGGATTGGTTTAGAGTTAGTTTTAGTGAGAGAAGCTCTCTCTTCTCTCTAGAATTAGGATTAGGATTAGGTTTAGTTCTTAGATCTAGGTTAATCTTTGCTTTCATCTACTTCTACCTTTCAATTCCTTGTTGTTACATTCATTCTTCTTCTATTCTTTTGTTGTAATCTCCTTTATGTTGCTTCTATATTTTGTTGTAGATCTACTATTGTCTCTTCTACTTTCTTTCAATTTCATTTGAGGTAATTCATAATAATTGTGTTTCTTTTTATTGTTGTTATAAATTCCTTGCAATAATTGTTGTTAGATTTCATTGTTGTTGTCAATTTACAATGCTTTTCTTTCACGCCTTCTAAGTGTTTGACAAAATGCTTGGTTGGATTTTAGTATAGATTTTGTTCCTTTTGGCCTAGGTAGAGTAATTAGTGACTCTTGAGTTATCTAATTCCTTTGTTGATTGATAATTAGAAGTTGCTAATTGATTTGGATACCACTAAAGCTAGTCTTTCCCTTGGGAGTTGGCTCGGACTTGTGGAATCAAGTTAATTCATCCACTTGACTTTCCTCCATGGTTAGAGGTTAACTAAGCGGTAGTAATGAACAATTTGTGGTCACAATTGAGGAGGATAACTAGGATAGGACTTCTAGTTCTCATATCTTGCCAAGAGCTTTGTTAGTTGTTAGTTTATTTTCTTTGCCATTTGTATTTTTTGTTTAAAATCTCAAAAAATCCCAAAATATCTCATAACCAATACCAAGAACACTTTATTGAAATTCCTAGGGAGAACGACCCAAGGTTTAAATACTTTGGTTTATAGATTTTAGGGGTTTGTTTTAGTGAAAAACAAATTTTTGTCTGAAAGGATTATTGTTTGTTTAGAAACTATACTTGCAACGAGACTTCATTAGTGAAATTCTAGACCGTCAAAAATCCAATCATCAATTGTTCCCTGGGAAATTGAAATCCCGGTGGAAGGGACCATATGTGATCACAAGTGTGTTACCATATGGATATGTAGAGCTTTAGGATATTGACTCTGACAAAAAGTTCATTGTTAATGGACAGAGAGTCAAACATTATCTGGAAGGCAATGTTGAGCAAGAATGCTCAAGACTGAGACTAGATTAAAACTCAGTAAAGTCCAGCTAAAGATAGTAAAAAAGCACTTGCTGGGAGGCAACCTAGCCATTAGCAAAGGTTTTGTTATTTAAATAATAATTATACGAGTTTAATATAATTTATTTTTAAGGTTTATGGTCAATTACAGAGGTTTACAGAGTAACAAAAGAGTTCAAAATAGAAAATAGAAAAGCCAATAGAAAAGAAGCTTACTGGCATTTAAACGCCAGTAAAGGTGGCTAACTGGGCGTTAAACGCCAGAATGGCTATCATTCTGGGCATTTAACGCCAGAGAATGTATCATTCTGAACGTTAAATGCCATAATGGGTAGCATTCTGGGCGTTCAGAAAAAAAAGCCCAGTAACAAAATAATTCTGACGTTTAACGCCAGCCAGGATACCTGGCTGGGCGTTAAACGCCCAAATTGGCTGCCAGATAGGCGTTAAACGCCAGAATGGCTATCATTCTGGGCATTTAACGCCAGAACAGCAAAGGGGAGGTAATTCAGTGTTTCCAATTCAATTTTTTTCAATTTTTCATGTTTTAATTCATAATTTTTTTGCATAAAAAATATTTCAAATGTTCATCTTTCAATTTCTATTTTCAAAAACTAATAATCCTTTTAATTCTTTTTAATTCTTGTCCTTATCTTTTTCCAAACTTACATATCTTCTCAAATTCTTTTCAAATCCTTTTAAATTTTTTTTAACGTTAACAAGTTTTTCAAAATTAATTACCTCATTCTTCTTCTACTCCCTTCTACCTTATTTTTCATGAGGACGAGCAAAGTTTTTAAGTTTGGTGTGGAAAAGTTCTACTTTTTGCTTTCCATTACCACTTATGGCACCCAAAGTCGGAGAATCCTCTAGAAAGAGGAAAGGGAAGGCAATTGCTTCCGCCTTCGAATCTTAGGAGATGGAGAAATTCATCACCAAAGTCCACCACTAAGAAAGAGGATGAAGCAAACTAGAGGAGCTTAAGCACTCCATTGGACCATCAAGAGGAAGAAGTAGCCGCCGTCACTAAGGTGGACCCGCTCCTTAATTTCCTTGCTTTTATTGTTATTTGTCTGTTTTTATGTTTATTTTCTGTCTAAGGCTTGTTTTTATTATATGATCATTAGTGTTTAGTGTCTATGTCTTAAAGTTATGAATGTTCTATGAATCTTTCACCTTTCTTAAATGACAAATATTTTCTGAAAAAAAAAAGAAGTACATGAATTTCGAATTCTATCTTGAAAATAGTTTAATTATTTTGATGTGGTGGCAATACTTTTGTTTTCTGAATGAATGCTTGAACAGTGCATGTTTAAAATTTGAATTAAGAAAAGTTGACTCTTGAAAGAATAGTGAAAAAGGATACATGTTATTGGTGATCTGAAAAATCATAAAACTGATTCTTGAAGCAAGAAAAAGCAGTGAAAAGCAAAAGCTTGCGGAAAAAAATGCAAAAAATAAAAAAAAAAGAAAGAAAAAAAGCAAGAGCAAAAAGCCAGTAACCCTTTAAACTAAAAGGCAATGGTAAAATGGATCCAAGGCTTTGAGCATCAATGGATAGGAGGGCCCAAAGGAATAAAATCCTGGCCTAGGCGGCTAAATCAAGCTGACCCTAACCATATGCTTGTGTCATGAAGGTCCAAGTGAAAAGCTTGGAACTAGGTGGTTAAAGTCGTGATCCAAAGAAAAAGAGTGTGCTTAAGAACTCTAAGCACCTTTAACTGGGGACTCTAGCAAAGCTGAGTCATAATCTGAAAAGGTTCACCCAATTATGTGTCCGTGGCATTAATGTATCCAGTGGTAATACTGAAAAACAAAATGCTAAGGGTCACGGCGAAGACTTATAAAGTAGCTATGTTCAAGAATCAAAAAGAACTTAATTAGAAAAATCAATAACATTATCTGTACTTCTGAGTTCCTAAAGAGGCCAACAATTTTGAACTCCAATGGATAGAGAGATGCCAAAAATATTCAGAGCCAAAAAGCTACTAGTCTCGCTCATCTAATTAAAACTAATCTTCATTGATATTTTTGAAACTTATTATATTTTCTCTTCTTTTTATCTTATTTTGTTTTTGGTTACTTGGGGACAAGCAACAATTTAAGTTTGGTGTTTGGTGCACAAAATTGTGATCATCAATGGCGCCATCAACATGGTACGCTCAATTGCAATCTCAACTCTTTATCACAACTTCGCACAACTAACCAGCAAGTGCACTGGGTCGTCCAAGTAATAAACCTTACGTGAGTAAGGGTCGATCCCACGGAGATTGTTGGTATGAAGCAAGCTACGGTCATCTTGTAAATCTCAGTCAGGCGGATTCAAATGGTTATAGAGGATTAATGATTAAAAGATGAATAAAACATAAAATAAAGATAGAGATACTTATGTAATTCATTGGTGAGAATTTCAGATAAGCGTATGGAGACGCTTTGTCCCTTCCGTCTCTCTGCTTTCCTACTGTCTTCATCCAATCCTTCTTACTCATTTCCATGGCAAGCTGTATGTTGGGCATCACCGTTGTCAGTGGCTACAGTCCCGTCCTCTCAGTGAAAATGTTCAACGCGCTCTGTCATAGCACGGCTATTCAACTGTCGGTTCTCGATCATGTCGGAATAGAATCTATTTATTCTTTTGCGTCTGTCACTAACGCCCCACAATCACGAGTTTGAAGCTCGTCACAGTCATTCAATCCTTGAATCCTACTCAGAATACCACAGACAAGGTTTAGACCTTCCGGATTCTCTTGAATGCTGCCATCAATTCTAGCTTATACCACGAAGATTCCGATTAAGGGATTCAAGAGATATCCACTCAATCTAAGGTAGAACGGGGGTGGTTGTCAGGCACACGTTCATAGGTGAGAATGATGATGAGTGTCACGGATCATCACATTCATCAAGTTGAGGAACAAGTGATATCTTAGAACAAGAATAAGCCAAATTGAATAGAAGAACAATAGTAATTGCATTGATACTCGAGGTACAGCAGAGCTCCACACCTTAATCTATGGTGTGTAGAAACTCCACCGTTGAAAATACATAAGAACAAGGTCTAGGTATGGACGAATGGCCAGCCTCCCAAAGAGGGTTCAATCATAAAAACATGATCCAAAGACAAGAATACAATAGCAAAAGGTCCTATTTGTAGAGAACTAGTAGCTTAGGGTTTACAAAGATGAGTAAATGACATAAAAATTCACTTCCGAGCCCACTTGGTGTGTGCTTGGGCTGAGCATTTAAGCTTTCATGTGTAGAGACTTTTCTTGGAGTTAAACGCCAGCTTTTGTGCCAGTTTGGGCGTTTAACTCCCATTCTTGTGCCAGTTCCAGCGTTTTACGCCAGAATTCTTGAGCTAACTTGAAACGCCTGTTTAGACCATCAAATCTGGAGCAAAGTATAGACTATTAAATATTGTTGGAAAGCCCAGGATGTCTACTTTCCAACGCAATTGAGAGCGCACCAACTGGGCTTCTGTAGCTCTAGAAAATCCACTTCGAGTGCAGGGAGGTCAGAATCCAACAGCATCTGCAGTCCTTTTCAGCCTCCGAATCAAATTTTTGCTCAGGTCCCTCAATTTCAGCCAGAAAATAACTGAAATCACAAAAAAACACACAAACTCATAGTAAAGTCCAGAAAATTGAATTTTAACTAAAAACTAATAAAAATATAATAAAAACTAACTAAAATATACTAAAAACATACTAAAAATAATGCCAAAAAGCGTATAAATTATCCACTCATCACAACACCAAACTTAAATTGTTGCTTGTCCCCAAGCAACTGAAAATCAAATAAGATAAAAAGAAGAGAATATGCAATGAATTCCAAAAACATCTATGAAGATCAGTATTAATTAGATGAGCGGGGCTTTTAGCTTTTTGCCTCTGAACAGTTTTGGCATCTCACTCTATCCTTTGAAATTCAGAATGATTGGCTTCTATAGGAACTCAGAATCCAGATAGTGTTATTGATTCTCCTAGTTAAGTATGATGATTCTTGAACACAGCTACTTTATGAGTCTTGGCCGTGGCCCAAAGTACTCTGTCTTCCAGTATTACCACCGGATACATACATGCCACAGACACATAACTGGGTAAACCTTTTCAGATTGTGACTCAGCTTTGCTAGAGTCCCCAATTAGAGGTGTCCAGGGTTCTTAAGCACACTCTTTTTGCCTTGGATCACGACTTTATTATTATTATTATTATTATTATTATTATTATTATTATTATTATTATTATTATTATTATTATTATTATTATTATTATTATATATATATTGTATTCACTGCTTTTTCTTGCTTCAAGAATCATTTTTATGATTTTTCAGATCCTCAGTAACATGTCTCCTTTTTCATCATTCTTTCAAGAGCCAACATTCATGAACAACAAATTCAAAAGACATATGCACTGTTCAAGCATACATTCAGAAGTCAAAGTATTGCCACCACATCAAAATAATTAATCTGTTATAAAATTTAAAATTCATGCAATTCCTCTCTTTTTCAATTAAGAACATTTTTCATTTAAGAAAGGTGATGGATTCATAGGACATTCATAACTTTAAGGCACAGACACTAAGACACTAATGATCATAAGACACAAACATAGATAAACATAAACATGAAAATTCGAAAAATAGAAAAATAAAGAACAAGGAGATTAAAGAACGGGTCCACCTTAGTGATGGTGGCTTGTTCTTCCTCTTGAAGATCTTATGGAGCGCTTGAGCTCCTCAATGTCTCTTCCTTGCCTTTGTTGCTCCTCTCTCATGATTCTTTGATCTTCTCTTATTTCATGGAGGAGGATGGAATGTTCTTGGTGCTCCACCCTTAGTTGTCCCATGTTGGAACTCAATTCTCCTAGGGAGGTGTTGATTTGCTCCCAATAGTTTTGAGGAGGAAAGTGCATCCCTTGAGGCATCTCAAGAATTTCATGATGAGTGGGATCTCTTGTTTGCTCCATCCTTTTCTTAGTGATGGGCTTGTCCTCATCAATGAGGATGTCTCCCTCTATTTTAAATCCAACTGAATAACAGAGGTGACAAATGAGATGAAGGAAGGCTAACCTTGCCAAGGTTGAGGACTTGTCCGCCACCTTATAAAGTTCTTGGGATATAACCTCATGAACTTCTACTTCCTCTCCAATCATGATGCTATGAATCATGATAGCCCGGTCTATGGTAACTTCGGACCAGTTGCTAGTGGGAATGATTGAGCGTTGGATAAACTCCAACTATCCCCTAGCCATGGGCTTGAGGTCATGCCTTCTCAGTTGAACCGGATTCCCTCTTGAATCTCTCTTCCATTGAGCGCCCTCTTCACAAATGTCTATGAGGACTTGGTCCAAACTTTGATCAAAGTTGACCCTTCTAGTGTAAGGGTGTTCATCTCCTTGCATCATGGGCAAGTTAGATGCCAACCTTACATTTTCCAGACTAAAATCTAAGCATTTTCCCCGAACCATTGTAAGCCAATTCTTTGGGTCCGGGTTCACACTTTGATCATGGTTCTTGGTGATCCATGCATTGGCATAGAACTCTTGAACCATTAAGATTCCGACTTGTTGAATGGGGTTGGTAAGAACTTCCCAACCTCTTCTTCGGATCTCATGTCGGATCTCCGGATATTCACTCTTTTTGAGTTTGAAAGGGACCTCGGGGATCACCTTCTTCATGACCACAACTTCATAGAAGTGGTCTTGATGCACCCTTGAGATGAATCTCTCCATCTCCCATGACTCGGAGGTGGAAGCTTTTGCCTTCCCTTTCCTCTTTCTAGAGGTTTCTCCAGCCTTAAATGCCATAAATGGTTGTGAAAAAACAAAAAACAATGCTTTTACCACACCAAACTTAGAAGGTTTGCTCGTCCTCGAGCAAAAGAAGGAAGAAGAGAGTAGAAGAAGAAGAAATAGAGGAGATAGAGGTGGCTTTGTGGTTCGGCCAAGGGAGAGAAGTAGTGTGTAGGTTGTGTGAAAATGAAGGAGTGAAGATGGGTTTATATAGGAGTGAAGAGGGGGTGTATGGTGCGGCCATTATGGGTGGGTTTGGGAGGGAAAGTGGTTTGAATTTGAATGGTGAGGTAAGTGGGGTTTTATGAAGGATGGATGTGAGTGGTGAAGAGAATAGTGGGATTTGATAGGTGAAGGGTTTTTGAGGAAGAGGTGTTGAGGTGATTGGTGAATGGGTGAAGAGAAAAGAGAGAGTGGTGGGGTAGGTGGGGATCCTGTGGGGTCTACAGATCCTGAGGTGTCAAGGATAATTCATCCCTGCACCAAGTGGCGAGCAAAAATGCTCTTGTTGCCAATCCTGGCATTAAACGCCAGGCTGGTGCCAATTTCTGGCGTTTAACGCCAGCTTCTTGCCCATTCCTGGCGTTAAACGCCAGCCTGGTGTCCCTTTCTGGCATTAAACGCCCAGAATGGTGCCAGACTAGGCGTTAAACGCCCATTTGCTGTCCTTACTGGCGTTTAAACGCCAGCAAGTTTTTCCTCCAGGGTGTGCTGTTTTTCTTTCTGTTTTTCATTTTGTTTTTGCTTTTTCAATTGATTTTGTGACTTTCCATGATCATCAACCTATAGAAAACATAAAATAACAAAGGGAAATAGATAAATATAACATTGGGTTGCCTCCCAACAAGCGCTTCTTTAATGTCAGTAGCTTGACAGTGGGCTCTCATGGAGCCTTACAGATGTTTAGAGCAATGTTGGAACCTCCCAACACCAAACTTAGAGTTTGAATGTGGGGGTTTAACACCAAACTTAGAAGTTGGTTGTGGCCTTCCAACACCAAACTTAGAGTTTGACTGTGGAGGCTCTGTTTGACTCTGTTTTGAGAGAAGCTCTTCATGCTTCTTCTCCATGGTAACAGAGGGATATCCTTGAGCCTTAAACACAAAGGATTCTTCATTCACTTGAATGATCAATTCTCCTCTGTCAACATCAATCACAGCCTTTGTTGTGGCTAGGAAGGGTCTGCCAAGGATGATGGATTCATCCATGCACTTCCTAGTCTCTAAGACTATAAAATCAGCAGGGATGTAATGGTCTTCAACCTTTACCAGAACATCCTCTACAAGTCCATAAGCTTGTTTTCTTGAATTGTCTGCCATCTCTAGTGAGATTCTTGCAGTTTGTACCTCAAAGATCCCTAGCTTCTCTATTACAGAGCGAGGCATGAGGTTTATGCTTGACCCTAGGTCACACAGAGCCTTCTTGAAGGTCATGGTGCCTACTGTACAAGGTATTGAGAACTTTCCAGGGTCCTGTCTCTTTTGAGATAATTTCTGCCTAGTCAAGTTATCCAGTTCTTTGGTGAGCAAAGGGGGTTCATCCTCCCAAGTCTCATTACCAAATAACTTGTCATTTAGCTTCATGATTGCTCCAAGGTACTTAGCAACTTGCTCTTCAGTGTCATCTTCGTCCTCTTCAGAGGAAGAATACTCATCAGAACTCATGAATGGCAGAAGTAAATCCAGTGGAATCTCTATGGTCTCATTATGAGCCTCAGATTCCCATGGTTCCTCATTAGGGAACTCATTGGAGGCCAGTGGACGTCCATTGAGGTCTTCCTCAGTGGCGATCACTGCCTCTTCTTCCTCTCCATGTTCGGCCATGTTGATGGCCTTACACTCTCCTTTTGGATTCTCTTCTGTATTGCTTGGAAGAGTACTAGGAGGGAATTCAGTAATTTTCTTGATCCGCTGTCCCACTTATGCCTCCAAGTTTCTAATGGAGGAACTTGTTTCAGTCATGAAACTTTGAGTGGTTTTGATTAGATTAGAGACCATGGTTGCTAAGTCAGAGTGGCTCTGCTTAGAATTCTCTGTCTGTTGCTGAGAAGATGATGGAAAAGCCTTGCCATTGCCAAACCTGTTTCTTCCACCATTATTGTTGTTGAAACCTTGTTGAGGTCTCTGTTGATCCTTCTATGATAGATTTGGATGATTTCTCCATGAAGGATTATAGGTGTTTCCATAGGGTTCTCCCATGTAATTCACCTCTTCCATTGATGGGTTCTCAGGATCATAAGCTTCTTCTTCAGATGAAGCGTCCTTAGTACTGCCTGGTGCAGCTTGCATTCCAGACAGACTTTGAGAAATCATATTGACTTGCTGAGTCAATATTTTGTTCTGAGCCAATATGGCATTCAGAGTATCAATCTCAAGAACTCCTTTCTTCTGATTCGTCCCATTGTTCACAGGATTCCTTTCAGAAGTGTACATGAATTGGTTATTTGCAACCATTTCAATGAGTTCTTGAGCTTCTGCAGGTGTCTTCTTCAGAAGAAGAGATCCTCCAGCAGAGCTATCCAATGACATCTTGGACAGTTCAGACAGACCATCATAGAAGATAACTATGATGCTCCATTCAGAAAGCATGTCAGAAGGACACTTTCTGATCAATTGTTTGTATCTTACCCAAGCTTCATAGAAGGATTCACCTTCCTTCTGTCTGAAGGTTTGGACTTCCACTCTAAGCTTACTCAATTTTTGAGGTGGAAAGAACTTTGCCAAGAAGGTATTGACTAGCTTTTCCCAAGAGTTCAGGCTTTCTTTAGGTTGTCAGTCCAACCATATCCTAGCTCTGTCTCTTATAGCAAAAGGGAATAGCATAAGTCTGTAGACCTCAAGGTCAACCCCATTGGTCTTGACAGTGTCACAGATTTGCAAGAATTCAACTAAAAACTGATGAGGATCTTCCAATAGAAGTCCATGGAACTTGCAATTCTGTTGCATTAGAGAAACTAATTGAGGCTTAATCTCAAAGTTGTTTGCTCCAATGGCAGGGATAGAGATGCTTCTCCCATAAAAGTCGGGAGTAGGTGCAGTAAAGTCACCCAACACCTTCCTTGCATTGTTGGCATTATTGTTGTTTTCGGCTGCCATATCTTCTTCTAGTTTGAAGATTTCTGTTAGGTCCTCTATGATGTGTGGAAAACGATCCGACACAAAACTCACCGGCAAGTGTACCGGGTCGCATCAAGTAATAATAACTCACATGAGTGAGGTCGATCCCACAGGGATTGAAGGATTGAGCAATTTTAGTTTAGTGGTTGATTTAGTCAAGCGAATCAAATATTGGTTGAGTGGTTTGTATTTAACAGAAGCTAAATTGCTTGGAATGTAAAGGGAGAGGGGTAGAATTGCAGAAATTTAAAAGAAACTGAAAGTAAAAAGACTGAATCTTAAAGAGCAAGAAATTAAATGACTGAATCTTAAAGTGCAAGAAATGTAAATTGCAGAAACTTAAAGTGCAAGAAATATAAATGGCTTGAATATAAAAGGGATTTGAGGACAGGGATTTCAGAATTTAAGCAAGAGAAATTGAATTGCAACAATCAATAGAGCAGAAATTGAATTAGAAGCAATTAGAACTCAAACAGTGAGGAAATTAGGTGCAGCAAAGGTTCACAGAAGAACCAAAAGTAAAATTGGGATCTCAGGACTCCAGAGACTAGGTAGCAAAGCCTAGATCTCAATTGCCTTCCTGGATCCAAGTTCACAAAGCAAAGTGTTTGAATTCAATTGTGCAGAAAGGAATTAAAGAGATTTTGAATGGAGATTGAGACAGAATTTCCTCAATTCTTCACACCCAAAACTCAAAACAAGAAAAGTAAAAGTGCCTAAGCAAGAATGAGGAAGAAGAGAGATCAATTCTCCTCCCCAATTCTCTGAAATCTCAGTGAAGTCACCAAGAGAAGTTGCAAAATTCAATTGCAAAATTCAAAAGTCAAGTAAAAGGTGAAAAGTTAAAGTTCCTAATTACATCAAACTAACTCCTATTTATACACTTTCTATTCTTGGATCTTGGGATTTGGATGGGCTTTTGATTTGGTGAAGAAAATGAATTTTATTGGATTTTTAATCCAATTTTAGCCCATGAAGGATTGCTTCCAGGAGGCTGCCCTGCCCTTGTGGAGGGCAGGGCAGGATTTGGTGCGTGCGGCTATGGTACGGGCGTGGTGCGTTAGTGTGCGCTGCAGGATGCTGCCCTGCCCTCGCGGAGGGCAGGGCAGAAAAATTTGGTGCGCCAGATTGGTGCCTGTGCGCCAGATTGATGCTGCCCGAAGCCTCCTTGGTGCGCCAGAATGGTGCCTTGATGCGCCACAACAAAATGCTGCCCTGCCCTCGCGGAGGGCAGGGCAGTGTTTCCAAACTGAAGTCCCGCGTTCGAGACATGGCTGAAACACACGCTACTCATTTTCCTTGGCTTTCTTGGCACCATAATCAAGCCTAGTTCCTTGCTTCTTCATTGTTCCGTGTTCGACTCTTGTGGCATGCATGGGTGACCTTTTTCCTTGAATTTTTCCTTTTGGAGAGCCTGATACTGCCCTTGTGGAGGGCAGGGCAAGGTTTTTCCTTCCTTTGATCCAAGGCACAATTTTGTGCTCTGTCATTGTCGTGGGCAGGGCAGAGTTGCCTCTTCTTGGCTTGCTCCCTTATGTTGCCCTCCTAGAGGGCAGTGTGCCCTTGTGGAGGGCAATGCTTGCTTCCTCCATTCATGCGGCACACTTTTCCTTCCTTTGGCCACGTTTTCTTCTCCTTGGGCCTCGCTTCCTTAGGCTACGCTTTTCCTTTTTTTTTTCTTTTCTTCACCTACAATAAACCAAAACAACCACTCCAAGTATCACTAAATTCACAAGGCTTATAAATCAATTAAAAATCAACTAAATTTAGCTTAAACCTCATGAGTTAACATTAATTTCATGGTGGTTGTTTGATTTAAAGAAGTTATGCATTTCCCTTCCAAATCACTTACTTAGGATACAAGAAAGTGCATAAAGACTAACAAAACAAGTAAAATTAGCTTGAAAAATGGGTATATGATGACTTGTCATCACAACACCAAACTTAAATCTTGCTTGTCCCCAAGCAAGCATCAAAACTGAGAGAAATTGAAATGAACAAGAAAATAATACATATCCTTATTAGGCATATAGCAGAACTTGATTTATGGGGTCTTTATGCAGACAATGATAACTCAAGTTATTGTTTGCTGTTACATAGTATACATTTTTCATCAAAGGCTTGCTAAACTTGCTGTTATAAGACTTACTTATTTAATTACTCCCTTGCTAACTTTTCTTTCTTATAATGCTTAACAAGCTTATTCTTTTGGAGGTTTGGTTTCTAATGTTGCAGTAGTAGCCTTTGGCTTTATTGTTTTCTTTCTTTTACTCAACATCTTTCCACCACAGACACATGGCTCACTATTTCTTCCTAGGATCATTGATGCCCAGCATCTCTTTGGATAACTAAATGTTCTGTATCTAAGTTGCTCTTTATTGTGGACTTTCAATTGGCCATCCCAAATCAGTTGATCTAAGTGACCGGGTTTTAAAATACCCCTCAGAATTTACTCATCCAAGCATATCTTAGTACAAGAACACCACAGGCATATGTCCTAGGGTCCAAGCTATTGGTGTCCAACCTTTATTCTTTGTTTTTCTTGCCACTTTGGCTTTTTTTTCTTCCTTTTCTTTCTTATTTTTGTTTTTGTTCTCAAGGGCTTTTTATTTATTGATGAGGATCTTTATAACAGCAAGCTAACTCACACTTGAATGAGAATGATATTATGCAACAATTATTTCATGAGTTATGCATTTAATCAAACACATACACCACCATTAACTTCCATTCTTACTTATGCAACATTGGATATTTACTTTTCAATTCAAACAATTCTCTTTTATTCAAGCATATGGGAAACAAAACAAAATTCAAGCTAAGTGATGAATGACAAGCATTATGCAGATCATTTCTCTAGCTACTTATTGAACAAAGGAAAGTACAAGAAAATGAAATAAACAGGAAATAAACAGTGGAGGCATATCATGTTTCAGACATGCTTCTCCTTATTGAAAGAGTGAAATAAGGGGAATGAAAGAACTTTGCCACCTTCTATTGGTCGTGGCTGCTGCTTGATTCTCCCTTTTTCTTCTTTCTCTTCCCTAGCTTGGAATAATCTCGGATCTCTTCACCAGGACATTTTCTACCCCAGACAGAATCTAAGAGTCCTGAGAGCCCAACATCTTCTAATCTTTTAAAGGTTGCCTCCGTATAGTGACGAGACCTTGCTTGTTGCTTGGCTTCAAATTCAAGGCACTGCTCAAATGGCTTGATCTGAGGATTGAGTGTTGGAAAATTATGGGTCAAGTACTCCAACCTTGCTTGCATGTTTTCATCATTCTCCATTCTTTGCGCATATCTAACCTCTCCCATGGTGTGATGAATATTCTTCCATTGATACAGGTTGTGACTATATTCCCCTGCTTTAGCTTGACTAAAGTACAGCTTGTCATATGATTCTTTGAATTCTTTGTATTGCTCTTTTTGTCCTTCAAGAATCTGTGCTTGAAATTCTTGCTGCTGAGTCATCATTTGCTGTTGCCATCTCTCTTGTTTCTCCTCTATTTGACGCTGCCAAGCTTCTCTCTCCTCTTTATCTTTCAGATATTGCTCCCTGAACTCTGGATGGGGCTCTAGATATTGCGCTGGGCGCCCCTGATTTTGCTCTTGTTGAGTCTGCATGAGTTGTTGGGATAGCTCTTCTATTGCTCTGTGTAGCTGGCTCATGTCTATGGCATCATGAGCTTGATTTCGTCCTTCCTCTCTTTGAGATCTCCTTTGTCTGGGAGCTACCACCCCCTCTGGATCATCTTCTTCATTTATTCCTTCCATACTCTTCTTAGTGATCCCTTTCCCTCTTTTCACTTTTTCTGTGTCCTCATCTTCAAAGATTACTCCAGCTTTGTCACATAGCCTGAGGATGGTGCTCGGATGTCCAAGACCACTTGATTTGCTTGTGCTATTGGCCATCTCTTGAATACTGTCGGCTATGAGTTGTGCGAGGTTGATCTCACCTCCATGTAAGATGCAGTATGTCAAGAGTGCTCGTTTGATTGTGACCCAAGAGGCGTTTCCAGTAGGAAGGATAGATCTCCTCACTATTTCATACCATCCCTTGGCCACAGGAGTGAGATTTATCCTCCTCAAGTGACTTGGAACTCCCTTTGAATCTCTTTCCCAATCTGTATTCTCCACACATAACCCCTGCAAGATCTCATCAGGATTGTTTTCCATCTGCAATCTGGTTTCATAACTGGGCTCTGCATAAGTTATGGTTCTCAACTTGAGGGCCCTTGTGATGGCAGCTGGACTAAAACTCACTTCAACTCCTCTGACATAACTTGTGTAAGGAGCACTATCTTTGTTTTCTTTTGCAGCATTTGCATAGAACTCCCTGATCATGACTACACTGATGTCAACAAGAGGAGCACATAAAAGTTCCCACCTTCTTTCTTTAGTAATTTGCCTCATGATGGGGTATTCCCCGTCTCTCAACTCAAGGCCTTTCTCATAAATGACATTCTTTGTCTCCATGAACCTATGATATCTCCCTTCATGGAATTGGGATCTAAATTTGTTTGCATCAAATGATGGAGGTTCGGCTACCATAGGTTCCTTTCCCGGCCTTTTTTTTGAACTTGAGGAGGCCATTGGATTTGAGGTAAGAAGAAAGAAAAAGTGAGAATAGAAGAAGTGTGTGTTGTGTTTGGGATGAGTTTTGGTTCGGTTTTGTTGTGTGAGATAAGGGAATTATTTTGGTTTTGAGAGTGGAAGAGATTATGGCTTTCATATGAAAGTGGCTTGAATGAGTGTGTAGACCGTTTTAGTGCCAACGGTTATTTATAGGTGGATTCTTCAAGCCTTTCCAACAAAACCATAATGAGTGAGAAAGGGCTCGTTGGTGCTCATGAAGGGTTGAGATTGAGTTGTTCATCTAAGGGGTTCATGGAATGGACGGTCTGCATGCATTGTTGAGGCTTTGACGAGGATCCTCTTCCCATTGGCTGCATGCATTTAGGTGTTCGATGATGCATGCATGCAAATTCTGCTTCCCCATGAGCGCATTCTTCTAGGCACATATGACCATCCTCACATAGCTTGTCCTAGCCGTGGCCCCTCCTTGCTTTTGTCTCAATCTTTTTTTTCTGCATGAACCAAAGCAGCTAGCCTTTATTAATATAATCGTTGGCAATTGTTTTGCAATAAAAATTTGTTTTGTTTTGTTTAATTGTTATTTATTATATTTTTTTTTTGTTGTCAATTGTGTCCCTTAATTAAAGATGCTAAAAGTTGGTGAACACCAAACTTATCTTTTATTGAGGGGACGGCTTAGCAATGCAAACCATTCTTCACAATTGATGTATATTATAAAAAAATTTTTGATGCATGATCCCTTTCTGTATGGTTTTGATTCCATGATTGGGAAATGATTTTCTGAACATTGTTACACATGCAGACACCAAACTTAGTGTTTGGTCATATGCTTCATCAAAAGAATTATGCATATGTTCTAAGAATAATCCCCTTTTTTGAAAAATGAACTTGGGTGTGCCTTAAGGTACACCAAACTTAGAAGTTTGACCTGTGCTTCAAAACAATGTATGCATTTATCAAATATGAAAGTTCAAAATCATACTCAGGAAATCATAGCTTATTAGATGAAAGAGAAGACAGAAATCTTAAATCATGGGTTGCCTCCCATGAAGCGCTCTTTTATTGTCACTAGCTTGACATTGAACTCCCTTTAGGGTGGTTGATGTTGGTGATGTCTCAACTTGTCACCTCTCACTATAAGCTTTCTCTGTGTGCCTTGATGCTCAATTTCCATATGCTCAAGAGAAAGTACTTGGTTGACAGTGTAATAATCTTTTGTTCCCAGCTGTTGATACACTAGTTGCACCTTGTCACCTTTGGCAAATCCTTCAGTTGGGATTTTCTTATTCTTCCACCCTTTGTAAGCCTTTTTCTTGTTTTTCTTCTTTTTCTTTCTTGTTGATCTTTCTTTCTTGGCAGTGACTTGGGTTGTGACACCTTTCTTCTTGTTTATCATTCCAGCTTCTTTTTGAATTCCTTCTTCTTCTTGCAGATGCTTGTTTTTCTGTTCTACTGCCTTGTCGGTTGCTTGCTTTGGAAGGAAGTCACTACTTGTCTTGCTTGTTTCTTCATTCCTTTGTGATTCTGGAAAGACTTTCAAGGTGATGCTCTCCTCATGCATCCTGAGGGTTAGCTCTCCCTGCTCTATATCCACAATGGCTCTAGCAGTGGCCAAAAATGGTCGACCAAGTATTATGGAGTCATTTCCATTTTCTAAAGAATCCAGGATCACAAAATCTGCCGGATAGATGAACTTGTCAACTTTAACTAAAAGGTTCTCAATCAGCCCTTTAGGATATACTACTGATTGGTCCACCAACTCCAAGGACATCTGTATTGGTTTCACCTCCTTTATGCCAAGCTTCTTTACTAAAGAAGATGGGATTAGATTTATGCTTGCTCCTAAGTCACACATCCCCTTGTTGATGAATAGGTTTCCAATAGTGCAGGGTAAGAAGAAACCTCCAGGATCTTCAAGCTTGGGAGGGAGTCCCTTTTTGATGAGTGCACTGCATTCTTCACTAAGCATTACAGTCTCCTTCTCATTCCAACTTCTCTTCTTGTTGATGAGCTCCTTTAAGAACTTGGCATACAGAGGCATTTGCTCCAATGCCTCAGCCAAAGGTATGTTGATTTCCAGCTTCTTGAAAGTTTCAAGAAATTTGTGGAAATGTTGATCCTTTGTCTCTTTGTGGAATCTTTGAGGATAAGGTATTGGGGATGTCAAGCTTTTCTTCCCTTGAAGTTGTCTTGGAATTGGGTCTTCCATGATTTGCTTTCCTTTCTTCAGATTCTGTGGTTGATTATTTTCCTCTGTGAGTTTTTCTGGGACATTCTTGCTTGTCATGTCCTTGTTGATGGCTTCATCATTCTTTGTTGGCTCTTTGTTGTTCTCCACAAGCTTCTTGGTTGCTCCTTGGTTACCATCCACTAACATCTTTCCACTTCTTAGTTGCACGACCTTGCATTCTTCCTTTGGGTTAGGAATGGTGTCACTTGGTAGTGAGCTTGATGGTTTTTCAACAGAAATCTGTTTGGAGATTTGTCCAATTTGCCTCTCTAGGTTCTTCATGGCAGCTTCTTGATTCTTTGTTGTCAATTCTTGGTTCTTCATCATTTTTTCCATGAGCAGCTCCAGATTAGTGATCCTCTGAGATTCTTGTGAGATGGGTTGGTTTTGGGGTGTTGATGGATGATGGTAAGTGCTTTGGTTAGTTGGGTGGTTATTGGGTAGGTGATGGTTAGAATTGGGGTAGTTATTTTGTGGTTTTCTGTATGTGTTTTGGTTAGTGTTTGGCTGGGGGTTGTGGTTTGTGCTCTTCCAATTGTTCTGACTTGAGTTTCTTTGCCATGGTTGTTGGTTTTGATTGTGGTTGTCTCCCCATCTGAGGTTGGGATGGTTCTTCCAAGATGGATTGTAAGTATCACCATAGACTTCATTTGTTCCAGGATTTTGGTTGTGCATGTATTGGACTTGCTCTTGCTGTTGCTCCTCTTGAGTTTCTTCACTTTGCACCCATGTGGTTGATGGTTGGCTTGTGGTGCTCACTGCTGCTACTTGCAGGCCATCAATTCTTTTGGCCATTTGCTCAAACTGTTGTTGAATCTGCTGCTGCATCATCTTGTTCTGAGCTAGAATTGAATCAACTCCTTTCAACTCCATTACTCCTCTTCTTTGTGATGGTTGGCGTTGTCTTTGATGAGCAAAGAAATATTGGTTGTTGGCCACCATATCAATGAGGTTTTGAGCTTCCTCTGTGGTTTTCATGAGTTGTAATGAGCCTCCAGCTGAGTGATCAAGTGCTTCTTGAGCCTTCAGAGTAAGTCCTTCATAGAAGTTCTGCAACTTATCCCATTCAGTAAACATCTCTAGTGGACATTTTCTCAATAGAGCTTTATATCTTTCCCATGCTTCATATAAATTCTCAGCCTCCATTTGAGTGAATGTCTGCACCTCAGTCTTCAATCTTATGATTCTTTGAGGGGGATAAAATTTGGCAAGGAACTTGCTCACCAAATCATCCCAAGTGTTGATGCTTTCCTTTGGGAACGTTTCTAGCCATTGAGTGGCTTTATCTCTGAGAGAGAATGGAAAGAGCAACAACTTGTAACTGTCAGGAGGCACACCATTGGTTTTAACAGTGTCACAAATCCTCAAGAAGGTGGATAAGTGTTGATTTGGATCCTCCAATGGTCCTCCTCCAAAAGAACAGTTGTTTTGAACCAAAGTAATGAGTTGTGGCTTTAGTTCAAAGTTGTTTGCATTGACATTGGGGGGAAGAATGCTACTCCCACAGTGTCTAGCATTTGCAAATGTGTAGGAAGCCAGTACTCTTCTTTGTTGTTGGTTATTATTGGCTCCTCCTTCTGGTTGATTGGGGTTTGATGGATCTCCTTTCATTTCTTGGAATTCCTCCTCAGATTCTTCCTCTCCAATAACGTTCTTCCCTCTTTCAGCTCTTCTTATTCTTCGAAGAGTCCGTTGGTCATGTTCAGAGAGGATAGGGGAAGATCTTCCTGTACCTGACATACAAACACACAACAATAAACACACAGATCCAGAAAACCAGTGAAACTTCACTTCTATTGCTAGAGTGAGGGTTTTTTTTTAGTTTAAGCAAAAATACAAACAGTTAGTGTGTTAGAGAGACAGAAAAGAAAAAGTGCTTAATCTAGACCTCCACTTCACTTAATCATTGTCAATCTATTTCAATCCCCGGCAACGGCGCCAAAAACTTGATGTGCGGAAAATGATCCGACACAAAACTCACCGGCAAGTGTACCGGGTCGCATCAAGTAATAATAACTCACATGAGTGAGGTCGATCCCACAGGGATTGAAGGATTGAGCAATTTTAGTTTAGTGGTTGATTTAGTCAAGCGAATCAAATATTGGTTGAGTGGTTTGTATTTAACAGAAACTAAATTGCTTGGAATGTAAAGGGAGAGGGGTAGAATTGCAGAAATTTAAAAGAAACTGAAAGTAAAAAGACTGAATCTTAAAGAGCAAGAAATTAAATGACTGAATCTTAAAGTGCAAGAAATGTAAATTACAGAAACTTAAAGTGCAAGAAATATAAATGGCTTGAATATAAAAGGGATTTGAGAACAGGGATTTCAGAATTTAAGCAAGAGAAATTGAATTGCAACAATCAATAGAGCAGAAATTGAATTAGAAACAATTAGAACTCAAACAGTGAGGAAATTAGGTGTAGCAAAGGTTCACAGAAGAACCAAAAGTAAAATTGGGATCTCAGGACTCCAGAGACTAGGTAGCAAAGCCTAGATCTCAATTGCCTTCCTGGATCCAAGTTCACAAAGCAATTGACAAGAAATAGAAGAAGAAGCAGTAAAGGAAATGTGTTTGAATTCAATTGTGCAGAAAGGAATTAAAGAGATTTTGAATGGAGATTGAGACAGAATTTCCTCAATTCTTCACACCCAAAACTCAAAACAAGAAAAGTAAACGTGCCTAAGCAAGAATGAGGAAGAAGAGAGATCAATTCTCCTCCCCAATTCTCTGAAATCTCAGTGAAGTCACCAAGAGAAGTTGCAAAATTCAATTGCAAAATTCAAAAGTCAAGTAAAAGGTGAAAAGTAAAAGTTCCTAATTACATCAAACTAACTCCTATTTATACACTTTCTATTCTTGGATCTTGGGATTTGGATGGGCTTTTGATTTGGTGAAGAAAATGAATTTTATTGGATTTTTAATCCAATTTTAGCCCATGAAGGATTGCTTCCAGGAGGCTGCCCTGCCCTTGTGGAGGGCAGGGCAGGATTTGGTGCGTGCGGCTATGGTGCGAGCGTGGTGCGTTGGTGTGCGCTGCAGGATGCTGCCCTGCCCTCGCGGAGGGCAGGGCAGAAAAATTTGGTGCGCCAGATTAGTGCCTGTGCGCCAGATTGATGCTGCCCGAAGCCTCCTTGGTGCGCCAGAATGGTGCCTTGATGCGCCACAACAAAATGCTGCCCTGCCCTCGCGGAGGGCAGGGCAGTGTTTCCAAACTGAAGTCCCGCGTTCGAGACATGGCTGAAACACACGCTACTCATTTTCCTTGGCTTTCTTGGCACCATAATCAAGCCTAGTTCCTTGCTTCTTCATTGTTCCGTGTTCGACTCTTGTGGCATGCATGGGTGACCTTTTTCCTTGAATTTTTCCTTTTGGAGAGCCCGATACTGCCCTTGTGGAGGGCAGGGCAAGGTTTTTCCTTCCTTTGATCCAAGGCACAATTTTGTGCTCTGCCCTTGTCGTGGGCAGGGCAGAGTTGCCTCTTCTTGGCTTGCTCCCTTATGTTGCCCTCCTAGAGGGCAGTGTGCCCTTGTGGAGGGCAATGCTTGCTTCCTCCATTCATGCGGCACACTTTTCCTTCCTTTGGCCACGTTTTCTTCTCCTTGGGCCTCGCTTCCTAAGGCCACGCTTTTCCTTTTTTTTCTTTTCTTCACCTACAATAAACCAAAACAACCACTCCAAGTATCACTAAATTCACAAGGCTTATAAATCAATTAAAAATCAACTAAATTTAGCTTAAACCTCATGAGTTAACATTAATTTCATGGTGGTTGTTTGATTTAAAGAAGTTATGCATTTCCCTTCCAAATCACTTACTTAGGATACAAGAAAGTGCATAAAGACTAACAAAACAAGTAAAATTAGCTTGAAAAATGGGTATATGATGACTTATCATCACTCTACAGAGAGTTGTGCTTTAGCTTCTCTTAGCTTTTACTTCAGGGTCCTTTCGGGTCCAGGGTCAGCCTCAACAAGAATGCTTTTGCCTTTGCTCCTGCTCATATGAAAGAGAAGAGAACAAGAAAATATGGAATCCTCTATGTCACAGTAAAGAGATTCCTTGAGGTGTCAGAGGAAAAGAAAAATAGAAGGAAGAGGTAGAAGAATTCAAACTTATCAAGAAAGATAGAGTTCGAATTGTGCATTGAGGAGTAGTGTTAGTCCATAAATAGAAGGATGTGAGAAGAGGGGAAGAAATTTTCGAAAATTAAAGTGAATTAATTAAAAGAAATTTTGAAAAAAAGTAATTGATTTTCGAAAACTAAGATTGGAAAAGAAATAAAGTGATTTTTGAAAAAGATTTTTGAAACTAGAAATCAGAAAGATATGATTGAAAACTATTTTAAAAAAGATGTGATTAAAAAGATATGATTGAAAAGTTATGGTTTTAAAAAGATATGGTTGATAAGACATGATTTGAAAAACAATTTAAAAAGATTTGATTTTGAAAATTAATGACTTGGCTAACAAAAAATTTAAAAGATATGATTCAGACATTAAACCTTTCTCAACAAAAAAGGCAACATACTTGAAATGTTGAATCAAATCATTAATTGTTAGCAAGTATTTTTGAAAAATGGAAAGAAATTGATTTTGAAAATATATGATTGAAAAGATATGATTTGAAAAAGATTTGATTTTGAAAAATTATGAAAACTTGAAAAAAAATTTGAATTAAAAACAAAATCTTCCCTCTTGTGCCAACCTGGCGTTAAACGCCCAGAATGGATACCATTCTGGGCGTTTAACGCCCAAAACTCTACCTTTTTGGGCGTTAAACGCCCAGCCAGGCACCTTGGCTGGCGTTTAAACGCCAGTTTTCCTTCCTCACTGGGCGTTTTGAAGGACCAGCTTTTTCTGTGTAATTCCTCTGCTGTATGTTTTGAATCTTCAATTCTCTGTATTATTGACTTGAAAAGACACAAAGAAAATTTTTTTTTGAATTTTTAATGATGAGGAATAATCAAAATGCAACTAAAATCAAATAAACAATGCATGCAAGACACCAAACTTAGAAGTTTGTATACTATTGACACTAACAAATTGAGAATGCATATGAGAAACAACAAAACACTCAAGACAAGAGAATTTAAAGATCAGAGTAAGGAAATCATCAAGAACAACTTGAGGATCAATGAAGACACATGATTGAATTCGAAAAAATACAAGAAGAATAGAAACATGCAATTGACACCAAACTTAAAATGAGACACTAGACTCAAACAGGAAACATAAAATATTTTTGGTTTTATGATTTTATAATTTTTTTGGAATTTTTCGAAAATTATATGGGAAAGATGATAAAGAGATTCAAAATTTTTAATAAGAATTCCAGGAATCATGCAATGTTAGTCTAAAGCTTTAGTCTAAAGAAATTAGACATGGCTAGCCAAGCTTCAGCAGGACATTGCATTCAAGAGCTAAATTGATGAGAATCAATCAGCTTTGGTGATGATGAGAACATCACCTTGAAACTCTAGAATTCATTCTTAAAAATTGTGAAAAAAAAAACATAAAATAAAGATAGAGATACTTATGTAATTCATTGGTGAGAATTTCAGATAAGCGTATGGAGATGCTTTGTCCCTTCCGTCTCTCTGCTTTCCTACTATCTTCATCCAATCCTTCTTACACCTTTCCATGGCAAGTTGTATGTTGGGCATCACCGTTGTCAGTGGCTACAGTCCCGTCCTCTCAGTGAAAATGTTCAACGCGCTCTATCACAGCACGACTATTCAGCTGTCGGTTCTCGATCATGTCGGAATAGAATCCATTGATTCTTTTGCGTCTGTCACTAACGCCCCACAATCGCGAGTTTGAAGCTCGTCACAGTCATTCAATCCTTGAATCCTACTCAGAATACCACAGACAAGGTTTAGACCTTCCGGATTCTCTTGAATGCCGCCATCAATTCTAGCTTATACCACGAAGATTCCGATTAAGGGATCCAAGAGATATCCACTCAATCTAAGGTAGAACGGAGGTGGTTGTCAGGCACACGTTCATAGGTGAGAATGATGATGAGTGTCACAGATCATCACATTCATCAAGTTGAGGAACAAGTGATATCTTAGAACAAGAATAAGCCGAATTGAATAGAAGAACAATAGTAATTGCATTGATACTTGAGGTACAGCAGAGCTCCACACCTTAATCTATGGTGTGTAGAAACTCCACCGTTGAAAATACATAAGAACAAGGTCTAGGCATGGCCGAATGGCCAGCCTTCCAAAGAGGGTTCAATCATAAAAACATGATCCAAAGACGAGAATACAATAGCAAAAGGTCCTATTTGTAGAGAACTAGTAGCTTGGGGTTTACAAAGATGAGTAAATGACATAAAAATCCACTTCCGGGCCCACTTGGTGTGTGCTTGGGCTAAGCATTGAAGCTTTCATGTGTAGAGACTTTTCTTGGAGTTAAACGCCAGCTTTTGTGCCAGTTTGGGCGTTTAACTCCCATTCTTGTGCCAGTTCCGGCGTTTTACGCCAGAATTCTTGAGTTGACTTAGAACACCTGTTTGGGCCATCAAATCTCGAACAAAGTATGGACTATTATACATTGCTGGAAAGCCCAGGATGTCTAATTTTCTACGCAATTGAGAGCGCACCAATTGGGCTTCTGTAGCTCCAGAAAATCCACTTCGAGTGCAGGGAGATCAGAATCCAACAGCATCTGCAGTCCTTTTCAGCCTCTGAATCAGATTTTTGCTCAGGTCCCTCAATTTCAGCCAGAAAATACCTGAAATTACAGAAAAACACAAACTCATAGTAAAGTCCAGAAATATTATTTTTACATAGAAACTAATAAAAATATAATAAAAAGTATCTAAAACATACTAAAAACTACCTAAAAACAATGCCAAAAAGTGTATAAATTATCCGCTCATCACAACACTGATGAGCGGATTATTTATACGCTTTTTGGCATTGTTTTTAGTATGTTTTTAGTATGTTTTAGTTAGTTTTTATTATATTTTTATTAGTTTTTAATTAAAATTCACTTTTCTAGACTTTACTATGAGTTTGTGTGTTTTTCTGTGATTTCAGGTATTTTCTGGCTGAAATTGAGGGACCTGAGCAAAAATCTGATTCAGAGGCTGAGAAAGGACTGCAGATGCTGTTGGATTCTGACCTTCCTGTACTCAAACGCGTTTTTTTGG
Organism: Arachis stenosperma; assembly: GCF_014773155.1. Taxonomy (NCBI): domain Eukaryota; kingdom Viridiplantae; phylum Streptophyta; class Magnoliopsida; order Fabales; family Fabaceae; genus Arachis; species Arachis stenosperma. Next base: position 93,457,472 of record NC_080382.1, read on the forward strand.
AGCTACAAAAATTAAATTGGCACGCTCTCAATTGGGAGGGAAAGCTAACATCTTGGGCTTTCCAAAAATGTATAATAGTCCATACTTTGCCCAAGATTTGATGGTCCAAACTGACGTTAAACGCCAGCCAGAGACCCTTTTCTGGCATAAAACGCCAGAACTTGCACCAAAACTGGAGTTAAACGCCCAAACTGGCACCCAAGCTGGCGTTTAACTACAAGAATGGCCTATGCACGTGAAAGCTTCAAAGCTCAGCCCAAACACTCACCAAGTGGGCCCCGAAAGTGGATTTCTGCACTATCTGCACTTAGTTACTCATTTTCTGTAAACCTAGGTTACTAATTTAGTATAAAAACTACTTTTAGAGATTCATTTTGGAACTCATGACATTTTTACATCTCATATTGTATCTTCTATGGCATGAGTCTCTAAACCCCATAGGTGGGGGTGAGGAGCTCTGTTGTGTTTCAATGGATTAATGCAATTACTATTGTTTTCTATTCAATCACGCTTGCTTCTGTTCTAAGATATTCACTCGTACGTCAATATGAAGAATGTGATGATTCGTGACACTCATCATCATTCTCAAATTTATGAACGCGTGCTTGACAACCACTTCCATTCTATCCGAGCTCAACGTAGTCATTGGGCGATAGCTTGAGTGCGTATCTCTTGGGTTTCTAATCCACGAGTTTGACTTGCATCTCCTGACAACAGAGCATTCAAACTCGTGAGATCAGAACCTTCATGGTAGAGGCTAGAACCAATTGGCAGCATTCCTGAGATCCGGAAAGTCTAAACCTTGTCTGTGGTATTCCGAGTAGGATCTGGGACAGGATAACTGTGACGAGCTTCAAACTCACAAATGTTAGGTGCAGTGATAGTGTGCAAAAGAATAAAGAGATCATATTCTGAAACAAGTGAGAATCGACAGATGATTAGCCGTGCGGTAGCTGTGCCTGGTGTTTTTCATCCGAGACGAGAGATCCGACAGTTGACTAGCGGTACAGAAAACGTACCTGGACCATTTTCACTGAGAGAACGGATGGTAGTCATTGACAATGATGATCCACCGACATACAGTTTGCCATGGAAGAAGACAATAGGAAAGAAGAGATTCAGAAGATAGAGCATCTCTGAAACCTCAACCTGTTCTCAATTACAAAATAACAAGTATCATTCATTTCATGCTCTTTTACTTTTTACAAACAAAATCATTTTTATCACTAATCTCCTGACCAAGAGTTACAGGATAACCATAGCTTGCTTCAAGCCGGCAATCTCTGTAGGATCGACCCTTACTCGCGTAAGAAATTATTATTTGGACAACCCAGTGCACTTGCTGGTTAGTTGTGCGGAGTTGCAAAGGTGTGATTGCAATTCTGTGCACCAGGGGCGTGAAAATCAGACAACGAAGCACTCAGTGAACAAACGAATGAAGGAGAGAAAAGAAAAAAGAACTTAAAAAGGATTCTTTAAATCTTAAAATGAAATGCAAAAGAGGGAAAAGAGGAAATGGCAAAGGGAAATTAATGTGCTTTTAAACCCTCGCACGTTCCTAAGGAAGCGCAACGTGCGCTACAATTTAGAAAGAAAAAAAAGAAAGAAAATGCTTCGCATTTAAGGAAATTCTAGCAGGAGTTATACAGGAGATCGGCTAAAGGCAAAATGCTCGAGCACGACTTCCTCAAAGGGATCGAAGTCTAAAGACACGACCTCAAGGGTAAGATCGAGCTCAAGCAGGGGCACTGTTCATACCCTGGGTCGAGCTATGCGATCCAGGCTGACTAAAGACACGAGCGACCGACCTCTCCAAGTTGGATCATCACCGACCTCTTTCTAAAGAGTTCAGCCAAATCACCATAAAGGCCCAAGTAGGCCCAAACGAAGGAACAAAGCCCACTCTGAAGGCGGCTAGGCCCTAAAAAGATAAGGCGGTTCCCCTAAAAAGATAAGATAAGATAACTATCTTATCTCAAGGAAGGCCACTCAACACTACTATAAATACACTGGAGCACCCAGGTATAACTCATACTCTGATTCTACACAAAATCCTACCTAAAGCATGTACTAACTTAAGCATCGGAGACTCTTGCAGGTACTACCACCCTCCAGTGACAAAGAATCAGTAGCACCGCCAAGTCCAACAAGTCGGACACGACAGATCCAACCGCAACAGAAGATCTCAACCAAGATCGACCTTCAGTTTCAGGTAACCCCCAGAACACTTTGTTTTATGCGTTCTCAACAACAACTCCTTTAATAGTTTGCCTGACTAAACCCAGCAAGATAATTATTACTTGCTCAATCCAACAATCCTCGTGGGATCGACCTTCACTCACCTGACGTATTACTTGGATGACCCGGTGCACCTGACGGTAAAGTTGTGTGAGGTCTAATTTCACGGACCAACTTCTTCTATTTTGCCCTCGGGATGAGGTCTGATGCGTGCGCATCATGTTGTATTTTTCTATGCTTCTTCAAATAAAAAATTAATTTATCATGCTTAATTATTTAGTATTTTTTTGGTTAAGTCATATATTGCTTTGATCTCTTTGAAATGATTAATTTTGTAGGAAGCGGTAGAAAAAGAAGCAAAAAGCACAAAACAAGCTCAAAAGAAGATAAGAGGAGCTTTTGGACAACTTTGAAGCTTGGATACGCTTTGGAACCTTAGGCCACGCTTTTAAAAGCATGACCCATAACCCAAGAAGTAGAGCGCTGGCAACGCTAGCGTGCTACCACAAGCGCCAGGGGATAGCGCCATTGGCGCAAGCGTTCTGCCTCACAAGCGCTAAGGAGAGCGCCATTGGCGCTTACGCTAGCTAGGAGCACTGGTGAGAGCATCATTGGCGCTAGCGCCATCCCAACAGTGCTTGCGATAATAATTCAAGAAAATTTCACAAGCCACGCGTACGCGTTGGCGACGCGTACGCGTGAGAAGGGTATTTCTGTAAGACTATGCGCAACCATGGGTGACGCATGCGCGTGAGAGTAGCAATTCTGAAAGGCCACGTGTACACATAGATGACACGTACGCGTGAGAAGAGCACTGTTAACGCTACGCCAAGAATTCCGGCATTGAAGGTCACTTATACATATGGGCTAAGCGTTATGCGTGGTAAGTGCCAAAACAGTAATGACGTGTACGCATGGGCAAAGCGTATGCGTGACAGATGCCATAAGCGGTGGTGATACGTATGCATGAGTGACGCGTACGCGTGACAGGTGCACAAGCGCTAGCATTGAAGGGAAATGCTATGTGAGCCTGGGAGCAGAATTTTTAGTAGCGCTAACGCTGCCTTTACTAACGCCAAGTCACCTATGCTCAATTAACTTCATTCTAAGTCCACTTAAACTTCAAGCAAGCAATCCAACAATTGTCAACCAATCAAGGCCACAAGAATTATCTATAATAGTTACTTTTTATTTGATTGTAATTTGTTTTCAATTTCATTTCAATTTGTAATTTAGGCTAGCTTATAAATAGGCTTTAGTTCAACATAGGAAGGGGACTCTGGGCTGGAAACAATTCCGCTGGGAGGGGTCTTCGGCTCTCCCTTCACACACTTCTCTTCTCCTCCATTTTCTTTCACCCACTTTTGTAAATATTTTGTTTTGAATTACTAACACTTTTCATTTGGGAAAAGAGCTCTGTTTTTATTTTGATTGAATTGATGTTTATTTCTTCTTCTCTTTTTAATTCTTTCTTCATACATAGAAAAGAGTTCCGTTCTTCAAAGATCCATTTGGATCTATTAGAGTTCTATGTGAGCCTTGAGAAATAGATGATAGAATTCAGTTTGAAGTCTCTTCGCATAATGAAGTTGATCTTGATTTAGAGTTGGTATTGTGACATGTAACCTCTCTAATATTGGGTTCTTTGGAATTATGTAGTATGAGATTAGAAATCATGTTTATTTATCTAAGAAAGAGTCTTTGTTCTTCATAGATCCAATTACTATCGAGAGAGGGATTGGATCTATTAGAATTCTATATGAGCCTTTAGAAAAGGATCATGGGATTCAGTTTGAGGCTCTTCTCTCATAATCCTCTTTATCAATACATTCTTAGTTGGTACGTGACATATAACCTCTTTGAATTGAGGTCTTGAGGAATGTGTGGCCTTTGGATTAGAAATTAAACTTCACCTCTTCTCATGAGCAATTAGATCAAGAGATTGGCAATTGATTATGTGAAGAGAAATTAAATCACCAAGAGACTGTGGTGTAATTACTCATAATCCGCCATAGATCTATCTTACATGATTGAGAAGGAGTGAGACCCATTGATTCAAGAGGAATTAACATCTCCAATCCCTTATGTTTTCTATCTTTATTTTGCGTCATTTACTTTCTTGTACTTTCCATTCCTTGCAATTTACTTTCTAGCACTTTATTTTCTTGCACTTTACATTTATGTCATTTACTTTCCTTGCACTTTATTACTTTCATTTAATTTCTAGTCATTTACATTTCATATTTACTCATCATACAACTATGCTTGTCTAACTAAAATAATCAACCAACTATTGATTGCTTAATCCTTTAATCCTCGTGGGATCGACCTTACTCTTGTGAGTTTTATTACTTGATACGACCCGGTATACTTGCCGGTAGTTATTACGGAATTAACAATATTTTTTTTCGTATCAAGGTCGTAGTTCATCTCGAACTCAGACTCCACCTAACTCGATTGTATTGACTTTTGTGCCTTCCGAGTTACCTTTCAAGCTAAGGCTCTCGTTATAGCATTTTTTGCTAACTTTTAATCGCCTTTGATAGTGGCAATCCCTTTAGCTGTGGGAAATTTTCTGCAAAGATGTGGGGTGGAGACAACAGCCTCAAGTTGATTCAAAGTCGTCCGACCTATTAGGGCATTGTAGGTTGAGCTTACATTGACTACAATATAGTCGACACTTAATGTCCTAAACCTAGCACATTTCTCGAAGGTGGTGTACAGTGAGATGTAACTTAGAGGTCGGATTTGGGTGTCTCCCAGTCCAAAAAGGCTGTCTGGGTATGTCCTTAGATCTTTTTTTTCTAACCCAAGCTTGTCAAAGGCGTGTTTGAATAGAATATCCACTGAGCTACCTTGATCTATCAAGGTTTGGTGGAGGTTAGCTTTAGCTAGGATTATCGTTATCACTATTGGGTCGTCGTGTTCTGGTAATATTCCTTGAGCATCTGATGATTTGGATTTTTGACGGTTTAGAATTTCACTAATGAAATCTCATTGTAAAGTATAGTTTCTAAACCAAACAATAATCCTTTCATACAAAAAGTTGTTTGTCACTAGTACAAACCCCTAAAATTTATAAACCGAAGTATTTAGACCTCGGGTCATTCTCCCTAGAAATTGTAATGAAGTGTCTTGTTATTGGTTATGAGTTATTTTGGGGTTTTGGATAAGAGGCATGAAAGTAAATGGTAATGGAAATAAACTAACAACTAACAAAGCTCTTGGCAAGATGTGAGAACTAAAAATCCTATCCTAGTTACCTTTCTCAATTGTGATGAGAATTGTTCATTGCTACCACTTAGTTAACCTCTACCTATGGAGGGAAGTCAAGTGGATGAATCAATTTGATTCCTCAAGCCCTAATCATCTCCTAAAGGAATGACTAGCTTTAGAGATATTCAAATTAATTAGCAACTTCTAATTATCAATCAACAAAGGAATTAGATAACTCAAGAGTCACTAATTACTCTACGTAGGCCAAGAGGAACAAAACCTACACTAAAATCCAACCAAGCATTTCATCAAACACTTGGTAGGCATAAAAGGAAAACATAGTAAATCAACAACAAGAACAAAATCAAACAACAATTACTGAAAGGAATTAACAACACAAATCAAAAGGAACACAATTATTATGATTTACCTTTATTGAATTGAAAGAGAAAGGAAGGAACAAAAGTGGATCTACAACAAAGTCTAAAAACAACATAAAGGAAATTACAACAAAAGAATAAAGGAAGATGAATGTAACAACAAGGAATTAAGAGGATAGAAGTAGAAGAAAGCAAAGATTAAAACCTAGATCTAAGACTAAACCTAATCCTAATTCTAGAGAGAAGTGAGAGCTTCTCTCTCTAAAACTCTAAACTAATCCCTAAGTCTATTCTTTTTGCTACCTAAATTGATTCCTCATTCATCAATTGTATGCCTTCCCCTTAATCCTTCATCCTTATATTCCTTTCCCTTGGTCATTGGCGCCAAAAATGGGTTCAGAAACCCTCTCAAATCGCCAGGCACGTGTTGCATTAGTGAGGTCATGTGCCGTCATCGACGCGTGCGCGCACGGTGCGCGTGCGCGTCCCTGGCTTGTTTTGCAATGTGCGCGCAAGCGCTTTGTGCGCGTGCGCGTGCATGGCTGACTTTGCTTCTTTGACTTTTTATGCTTCTCTCCACTTGCATGCTTCCTTCCTTGCTTCCTTTGATCCATGCCTAGCCTATTCCAATCCTGGAATTACTAGCAAACACATCAAGGCATCTTATGGAATCAAAGAGAAACTAGAATTCATCAAAATGAGGCTTAAAAAGCATATTTTTACACTTAGGCACAAATATGGGAGAGATTACAAAACCATGCCAATTCATAGGCTAAATGTGACAAAAGGTTATCAAAATACCCTAAATTCAATACAAGATAAACCCTCAAAATGGGGTTTATCAACCTCCCCACACTTAAACCTTAGCATGTCCTCATGTTAAAATAAGAAAGAACTAAGGGTTATGACATTTATTGAATGCAACTAAACTATATGAGTCCTATCTAAATGCAACTACCTAAGGTAAATGCAAATGCTTAGTTCAAACATATCAAATTGCCAAGAGAGCATGTGTAAGCATAAGAGCTAGGCAATAGGAATTAAGTCCAAACCACAATTGTATTGAATTATCAAAAAGAGTTCAAACTTGCAAGAATATAGATAATATGGGTGAACACATGTGATTGAACTTTTGAACCCTCACCGGATGTATATCCGCTCTATTCACTCAAGTGTTTAAGGGTTAACTCACTCAATTCTCTTCTAATCATGCTTTCCAAAATTTGATTTTTCTTCTAACAATCAACACCTATTCCATGCATGCATACATTCATCATGAGGTCTTTCATTTGGGTTATAATGGGGTTAGGGTCAAGGTAGGATCATTTATGGTTAAGTGGACTAGGATTTGAATCTTTGATTAGCATAGACTTTCCCACCTAACCTATATAATGACCTATACAATTAAGTACTAATCTAACTACCCATTCTTCACTTTTCCACATACTCATGCATTTTCTTTTTTTATTTCACTACACTTATGCATCGATTCTTATTGAGCTTCACTTTGGGGCATTTTCTATATACATTATTTTCTTTTCTTTTCTCTTCTTTTTTTTTCTTCTTTTTCACTTTTATTTCTTTTTTTTTCTTTTCATTTTTTTTTCATTTTTTTTTCTTTCAAACTATATACAAGAACATCAATGCATAAGGTCTATACATTTAATCAATACATGAGTATGTACCCAATTTCTAAACATGAAAGTGTACTACCCCCTTTTTTTATCCCGTCCAATGTTTCCAAGTCTCACCAACTTTGAATAATAAACACTCTCACTAGCCTAGGCTAATCAAAGATCCAAACAAGGACTTTTCATTGGTTTTCCGCCTTGGCTTGTAATGTGCTAAAATGAGAATAAGTTGGTTAAGCATAGGCTCAAATTTGGCTAACAATGGAGAGTGAAAGGTTGGCTATTTGGGTAAGTGGGCTAATGAAATAATGGCCTCAATCATATAAATGCATGAATACACGAGACAAATGGATATATAGAATCAAGCAAATCAAGGATCATAATCATAAAAAGAGAGCAATTTCACACAAGAATGGAAGATAAGTGGTTATAAAATATAACCACATCAATAGGCTCAAGTCTCACAAGCTTGTGTTCTCAATTCAATGCATGCTTCACAAAGTATGGAATTCAAGCAAGTTTCACCAAAAATTTTCTTTCAATCAATTGGGTTAATGCCTCATATTTAAAATTCTTGAAAAGTCTCAATGTTTGACTAAGCATTGTCGTGATTGAAAAATTCAAAAATTTTCTTAGTTCACCCTTTCCTTTTTCACTTAAAACCAATTTCTTATGCAAAAAGGGTGACTAAGTATTTGCAATTCAAAGTATGATTTCTAATCACAACCACAACTAAAAATAAAGATAAGCAAAAATGCATAAAGAAAAATCCAACTAAAAGTATGGAATCTATAGTGCCTCCTCATGAGTCCGTGGTGGCTCTGTAGTGTCAGGGGCATCCTGCTGAATCGGTGCCTCCGCATCCTCCTCCTGATGATCCTGCTCATCGGAGGCCGGAGAATCGGGAAGCGGAGGTAGCTCAGCACCCAAAGAAATAAGTGCCTGGTCCATCCGATCTAAACGGCGTCTGACATGGAGTCTCTCTCGCTCTAGGAATCGGAATAGGCGCTGGACCAGTATGTAAGTGGGCTTAGGTGCCTCAGGGGGAACTGTAGAAGAAGATGGAGCTGCTGTAGTGGAAGAGGATGGGGCTGTTGTAGGGGCCGATGGTGAAGGTGTCCCCACTACTGCTCTGGCCCTAGAACGGCATCTAGTAGGGGGCCTCTCGTGCACCCAACCACCCCAGGGAATAGTAATCTCCCGGTCATCTGCATCAGGTGGTGGTGGTCGCACATCATCATCTAACCATGGGACCTCAGCTAGGGCCGCCATACTCGTGACCAAAGTGGGAAATGGAAGTAGGCCACGAATATGCGCCCGCCACATGCACTGTCGGATAAGTCGAGGAAAAGAGACGTCCTTCCCCTCCATCACACACCCGATCAGCAGAAGCATCTCCATGGGGATCTCAGAGAAGTGTGTAGTAGGCAAGACGTAGTGAGCAAAGATCATCTGCCAAGTCTTGGCCTCTCTGGTCAAGTGAGCAAATAACATCCCCTTAGGCCTAGTGTTCGTCGCATCCATAACCCAACTAGCATCTGGTAACCCAATCACGCACCTAAGCGCCTCATAGTCAAGGGTCATGGTATGGATAGCCAACTCTGCCTGCTGATGGGCACACATGTCATCAGGAATGTGTTGGCACTGTAATGCCTCCCCAATGGCAGTCTCAGTGATCATAATCTCTCTACCCCGCACCTGAACCGAATCCAAAGTCGGACGAAAGAAGTTGCAGTAAAATTCCTTCACCCAAGATATATTAATATCACCTAAATCTCGATCAACAAAGTCTATGCCCAACTCAAGGATCCGACCAGTAATGGACCGTCTCACATCATTAGGTAGGAGCAATTTCTTCTCAGTATTCAGCTTTGTTGTTCGATATCTGGAAAATCGAAGCTCACAGTAGAGATTGGGAAATTTGGATGGATCGGTAGAAGGTAACTGCTGATTTTCTTTTTCTTCGTCGTTTAGTGGATTCTTAGCATAATGCTTGTAGATGGATGGGATGGAGGGGGTAGAGTGTTTTCTCTTCTTGGAAAAAGTGGCAGTGGCTATAGCCTTTCCTTTATCCGACATCCTGAAAAATATGATAGAATATATAAAACACTTAGCATGTAACAAAGAAGGTATGTTTAGAATATCAAGCGACTAATAAACAATCATGATGTGAACTGAATTTGAAAAGAGTTGGTAAACAAGTAAGCATAAGTGAACAAATAAACAAGAATGCAATGTTCACTAAGGTCAACAACTCTTATTCAATAAGCAATAATATTATCATACTTTTGAAAGAATGGTTAGAGATGATTAAATGTGAGTAAAGGTTAATTGGTTAGAGAAATTAGTAATTAGTGGTATGATGATATTTAGGCTCAAATAAAAGAGAAGTTCCGGTTCATGTTCACCATGATTGGGGCGGATCCGGGAAGTCAAAAGGAAACGAAAATTAGCCCAAATTACAATAGAGATTAAGATGAAAACAGATTTCTTGAAAATTGGGCAGCATTCCGGCTTAAAACTGGACGTTCCCGGATAGCAAAACAGCACAAATAGCATGCTTACAACATCAATTAAGCACAGCAGTGGTTGTATGACATTCAGGCAACAAGAAGTGCATAAAAACAGTCCAAAATCAGCATACAACATCCAAATAAACAGACAGCAAACATGCACATACGGAGCACTTATCAGGCCTAGAATCCTCTATCCAGTCCTAGCTACCTAACCGCAATTATTTCTATCTAACCTAACATGCAAAGTTCCAATTCTAACTAACTACAAACAACTAACAGTAAGTAACAGAAACGAAAAAAAATTAAAAACAAGCAGAGTTAGAGCAAGAACCTGGGAGCAGAGGGGAACTAAGAATGGAAAGAAAATTGGGGATCGACCGGAATTGATGGGGGAGGCAGAAGTCCGTGCCGCCGTGGACGTGGCCGGGAGGATGGGTGGCTGCGGTGGCGTTCGGAAGAATGAGGGGCTGAGTGAAAGAAGGTTGGCGAGAATGTGTAATAATGAAAGAGAGGGAGGGGGCCGCCGAGTGTTGCCGCCGGCGGTGATGGTGGAACGGCGGCGGTGGTGGCTGCGGACAGTGGTGAGGGTGAGAGACTGAGGCGGAGAGAGAGAGTGGATGAGAAAGAGAGAAAACGAAGTGAGTGTAAGAGAGAGAGAGAGGGTCGACGGGAGGGAGCCGGTGGTGGTTGCCGCTGCTGCGCGGCGGTTATGGCAGAAGAGAGAAGGAAGAAGAAAATGGAGGTTGGGGAAAGAGGGTGCGCGACTGCACAGTGTGCGTCACGCATTAGGGTTATCTCATTTTTGAATCGACGCGCGCGCGCACCTTGCGCGTCCGCGTGCATTGAGGAGTCTAAGGACCTACGCGTGCGCGTACAACACGCTTAAGCGTGGATAAGTCAAACTAGGCAAGGACGCGTGCGCGTACAGTGCGCGCACGTGTACATGAGGTTGGGCCTGAGGCTTAGAATGGGCTTGAGGCACGCCCAACTCTCGGGTCAGAAGCCTAAAGTGATGGCAGCACGTAAGGACGCGCGCGCGGCAAGTGCGCGTCCGCGTGAATTGACGATTTGTGGCAAGGCGCGCTAGCACGATGCGTGCGGTTGCGTTCATTCTTCCTTGGGCATATGGGCGCGCACGCAGCAAGTGCGCGTCCGCGCGAATCGAGTTGGGCCAGGGGCTTAAGGATGGCCCAGAGCTGGCTCAACTCTCTGGGGATTGGCTCAAAAACTTGCAGCAGCGAATCGACGCGGACGCGGCAGGTGCACGTCCGCATGAATTTCCATGTTCTCACAATCGGCGCGCACGCACGTAGTGCGCGTCAGCGTGGATCAGGTTGGGCTCAGGGCATAAGATTTGCCCAAGAGAGGCCCAACTCTCGGGTACGTGGGCGATGTTGCATCCGCACAGGGACGCGTGCGCGTACATGGTGCGCGCGCGTCCACCCCCCCTTTTTTTTTAGAAAAATTTTGCTGGGTGCTCCCCATACTGTTCACAACTCTTTATTCAATCAACCATCATACAATTCACAAAAATGCAATTTGATATTATTCATCTACTACTAAACACAACATACATGTGACTAAGCTAACAATTAAGTTGTACAAACAAATTTGTATGAAACATCTACCTACAATGGCAACTCAACTCACTTATTAAGCAAATCTAAAAGAGAGTGGAAAGAGTTTACCATGGTGGGGTGTCTCCCACCTAGCACTTTTAGTTTAAGTCCTTAAGTTGGACATTTTGAGATGCTTGTTGTCATGGTGGCTTATGTTTGTACTCATCCTTGAATCTCCAAGGATCTTTGCTCCTCAATTGGTTGACAGAATTTCCAACCCTTTTCATCAAGCTTGGGCAAAGTTCTACCCAAGATATGAGTCCCCATATTTGGTCTTCACATAGCGAACCGGGATCCCATATCTTATCTTCACACCCGTCTTCAATTTGATCATCATACTTTTTCTTTCCGGGTGGTTGACATATGGAATTCTCTTTAGCATACCAAGCCTTCCCTCGATACCCTTGTAAAGTGGCATTCGTCCAATCATCGTTCCTATACTTTGAAGCTTTGACCTTAATGAGCCTAATTCCTAACTTGCAACCACTACACAACTCATTCTTGCTTTTAATTCCACAAAGAGCTCTAAGTTGTCCATCCGTTTCAATCAAACCATATTCAAGCGAGAAAGTGAAGCTTACGAATAATAATTTTACCCACTTGAATGTTGTGTTGATGGTGACTCGGGAAGGGAGACTTCCCCACACTTGGTCAATGCAAGGTTGATTTTCTTGTGCTCTTCTTTGTGTATTTCCACCTCTTGACAAATTTCTTCACTTTCAACCTTTTCCCTTTTATCACTTGACTTGGTGTTGTCTTCAAGAACTTCGGTTTCTTGCCCAGTGGGAGGTGATTCAATTTTGGATATGAGTTCATTGATGAGTAAATCCATGTCTTGATCAACTTCTTCATATTCTTCAATTTCAATATACACCATGCCAACTTTTTCCTCTTGGTAGCCCTCTTTCAATTCACTCTCTTTTTCGTTGCTCACCAAGGGTATGGGAGGTTGTGCACATTCTTTTATAAATTTGACTTCATATCCAATGGGAGAGGATTCGATTGTAGATAGAAATTCATCCATGATTGAATCCATCTCTTGATAAACCTCTTCCAAGTCTCCAACGATGATATGCCTTGGAGGTTGCGCACCCTCTTCAACATTAATATCAAGCTTCTTGGAAGAGTGCTCCATGATGCTACATTCCCTTGGACTTTCAACATCTCCTAAATCTTCAACCACCTCTTCCTTTTCTCCAATGATCATAGGCTCCTCTAATTGCTCTAACACAAAGTGGCCTCCCTTATTTTCCACTGGGTTTTCCAATCTCTCCTTCATGCTATGATCTTCAATGAATTCTTCACATGTGGCCACGGAAGCGCCTTGAGTGTTCAAACATTTGTAGGCTAAAGTATGCACTACCTTGGTCAAGTTAGTCACAAACTCTAAGGTGTTCTTTTGCATATCCACTTGTCCTTGAAGTAGAAAGGTAAGAGAATCATCTATTGGGGCTTGGGGTGGATAAGAGGATTCATCATTTTGGGGAGAGGATTCATAGTAGGAAGGTGGTTCTTCTTGGTAAGGGTATGGAGATGGTGAGGGTTGAGGTGGTTCATGGTAGTAATCTTGATAGAGTTGTGGTGGTTTTAAAGGTTCTTTCTCATAATGGTCATAAGAATATGGTATGGGTGATTGGTCATATGATGGATAAGGGTCACATAAAGGTACTTGGTAGAAAGGGGCTTGTGAGTATGGTTGAGCATCATGTTGAGGATAAGATTCATATGGTTGATTGTCATAAAAGGAGTCACCATAACCATTGAATTGACATGCATCAGGATGAGAATTATACCTATAAGTGTCCGGAGGTTGATGCCAATAGGAGTGATCAATTCCTTGAGGCTCCTCCCATCTTGGAGTGTTCCATCCTTAGTACATGTTAGCATTGAAGTTCACATTTCCTACAACACAATTAGAGCCAAACTCATAGCCAAAGTGAGAATTTATTATGGAAAAACAAAATAAAACTAACAAAATCTAGTAAACAAGCAAAAGACAAACTATTTACACTATTCACATATGTACAATAACCAATAACATAACACCATTGCAAATCCCCGGCAACGGCGCCATTTTGATGATTTGGATTTTTGACGGTTTAGAATTTCACTAATGAAATCTCGTTGTAAAGTATAGTTTCTAAACCAAACAATAATCCTTTCATACAAAAAGTTGTTTGTTCACTAGTACAAACCCCTAAAATTTATAAACCGAAGTATTTAGACCTCGGGTCGTTCTCCCTAGGAATTGTAATGAAGTGTCTTGTTATTGGTTATGAGTTATTTTGGGATTTTGGATAAGAGGCATGAAAGTAAATGGTAATGGAAATAAACTAACAACTAACAAAGCTCTTGGCAAGATGTGAGAACTAGAAATCCTATCCTAGTTACCTTTCTCAATTATGATGAGAATTGTTCATTGCTACCACTTAGTTAACCTCTACCTATGGAGGGAAGTCAAGTGGATGAATCAATTTGATTCCTCAAGCCCTAATCATCTCCTAAAGGAATGACTAGCTTTAGAGATATTCAAATTAATTAGCAACTTCTAATTATCAATCAACAAAGGAATTAGATAACTCAAAAGTCACTAATTACTCTACCTAGGCCAAGAGGAACAAAACCTACACTAAAATCCAACCAAGCATTTCATCAAACACTTGGTAGGCATAAAAGGAAAACATAGTAAATCAACAACAAGAACAAAATCAAACAGCAATTACTGAAAGGAATTAACAACACAAATCAAAAGGAACACAATTATTATGATTTACCTTTATTGAATTGAAAGAGAAAGGAAGGAACAAAAGTGGATCTACAACAAAGTCTAAGAACAACATAAAGGAAATTACAACAAAAGAATGAAGGAAGATGAATGTAACAACAAGGAATTAAGAGGATAGAAGTAGAAGAAAGCAAAGATTAAAACCTAGATCTAAGACTAAACCTAATCCTAATTCTAGAGAGAAGTGAGAGCTTCTCTCTCTAAAACTCTAAACTAATCCCTAAGTCTATTCTTTTTGCTACCTAAATTGATTCCTCATTCATCAATTGTATGCCTTCCCCTTAATCCTTCATCCTTATATTCCTTTCCCTTGGTCATTGGCGCCAAAAATGGGTTCAGAAACCCTCTCAAATCGCCAGGCACGTGTTGCATTAGTGAGGTCATGTGCCGTCATCGACGCGTGCGCGCACGGTGCGCGTGCGCGTCCCTGGCTTGTTTTGCAATGTGCGCGCGAGCGCCTTGTGCGCGTGCGCGTGCATGGCTGACTTTGCTTCTTTGACTTTTTATGCTTCTCTCCACTTGCATGCTTCCTTCCTTGCTTCCTTTGATCCATGCCTAGCCTATTCCAATCCTGGAATTACTAGCAAACACATCAAGGCATCTTATAGAATCAAAGAGAAACTAGAATTCATCAAAATGAGGCTTAAAAAGCATGTTTTTACACTTAGGCACAAATACGGGAGAGATTACAAAACCATGCCAATTCATAGGCTAAATGTGATAAAAGGTTATCAAAATACCCTAAATTCAATACAAGATAAACCCTCAAAATGGGGTTTATCAGCATCTTCTTTAGTGAAGGAAATAGTGGGTAAGTCGGACGATTAATTATCCTCCCCGACTTGATATACTTCCTTGAAGTGTCTTTTTCGTGATGATTTTGATATTCCTCCTCCTGCAAATCCACCATTAATCATGTGTATATGTCGCTTGGGGGTGTGAGGAGGGGGTTCTGATCGTCCTTCTTCTTCATCCCTTCTTCTCTTCCATGGGTTGCCCAACCTGTCTACCAGGTATCTATCAAGTCGGCCTTCTCTGGCCAAATTTTCGATGACATTCTTTAAGTTGTAGCATTCATTAGTGGAATTCCCGTACAGCTTGTGGTACTCACAATATTCAGTCCAACTTCCAGCTTTCTTATGCTTAATCGGACGAGGAGGTGGGAGTTTCTCTGTGTGGCATATCTCGCGGTTAACATCGACCAGGGAAACCCTTAAAGGGGCGTAGTTGTGATACTTTCGAGGCTTCTCTACATTTTTCTCCTCTTTCTTTTTGGGTTCCCTTTCTTTGTCCTGAGTTTGATAGTAGGATAAGTTTGCTCACAAGGGAAGTTCTCTAAATCAGAAAATTTCTTCCATGTTGATGTATTTCTCTGCCCTTTCTTGCACTTTGATGATTAGATTTTTGACGGTTTAGAATTTCACTAATGAAATCTCATTGTAAAGTATAGTTTCTAAACCAACAATAATCCTTTCATACAAATATTTGTTTGTCATAAGTACAAACCCCTAAAATCTATAAACCGAAGTATTTAAACCTCGAGTCGTCTCTCAAAGGACTTGCAGGGTAGTGTTCTTGTTATTGGTTATGGACTTGTTTATTTTGGGGTTTTAGATGAGAAACATGAATAGTAAAAGGTAATGAAATTTTTATTAACAAAATGGTCTTGGCAAAGGTTGATGGTCAAGGACCTATATCATTATCTCTAACCACAATCATGATCGTTGCAAGGATCAATCTCACTAAGTCATCCTCTAACTAATAGCAAAGGAAAGTCAAGTGAGTTATATCAATCCAAATCCATAAATCCTAGCTTTCCACTAATTGAATTAATGAAGGCTAGATTCAATGGCTATCAACTATCAATCACTTGGATATTAGTAACTCAAGAGTTCCTAAGTTATCTTCCCAAGCCAAGAACATAAAACTCTATTCTAACATCCTCCCAAGCATTTCATCAAACACTTGGAAGGTACAAAATAAAAGTATAGTAAATCACAACAAGAATGAATTCTAACAACAATTGAATGTAAAGAATTAACAACAACAATCAAGGAAATCACAATTATCATGAATTACCTCAAATTGCATTACTAAAAGAAAACAAGAGAACAAAAATAGATCCACAACAAAGTGAAGAATTACAAGAATTGAAATACAAAACTAGAGAGAAGGGGAGTAGAGGAGTAAGAATTGATAGAAGAAAAGTAAATCAAAGTATGAATTAAACCTAGATCTAAGAGGAGAGATTAACCTAAACCTAATCCTAATTCTAGAGAGAAGTGAGAGCTTCTCTCTCTAGAAACTACTTCTAAACTAATCCTAATGTGAATGAATGAGTGAAAATGTGTAAGTGTGTCAATCCCCTTCAATCCTTGGTCCTTTAAAGTACTTTGGCGCCAAAATTGGTTGTAACTGGGCCCCACAGCTTCCCAGAAATAGCTGGGCACGTTTTCTGTTTAAAACTCACGTGCGGCGTTCGGCGCGGACGCACATGGTACGCGTCCGCGTCCCTGACCAAATTCGCAATGTGCGCGCGAGCGCCTTGTGCGCGCGAACGCCTTGTGCGCGTGCACATCCTTGGCCGAGGTTACTTCTTTGGCTTTTTACGCTTCTCTCCACTTGCATGCTTCCTTCCTTGCTCCTTTGATCTATGCCTAGCCTATTTTAACCTGAGATTACTAGAGAACACATCAAGGCATCTTTTGGAATCAAGGATGAATTAAAATTACCAAATTAAAGGCTTAAAAAGTATGTTTTTACATTCAAGCACAAATACGGGAGAGATTACAAAATTATGCTAATTCATTGGCTAAACGTGAGAAAAGGTTAGCAAAATACTCTATATTCAACACAGGATAAATCCTAAAAATGGGGTTTATCACACTTCATTTAAAGAAGTCGGATGTCGTTTAGATATGGACTGGGAGAATGATCCTTCTTTTAGGGCATTGACCAAACCCATAATCATAGCTTTAGTTGGCAGATTCTAGATTTCCAGAAAAATTTTGTTGAATCTTTTCATGTAGTCTGAAGGCTTTTTCTGACTTTTTGCTTTACTCCCAGTAAACTTGGGGCATTCTTCGTTTTATCCTTCTGGATGGAAAATCTAGTTAGGAATTTCTTGGCCAAGTCATCAAAGCAGGCTATTGACCTGGGTGGCAGGTTATCAAACCACTTCATGGCCGCCTTGGTCAAAGTAGCTGGGAACGCTTTGCAACGAGTGGCATTAGAGGCATTAGCCAAATACATTATGCTTCTGAAGTTACTGAGATGGTGGCTTGGGTCAGACATTCTGTCATAGAGATCCATGTCGAGCAATTTAAAGTTCCTAGGAACTTTAGCCTTCATGATCTCTTCTTTGAATGGATCTTGTCCTCCCAAGGGACTTTCATCACGTTTCGCCCGATTATTCATCCTTTGTATATCAACTTCTAGTTTTTGTAACTTGTCTTCTAACTCCTTTCGTCGTCTTACTTCTTTTCGCAACTCCCGTTCTGCTTTCCGTTGTCGTTCAGCCTCGTGTTCGAGCTATTGTAATCGATCCCCTTGGCCATGAACGAGATCCAGGATCTCGGTCGTATGGGGTTGGTCCTCAGCCTCGTGATGCTGGACCCCGGACTGGATCCTCCTTGTTTGAGGATTTCCTGAGGTCCCTTCCCGTAGGGGCCTTGGTGTGGTGGTGGAGGTAGAAGTAAAAGAGTTTGATCTTCTGCCTGATCTTCTGGCTCAGACTCAGATGTTATGTAGCTGGTGGACGAAATTGTGATCACATCAATGTAGTATTCTTTGTTGTTGTATGGAATCATTATTATGGCATTTATGTGTGGACACAACTTCGTTCAACTAACCAGCAAGTGTACTGGGTCGTCCAAGTAATACCTAACGTGAGTAAGGGCCGATCCCACAGAGATTGTTGGTATGAAGCAAGCTATGGTCATCTTGTAAATCCCAGTCAGGCTTATCCATGTGGTTATGGGAGATTAGATAATTAAAAGATAAATAAAATAGGATAGAAATACTTATGTAAATTAATGGTGGGAATTTCAGATAAGTGCATGGAGATGAATTGTCCCTTTTGGATCTCTACTTTCCTACTGCCTTCCTTCAATCCTTCTTACTCCTTTCCATGGCAAGCTGTATGTAGGGCACCACCGTTGTCAATGGCTACATCCCATCCTCTCAGTGAAAAAGGTCCAAATGCTCTGTCACAGCACGGCTGATCATCTGTCGGTTCTCAATCAGGTTGGAATAGAATCCCTTGATTCTTTTGCGTCTGTCACTAACGCCCAGCCTTCAGGAGTTTGAAGCTCGTCACAGTCATTCAATCCCAGAATCCTACTCGGAATACCACAGACAAGGTTTAGACTTTCCGGATTCTCATGAATGCTGCCATCAATTCTAGCTTATACCACGAAGATTCTGATTAAGGAATCCAAGAGATATGCGCCCGGTCTAAGGTAGAACGGAAGTGGTTGTCAGTCACGCGCGTTCATAGGTGAGAATGATGATGAGTGTCACGGATCATCACATTCATCAAGTTGAAGTGCAATGAATATCTTAGAATAGGAATAAAGAGAATTGAATAGAAAATAGTAGTAATTGCATTAAAACTTGAGGTACAGCAGAGCTCCACACCCTTAATCTATGGTGTGTAGAAACTCCACAGTTGAAAATACATAAGTGATGAAGGTTCAGGCATGGCCAAATGGCCAGCCCCCTGAATGATCAAAAGACCGAATGGCCAAAAGATGACTAATACAATAGTAAATAGTCCTATTTATAATAAACTAGCCACTAGGGTTTACAAGAGTAAGTAATTGATGCATAAATCCACTTCCGGGGCCCACTTGGTGTATGTTTGGGATGAGCTTGATCTATCCACGAGCTGAGGCTTCTTTTGGAGTTGAACGCCAAGTTGTAACGTGTTTTGGGCGTTCAACTCCGGGTCGTGACGTGTTTCTGGCGTTTGACTCCAGACAGCAACATGGAACTGGCATTGAGCGCCAGTTTACGTCATCAATTCCCGAATAAAGTATGGACTATTATATATTGCTGGAAATCTCTGGATGTCTACTTTTCAACGCCGTTGAGAGCGCGCCATTTGGAGTTTTGTAGCTCCAGAAAATCTATTTCGAGTGCAGGGAGGTCAGATTCCAATAGCATCAGCAGTCCTTTGTTAGCCTCCTTATCAGAGTTTTGCTCAGGTCCCTCAATTTCAGCTAGAAATTACCTGAAATCACAAAAAAATACACAAACTCATAGTAAAGTCCAGAAATATGAATTTAACATAAAAACTAATGAAAACATCCCTAAAAGTAACTAGATCATACTAAAAACAACCTAAAAACAATGCCAAAAAGCGTATAAATTATCCGCTCATCACAACACCAAACTTAAATTGTTGCTTGTCTCCAAGCAACTAAAAATCAAATAGGATAAAAAGAAGAGAATATACTATAAATCTCAAAATATCAATGAATATTAATTCTAATTAGATGAGCGGGACTTGTAGCTTTTTGCTTCTGAACAGTTTTGGCATCTCACTTCATCCTTTGAAGTCTAGAATGATTGGCATCTCTAGGAACTCAGAGTTCAGATAGTGTTAATTGATTCTCCTAGTTAAGTATGTTGATTCTTGAACACAGCTACTTTTATGAGTCTTGGCTGTGGCCCTAAGCACTTTGTTTTTCAGTATTACCACCGGATACATAAATGCCACAGACACATGACTGGGTGAACCTTTTCAGATTGTGACTCAGCTTTGCTAGAGTCCCCAGTTAGAGGTGTCCAGAGCTCTTAAGCACACTCTTTTTGCTTTGGATCATGACTTTAACCACTCAGTCTCAAGCTTTTCACTTGGACCTTCATGACACAAGCACATGGTTAGGGATAGCTTGATTTAGCCGCTTAGGCCTGGATTTTATTTCCTTGGGCCCTCCTATCCATTGATGCTCAAAGCCTTGGATCCTTTTTACCCTTGCCTTTTGGTTTTAAGGGCTATTGGCTTTTTCTACTTGCTTTTTCTTTTTCTTTCTAATTTTTTTTTGCCATTTTTTTTTGCAAGCTTTTGCTTTTTCACTGCTTTTTCTTGCTTCAAGAATCAATTTTATGATTTTTCAGATCACCAATAACATTTCTCTTATTCATCATTCTTTCAAGAGCCAACAATTTTAACATTCATAAACAACAAGATAAAAAATATGCACTGTTCAAGCATTCATTCAGAGAACAAAAATTATTGTCACCACATCAATATAATTAAACTAAATTCAAGGATAAATTCGAAACTCATGTACTTCTTGTTCTTTTGAATTAAAAATATTTTTCATTTAAGAGAGGTGAAGGATTAATGGAATTATTCATAGCTTTAAGACATAGTTACTAACTACTAATGATCATGAAGTAGAGACATAAAACATAGATAAACATGAAGCATAAAAATCGAAAACAGAGAATTAAGAACAAGGAAGTTAAGGAATGAGTCCACCTTAGTGAGGGTGGCGCCTTTTTGAAGGACCAATGGTGCTTTTTGGGCTCCTTTATGTCTCTTCCTTGCCTCTGTTGCTTGATCCCTAGTGATTTTGGTGCTCTTATCCTTATTTGCTCCCAATAGTTGTGTGGAGGACAATTTATTCCTTGAGGTATCTCAGGGATTTCTTGATGTGGGAATTCCTCATGTTCTCTTGATGTGCAGTCAAATGCTCTTCTACTGAGCTATGGACCCTTGAGATGAATCTCTCCATCTCCCATGACTTGGAGGTGGAAGCTTTTTGTCTTCCCTTTTCTCTTTTTTTTTTCTTTTTTTCTTTTGAGGTTTCTCTGGCCTTAGGTGTGGTATAATCACCAAGCATCCTCCTTGCATTGTTATTATTTTTGGCTGCCATCTCCTCTTCTTTTTCGAAAATTTCTGTAAAGTTTTCTCTGAATTGTTGAATTTTAGTTTCTCTTGACTTCCTATTCAGAGTCTTTTCAGGTTCAGGATCTGCTTCAATAAGAATGCCTTTTCCCTTGTTCCTGCTCATATGAAAGAGAAGAGGAAAAGAAAAGGAAGAGGAATCCTCTTTGTCCAAATATAGAGGTTCCTTTATGTGAGTAGAAAAGAAGAAGAATAAGAAGGAGAAGAAGAAAATTCGAACTTAGAGAGAGGGGGTTCGAATTTTAGGATGAAGAGAAGTGTTAGTAAATAAATAAAATAAATAGAAAGAGATGAGGGGGAGAGAAATTCGAAAATAATTTTGAAAAATGGGTTAGTAATTTTGAAAATTAAAGGAAGAAATAAAATTAAAATTAAAATTTGAAACATTTAGTTAATTAAAAATAATTTTGAAAAAGAGGTGAGATATTTTCAAAAATTGAAGAGGAAAAAGTAGTTAGGTGGTTTTGAAAAAGATAAAAGATAAAACAAACAAATAAATCAATTAGTTAGCTGAAAAAGATTTGAAAATTAATTTTGAAAAGATAAGAAGTTAGAAAAGATTTTTGAAATTAAAGTTTGAAAAAGATATGATATGAAAAGATATGATTAAGAAAGATATGATTTTGGAAAGATAAGATTTGAAAAGATATTTTTGAAAATATATGATTTTAAAAGATATGGTTTTAAAAAGATATGATTGAAATTTGTTTTGAAAAAGATTTGAATTTTAAAATCACAATTAATGACTTGACTCACAAGAAATCACAAGATATGATTCTAGAACTTAAAATTTGAATCTTTCTTAACAAGAAAGTAACAAACTTGAAATTTTTGAATCAAAACATTAATTTTTGATGCAATTTTCGAAAATATGATGTAAAGATAAGAAAAAGATTTTGAAAAAGATTTTTGAAATTTTCGAATATGAAAAAAAAATGGAAAAGATATGATTTTTGAAAAAGATTTTAAAAAGATAAGATTTAAAAAGATAAGATATTTTTTGATTTTTTGATTTTTTTTATGATGAGAGAGAAAAACACTGAAAATACTCAATGCATGAAAATTTTGGATCAAAACACATGATGCATGCAAGAACACTATGAATGTCAAGATGAACACCAAGAACACTTTGAAGATCATGATGAACATCAAGAACATATTTTTGAAAAATTTTCAATGTAAAGAAAACATGCAAGACACCAAACTTAGAAATTTTTCATGTTTAGACTCTATGAATGCAAGAATGCATATGAAAAACACCATACAACACAAAATAAGAAAATATGAAGATCAAACAAGAGGATTCATCAAGAACAACTTGAAGATCATGAAGAACACCATGAATGCATTAATTTTTTGAAAATTTTATGCAAGAAAAAGATGAATATGCAATTGACACCAAACTTATGACTTGACACAAGACTCAAACAAGAAACACAAAATATTTTTGATTTTTATGATTTTCTAATTTTTTTTGTATTTTATTTGATTTTTTTCGAAAAACATATAAGAAAAAGAAAATAAGAAATTCAAAATTTTTAATAAGGATTCCAGGAATCTTCACAATGTTAGTCTAAAGCTCCGGTCCAGGAATTAGACATGGCTTAATAGCCAGCCAAGCTTTCAATGAAAGCTCCAGTCCAAAACACTAGACATGGCCAATGGCCAGCCAAGCTTTAGCATACAGCTAATATTCAAATTAGTTTGCCTCTATGAAGATGGTTTTGAAGCCTCAGTCCAAAAGAATTTAGACATGGCTTTATAGCCAGCCAAGCTTCAACATGCTTCATGAAACTCTAGAATCCATTCTTAAAAATTCTGAAGAACAGGATAAGTAATATAATTTTTTTCGAAATTTAAGAATAATAAAAAAATAAAATAAAATAAAATAAACCAATCTGAGTAACAAGATAAGCCGTCAGTTGTCCATACTCGAACAATCCCCGGCAACAGCGCCAAAAACTTGGTGGACAAAATTGTGATCACATCAATGTAGTATTCTTTGTTGTTGTATGGAATCATTATTATGGCATTTATGTGTGGACACAACTCCGTTCAACTAACCAGCAAGTGTACTGGGTCGTCCAAGTAATACCTTACGTGAGTAAGGGTCGATCCCACAGAGATTGTTGGTATGAAGCAAGCTATGGTCATCTTGTAAATCCCAGTCAGGCTTATCCATGTGGTTATGGGAGATTAGATAATTAAAAGATAAATAAAATAGGATAGAAATACTTATGTAAATTAATGGTGGGAATTTCAGATAAGTGCATGGAGATGAATTGTCCCTTTTGGATCTCTGCTTTCCTACTGCCTTCCTTCAATCCTTCTTACTCCTTTCCATGGCAAGCTGTATGTAGGGCATCACCGTTGTCAATGGCTACATCCCATCCTCTCAGTGAAAAAGGTCCAAATGCTCTGTCACAGCATGGCTAATCATCTGTCGGTTCTCAATCAGGTTGGAATAGAATCCCTTGATTCTTTTGCGTCTGTCACTAACGCCCAGCCTTCAGGAGTTTGAAGCTCGTCACAGTCATTCAATCCCAGAATCCTACTCGGAATACCACAGACAAGGTTTAGACTTTCCGGATTCTCATGAATGCCGCCATCAATTCTAGCTTATACCACGAAGATTCTGATTAAGGAATCCAAGAGATATGCGCCCGGTCTAAGGTAGAACGGAAGTGGTTGTCAGTCACGCGCGTTCATAGGTGAGAATGATGATGAGTGTCACGGATCATCACATTCATCAAGTTGAAGTACAACGAATATCTTAGAATAGGAATAAAGAGAATTGAATAGAAAATAGTAGTAATTGCAATAAAACTTGAGGTACAGCAGAGCTCCACACCCTTAATCTATGGTGTGTAGAAACTCCACAGTTGAAAATACATAAGTGATGAAGGTTCAGGCATGGCCGAATGGCCAGCCCCCTGAATGATCAAAAGACCGAATGGCCAAAAGATGACTAATACAATAGTAAATAGTCCTATTTATAATAAACTAGCCACTAGGGTTTACAAGAGTAAGTAATTGATGCATAAATCCACTTCCGAGGCCCACTTGGTGTATGTTTGGGCTGAGCTTGATCTATCCACGAGCTGAGGCTTCTTTTGGAGTTGAACGCCAAGTTGTAACGTGTTTTGGGCGTTCAACTCCGGGTCGTGACGTGTTTCTGGCGTTTGACTCCAGACAGCAACATGGAACTGGCATTGAGCGCCAGTTTACGTCATCAATTCCCAAATAAAGTATGGACTATTATATATTGTTGGAAATCTCTGGATGTCTACTTTTCAACGCCGTTGAGAGCGCGCCATTTGGAGTTCTGTAGCTCCAGAAAATCTATTTCGAGTGCAGGGAGGTCAGATTCCAATAGCATCAGCAGTCCTTTGTTAGCCTCCTTATCAGAGTTTTGCTCAGGTCCCTCAATTTCAGCTAGAAATTACCTGAAATCACAGAAAAACACACAAACTCATAGTAAAGTCCAGAAATATGAATTTAACATAAAAACTAATGAAAACATCCCTAAAAGTAACTAGATCATACTAAAGACAACCTAAAAACAATGCCAAAAAGCGTATAAATTATCCGCTCATCACAACACCAAACTTAAATTGTTGCTTGTCTCCAAGCAACTGAAAATCAAATAGGATAAAAAGAAGAGAATATACTATAAATCTCAAAATATCAATGAATATTAATTCTAATTAGATGAGCGGGACTTGTAGCTTTTTGCTTCTGAACAGTTTTGGCATCTCATTTCATCCTTTGAAGTCTAGAATGATTGGCATCTCTAGGAACTCAGAGTTCAGATAGTGTTAATTGATTCTCCTAGTTAAGTATGTTGATTCTTGAACACAGCTACTTTTATGAGTCTTGGCCGTGGCCC
Organism: Arachis stenosperma; assembly: GCF_014773155.1. Classification (NCBI taxonomy): domain Eukaryota; kingdom Viridiplantae; phylum Streptophyta; class Magnoliopsida; order Fabales; family Fabaceae; genus Arachis; species Arachis stenosperma. Next base: position 93,482,665 of record NC_080382.1, read on the forward strand.
TAAGCACTTTGTTTTTCAGTATTACCACCGGATACATAAATGCCACAGACACATGACTGGGTGAACCTTTTCAGATTGTGACTCAGCTTTGCTAGAGTCCCCAGTTAGAGGTGTCCAGAGCTCTTAAGCACACTCTTTTTGCTTTGGATCACGACTTTAACCACTCAGTCTCAAGCTTTTCACTTGGACCTTCATGACACAAGCACATGGTTAGGGACAGCTTGATTTAGCCGCTTAGGCCTGGATTTTATTTCCTTGGGCCCTCCTATCCATTGATGCTCAAAGCCTTGGATCCTTTTTACCCTTGCCTTTTGGTTTTAAGGGTTATTGGCTTTTTCTGCTTGCTTTTTCTTTTTAAAGAGGTCGGATTTACAGTGAAGTCCACCTTTATTGGTGGACCTTTAGACTTTAGGTATTATTGGGTTTGACTCTCAATTATTGGGTCAGGGTATGAACAAATATTTTTATCAGTATTAATCAATATTTTAGTTTAATATTTTATTTTTATATTATTATAACTTAAAATTTAAATTTTAAATTTAAAATTTAATACTTAAAATTTAAAATTAATTAATTATTGATAAAAAAATCAATTTTACTAATTATATAACATTATTCTTTCTAATATATATTGAAAGAATTCAAAATATACACAAATAATATATTGTGGGTCAAAATACAGCTAAGTAGCAAATAAGATACGATAAGACAGACAAGTTTACGATGGAAACCGACATTTCAGCGTCTTGTATTATTGGTTTTGACATTTTAGCCTAAGAGACGGAGTTGGGTGGGGCTCGTGCTGCGTGCTAATTCATGTTGGGTATGGAGACAATATTTGAATTTGAATAATAAGGGTAAAGTATTATATAGCTTTATTGGAATATTTTATATTTAGGAGAATAAAGACCACAATAAAATTCAGGGGGAAAGAGAAGGGGTGTGTATGTGAAATTGTGAAGTCATGACCCCTTTGGCATTACGGCAACCATATTCCACACCATGACACCATGGCAGTCATCCACCTTATACCTTCTTGTTCGCAATATTGTTATTCAACGCAAGCCTCTATATCAACGTCGCCACTTGATGGCAAGATAATATTTTCGAGTCGTATGAAATATTAAAATGATAGAGGTTAGTGGACCATGATGCAACCTTTTGACGCCTTTGATTTCAAACTCAAAATTGTAGAATCATTGCTCTTGCAAAAACAGTCACATTTTCCCACTCAATACCTTTTTCCTTTTTGGCTACTTATAAGTTATAACTATAGAATATTATATAGTAATAAATTTTGAGAGTGATTTTTTAAAAAAAAAATTGTGACCAATGTTAATGCCGAATTAAGATCTTATTAAATATTACACTTGAAATATAAAATACTCAATTATGCAATAATGGATAGGTTTATTTTATAGTAGCTATTATTTTATATTTTTATTATTTGATAATACTTTTTAATTTTAAATAAAAAAATTAAAAAATTTATCTTATATTGCACGAATACTGACATAGACAAAAAATTTTAAAATTTTATAAGACATAAGAACACGCATGTATATAAAATATAAATTATTTTTTAGATAAATTGTAATAATATTTTAATATTTTATTCATATTAAAATATAAATTAATTTTTTATTTATTTTTAATGTCTAATTTTAATTATATAAAGCGTTTAAAATATTTTTATTTTAATAAATAATTAAATAATAATATATACTATTTTTAAATTTATTTCAAGAACACATATTAAGAATAAAGTTGGACACGTTAGACACGTGATGATATATTTAAATTTGTCCAAATGACAATTCAGCGAAGTGTCCATGTTTCAGATATTTTATCTATTTCAAAATATTGTTAAATTAAAGTCACACTTTTATTATTTTGACAATATTTTAAATTAGATCATATTGTTATTTTTAATTTAAAATATTATAAATAGTAAAATATAGGATTAAGTACGATTTAGGTCGGAAAATTTTTTTGTCCCTAATCTTTTTTTGCATACAAAATCGTCCCTAAAATTTAATTTGGTTTTAAAATCGTCTTTACATTAAGGACCAAAATCCTATAGAGGTGGCGGTGAAAGCGGAGGCAGAGGTGGATCGTGGACAGCTTATTCTTCTTTTTCTCTTCCCCCTTTTTCTTCTTCCCTTCTCCTTCACAGGAGCAGAAACACTCTCTTTCTCTTTTTTTATTTTATAATTTTTTTTATGGGTAATTTAGTCCAAAATTTTAATATTTAAGTAAAAAAATGATTTTAAAACTTGGTTTTAAATTTTAGGGACGATTTTGTGTACAAAAAAGGTTGGAGTTGAAAAAAATTTTTAGCCTATACTTTAGAGACCAAAATCGTACTTAATCCTAAAATATATCAAATATTATATTAAGGGTTTGTTTGGGTGAATTTCTAAGAAAAAGATCTTTTTTCGAATCATCTTTTTTTAAAAGATCTTATGAAAAAGTAAAAATAATTATATGTTTGGATATCTCATGCAAAACGATTTTTTTATTTATCAATTATGTTTGGGTATAACAATATAAAAATATTTTTTTATTTATTTATTATGTGAAAAACATCTTTTTTTAAAAGAAAAAATATCTTAAAAAATATAAATTATAACTTCTCAAAATAGATATTTTTTATTTTTTAATGCTCTTATTTTTATTATTAAAAATTTACTAAGTATGGTAAAAAAATAATTTTTTTTAATTTAATGATGTCTAAACAAATACTAAATAATTTAATTAAATATATAAATTTATTAAATATTTTTAATTATTATTTTTAGCTGAAAAATCTAAAAAAGATTAGTGAAGTATTTTAAGTTAAAATCAACCAAGTCTATATATAGTTATATACTTATACAGTACCTACATACCTACATATTTGACCTTGAAGGTTGTAGAAGGTTTAGAGAAGGGGAGGTTAAATCTATGACATTCTTTTACTTTAATAAACTTAACCCTTTAAAACAAACTTGCTGTCTGAATCTGTTTGAACGTAGCAGCGGAAAATTTGAGACAATCTTATTTTGTCTCATGAATATCAGAAAACAGGACAGAGCATAGAAAAGAAAAGCTAACACCATCATGTATCCTGGTTCAATTGCCTTGTGCTATGCAACCTACGTCCAGTCTCCACCACAACAGTGGTGGAATTTCCACTATAGTTAAAGTATTACATACACTAATTCCACAGAATTGACACAATTCTCTCAGTCAAGTTCTAACCTAACTTAACATTGGCTATGCTAATACCTAACTCTTCACTCTTAGTGCTCACCCAACTAAGAAATGGATACCTCATTGGTACTAGATACAAGATACAAACTTACCTAAAGAAATCTGAAATAACTCTAGGCTTTTTTCTCAAGTGTATCACTCGGCCTTTTTCCACCCATTGGCTTTTACTTGAGATCTCTCATTATGCCTTTTCACTCAAGAAAGTACAGAAAGATAAACATTGAAAAGTAAATTACAATCTGTAAAACATGAAGAAGATTGACTCTTCAACAGCCTCTTTGCTATGTGATAAACTAGATTTGCATGTCTCTGTTTCTGTTCTTCATCTTTGGCGGAATGCTTCTTTGAAAGAAAGCACTGTCCAAGTAGATGAACTTCTTCAGAGAACTTCTTCACAGAACAAAACTTCAACACACTGGGTTATCTCTCTTTGTCTTCTGAATGATGAAAAATCTTCTTTTATCTCCTTGCATGTTGCTGGGTTGCTCTCCCTAGGTCAACCCTTGAGCAGTGTGCTTCACCAACCGGCCATCTCACTTTTTCCCATTAATCCTTGGAATGAAAACTTTGGATCTGATCTTCTCTTGTTGACCGAAAGTCACAGAGCAGTAGAAACAAACATTTTCAATGGTAAACCCAGATCTTGACCATTGAAAAATAACTTGGTCTCCAAGACACACTTGTGACCGTAGATGTACAGCAGTGAAGAACATATTTCATCTTTCCCATGTATCTCAGAATGGATATGTAGAACATTGAAGATGAAGAGAAGAAGATATGATGCATGTATAAGGAAATGGGTTACCTTTTTGCTCTATCTTAGCTTGATGTGGTTTGAAATGGTTGATTAGACTTTTGCCTTTCAAGTTTAATCTTTCTCTTTCTTGCTTCTTTGGTGATCAGCTTAGGAAAGAAGCTTACTCTCACTTTCTTTGAGTTCTAAACAAAGCAGGAAAAATTGTACGTTACTTTAGAAGCAATGATGGAGGGATTAGCTTGCTGAAATCAAATCGGGCTTGGGTTGGTTATCACTCAAGTTCAACCCGTTAGATTTCTTGCTTTGTTTTTTTTTCTTTGGGCTTTCATTGCTTTGTAACCCGCCAGCCTTGTTTTTTGATTTCATTCAGTTTGGGCTACTTTGTTATATTGATTATGGCCTGCATCACTAAATCAAAACAATCAAAACCAACTGGGTAATTAACCCAATAATCTAATGTTTATCATCATCAATTATATTAGTTAATTTCTTAACTCAACAATCTCTCCCTTGATGACAAACATGATTGAACATTAACCAAAAGGAATTGAATTTTAGTAAAGTTAAGAAACTTCCCTTTGAATGATGTTACTTGTTTTTGTGTTGCTCCCCCTTTATTTTCAAGAGTAGCTCCCCTTGGATTTAAGCTCTTCTTTTTGTTCCTATTTACATTATACTTATATAGAGCACAATAAAGAGCTAAAAAATATTTTGACTAAGGGAGTTTAAACAATCAACACTATGAATTCAGCCCAATACTTAACATATTATGTCAACAGAAAAATCAAAGTATCAAGATTAATCAAGGGCAAACCAACAACATATGAAAGCAAGTTCTAGTTGTTATGTCAATACATTCCCTATAGCAGCACAGTTGCAAAACAAAATTTATATACTCAACACTATCATCATCGGCTATAAAAAAATTCACAATTGAAATCACACAAAATTCAGTAGCAGCAAAAGCAAAAGTAGCATTCAGTCAGCAGCTATTACTCCTCCTTTTGTCATCAAGGGTGGAGCATAAGCAGGATCAATAAAAACAGCACCTTAAATCCTACAAGAAAGTGTTAGAGCATATTCCAAAATATCAAATAAATTAAAATAAGGCAGCAGTAGTTAGGAAGTTACAGTCATCTAAGACAACAAAAAAAATTAGTTTAAAGGTAACCAAATAAACAGTATTCATGAGACAAAAAGAGAGCAGACAACAGCAACTTCATGAGAAAAATCTAGGCATCTGAACCATTTTTCTCAGAATCAACTTCCTCATCAGCATCAGTGGCAGGGTCTTCATCCTTTTGAAGGTTGTCAATGAATGTCATGAACATAGCCACTCTATCCCTTGATTTCTAGAGGAAATTCTCAAGCTTGCTTGCTAGCTCCGTTATTCCTTACTCATGGCAATCATGTAATTGGATTGTGAGATAAACTCCTGGACCACATCTTTAACAACATTCAACAGAGCAGATTTTTATCCAGTGGAGATGGAAGTTCCCTCGGTGGAAGGAGGAGGAGATTCCTCAGGAATAAAGTTTGTCCTTTTTGCTGTTTTACTGCACCACCTCCCTTTATATATGAATGTCTATTTTCATAATTCTCATTGGACAAGTCAAAACCAAAATGCTAAAAAATGTAAAGTTAGAAACATGCCATAAGGAGGTGCTTTGTCTTTCTCACTTCTAACAGAGTCAAACATGTATCTAACCATCAAATAAGCAAATAAAATTTCTATTTTGGTGAGCAGGACATATAAAATAAGAGTGTCAGTGTAAGAAACCCTTTGATATGAACCACTTTGAGAAAGTATGATGTGGCTGACAATTCGGTGTAACTGAGCACGTTCATATCCTAGGGCTTTGTGAATGGGTATAATACCATCAATCAAGGAAACATGCTCACAAATATGAGCCAAAGCATCATTGTAAGAATTACCAACTCCTTTATCCCACTTAACAGACGTATAAGCACACGGCCCAACATCAGTATACTTCAAAGAATCACTGATTGTTTCATCATTTAAAACAATATATCTGCCCTTAATATAAGAATGAACACTTCCCTCGTGATATGTCATGTTTGCATAAAACTCTTTGACCAAAAGAGGATACACAGGCTTTTTTATGTTAAAAAGGTGATTCCAGTCCAGAAATTCTAAATTTTCAACAAAAGGAAAACCTTTCTTTTTCAAAGTTGGTAAATTAGCAAGAAAAGAGGTACACAGGGTACGATACTTAATAACTCCTTCATAAAAGTCATTGTTCATGGTAGACCTAAATCTATGAGGGTTATAGTTGGAGTGAGATGTCATGAAATAGGATTTATGTGCAAAGGGGTCAATGTCTGGTTCTCTAACTGATTTAAGGGGCATACGAGGATAACCTCTCTGTGAACGCAAGGAAATAGACCTTGTCCTAGGTTGTGTGGGCTCAGAGGCAGGTTCAGGCACTGCTGGTCATTTCTCCTTCGATGAACTCGGCTTCGACGACCCTGGTTTGGATGGAGGTTCCTTCGGAGGTGGCGTCGGCTTGGCTGAAGCAAGGAACCTTGAAGGGTTCTTAGTGCGAGCCATGGGGTCAGTCCTAGGAGGTGAGGTAGGAGGAGAAGGAGAGGGTGTGAAGGTTCGGTCTTAGGAGCAAGTTGAGGATTTAGTAGGAAGCTTGTAAACATTTTCACGTGGAGGTCTTTTAGCTATGGTTTTCTTCCTCATTTGGTTGGTTTCAGATTTTTGAGGGAAGAGAAGCAGTAAAGATAGTGGGGAGAAATCAAAAGATTTGAGGAGAAGTTACAGAGGGAAGAAAATGAGTGTTGGTAACCATACCCAAAAGAAAATTTCTCAAACCATGCAACTACATCACTTTCTGATTTGACTTGAAGGGACTTAACATCATAAAGAGAAAGATTTTATTTGATTTAAAATTAAAATAGGAAATTAATTTTAAAATTTGAAAAACCCTTTTTGGACTTAAAACAAAATAAAATTAAACCAAAATGAAAAACCCCTTTTAGACAAAAAGAAAAACTGAAACACACAAGCCAACAAAAAAGTAACAAAAATATGTAGCATTCATATTGGGCCCAGAGGTGGTTTGAATTAAGGAAACATATTGGACCACTCATGATCTGATTTTCGAGGCTGGCCCAGAAAAATTTGCAAGTGCAACAAGTCCAGAACATGCTGATTGAAGGGAACGCTCTTCACTTGCCCAGAATTGTCTCATACCTGTTTTTGAGACAAAAACTCCAACAAACACATCAGCAACTTTCAAACAAAGAATCATGGCTTAAAATCCCTAGACTAGTCCTTAGCATATAGAATCTGTCCTCAGCTAGTGGTTTTGTGAAAATATATGCTAATTGCTCCTCTGATTTAAGAAATTGAATGCTAATATCCACTTTTTGAACATGTTCTCTTATTGAGTGGATTTCACTTCAATATGTTTAGTCCTAGAGTGCGAAACTAGAATTTTAGAAATATTAATGGCACTCATATTATCACATAACAAGGGAATATTTTCATCATTTAACTTGTAATCAGCAAGCTGTGTTTTTAACCACATAAGCTGAGAACAACAAGAAGAAGCAACTATATACTCAGCCTCTGCAGTGGATAAAGCCATTGTTGGCTGCTTCTTACTTGACCAAACATTCAAGGACTTTCCAATGAAGTAACATAAGCCTGAGTTGCTCCTTCTATCAACTCTATCACAAGCAAAATCTGCATCACAATAACCAACTGCAGAAAAATCATCAATCTTGGGATACCAAATACCAAAATTGGATGTGCCATGAACATATCTAATGATCCTCTTAACTGCATAAAGATGAGACTCTTTAGGTTTAGATTGAAATCTTGAACACATTCCAACACTTTACACAATATCGGGTCTAGAGGAAGTTAAGTACATAAGAGAGTCAATCATTCCTCTATACCTAGTCTCATCCACATCTTTCTCAGTTTCTCCCTTATCTAATTTAGAATTAGGGTGCATGGGGGTTCCCATGGGTTTGGCATTTTTCATACCAAATTTCTTAACTAGTTCCTTAGCATACTTTTCTTGATGAATGAAAATACCATTTTTAGTTTGTTTAATTTGTAGCCCAAGAAAAAAATTAAGTTCACCCATCATACTTATGTCAAATTTACTTGTCATGAGTTTTCCAAATTCAGTACAAAGGAATTCATTAGCTGATCCAAAAATAATGTCATCAATATATATTTGGACTAGAATGAAAGAATCATTTGCATTCTTGATAAATAGAGTAGTGTTTGTGGTGCTTCTTTGAAAACCATTTTTAAAAAGAAAAGAGCTAAGTCTCTCATACCAAGCTCTAGGAGCTTGTCTCAAACCATAGAGAGCTTTTGATAATTTGAAAACATGGTTAGCAAGTTCTTTATTTTCAAAACCAGGTTGCTGCTCCACAAACACTTCTTTATCTATCACACCATTCAAAAAAGCACATTTTACATTCATTTGATATAATTTAAAACCACAAAACACAACATAAGCTAAGAGAAGTCTTATGGCTTCCATTCGGGCAACAGGGGCAAAGGATTCACAAAGTCTATTCTTTCTTCTTGGTCATATCCTTATGCCACTAGCCTAGCCTTGTTTCTTGCAATGCTACCATCCTCTCCTAGCTTGTTCTGAAAAATTCACTTGGTCCCGGTCACTTTTTTTCCATTCGGCCTTGGAACCAATGTCCACACTTGGTTCTTCTCAAACTCATGAAGCTCATCTTCCATTGCCTTTACCCGAGAAGGGTCATTAAGGGCTTTCTTGACATTTTGAGGCTCCATTTAAGAGAGAAGAGCGATGTTGGTTCCTTCATTTGCCTTTCTAGTTGAAGACCGAATTTTAACCCATTAAGAGACGTCCCCAATGACAAATTCCTTGATAATTCTTTAAGAATCTCCATTCATGAGGTTTGGTAGACTTGGAGGCAGATTCATTCACCAAGGGATTCAGGGAGCTGCTGGTTTCAGGATTTCCTTCAGATTCATGAGACAAAATAGAATTGTCTCTTGAATTTTGAGCAATTGCAGTTTCTGGTTCAGCTTGTCCAGAATTTTCATTTTCATAATTTTGTGTAGTCTCATTGTCCTTTTGAGCTTGATTCCCTGCATCACAATCTTCCAAAACACTTTAAACCAAGTTCGTATCACAAAATATAACATGTATGGACTCCTCAATAATCCTAGCATCTTGATGATAAACTCTATATGCTTTACTAGTTGTGGAATATCCTACAAATAAACACTCATACGCCTTTGGATCAAATTTCCCCAAATTACCTTTGTTATTAAGAACAAAACATTTGCATCTAAAGATGTGCAAGTAGTCTAAGTTTGGTGGGTATCCTTTCCAAAGTTCATAAGAGGTTTTCTTCAAAAATTTCCTTACGATAGTTCTATTCAAAATGTGGCAAACTGTGTTAACCACTTCAGTCCAAAAGAATTTTGGAACATTGCTCTCACAAAGCATAGCTCTTGTCATTTCTTGAATGCTCTATTTCTTCTTTCCACAACACTATTTTGTTGTGGTGTCCTTGGACAAGAGAAGTTGTGAGATATTCCAAATTTCTCACAAAAGGATTCAAATAAATGGTTTTCAAATTCGGTTCCATGGTCACTTCTTATAGAAGCGATCTTTAAATCCTTTTCATTTTGAATTTTCTTGCAAAAGATTTTAAAGGCTGAAAAGGCTTTATTTTTGTGTGCAAGAAATAAAACCCAACCAAACCTAGAATAGTCATCCACAATCACTAAACCATAATGTTTACCTCCTAGGTTTTGAGTTCTTGTTGGACTAAATAAATCAATATGTAGCAATTCAAGTGGCCTTTTAGTAGAGATGTCTTCATTTGATTTAAATGAATTTTTTGTTTGTTTTTCCATTTGGCAAGCATCACAAGTGATGTCTTTGTCAAACCTAATCAAAGGAAGACTTCTTATTAAAACTTTCTTAATAAGTTGGTTTATTTGAAACATACTTGCATGACCCAATCTCTTGTGCCATAGCCACTTTTTAGATTCTTTAGAATGAAAACAAGCCATATTTTGATCCTTTAGTTCATCAAGGGTAAGTCCATACACATTACTACAGCGCTTGGCAACAAAAAGCACTTCATTAGTCTTTTCATTTACAACACAGCACTCAAGTCTTTTGAAAGTCACTAAAAATCCCAAATCACATAGCTGCCTTATACTCAAAAGATTGTGCTTCAATCCACATACCAAAAATACATCATCAATGAAGGTAGAGTGATCATTACCTACCTTTTCAACAGCAATTATTTTACCTTTTCCATCATCTCCAAAGGTCACAAAACCTCCATCATACTTGTTTAGTTTGATGAAGTAAGTTGACCTTCCAGTCATGTGCCTTGAGCATCCACTATCTAAGTACCACATATCTTTTTTGTTCTTGGATGCTAGACAAATCTACATGAAAAACTTCAAGTAACCTTAGGTATCCAAATTAATTTGGATCCCTTGAAGTTAATCCATCTTGGTTGTCCAAGTGCATTGAAATCACACACAACATTGTAAATTTGGTTTCCAACAATTCTTTTTTCAATGAAGCATTTTGAATATGAATGACCAAATTTTTTACAATTAAAACAATGATTTCCTGATGCATGTTGCTGAAATTGAGATGAGCTACCATGTTGGAAATGATTAAAGGGTTGAGATTTTTTGGTTTTTGGAAGAAATGTATTTCTTTTGACAAATTGATTTTTGTTATACTTGTTCCTCTTTGCAAAAGCATTTTCACCAGAATTTTTGAGAACTTTTGGACTTTTCGAGTATGAGGTTTTGTTGTAAAATGGTGATTTCTTGAAAGCAACCTCATTTTTTGAAGTGTACCCTAGACCTGACCTATTTGAATTAGGTTCGGTTCTTGCTGAAGGTCATTTCACTTGTGTAAACTTCATCAATTTTCTCCTCAAGTGTGGGTGACGTTGGAATTTTTGCTAGTAAAGAATTTTATAAAAATAATCGCGTTGTAGATATAGATCCTAAACCAACAGAAATCTCTTCGTGCAAACGTTTTGGTTGTCACAAGTAACAAACCCCTAAATAAATTGATAACCGAAGTATTCAAACCTCGGGTCGTCTTCTCAAGGAATTGCAGGGAGGTATGTTCTTATTATTGGTTATGAGTCTTGTAAATTGGGGGTTTTGAAAGTAAGAAAGAAGTATGTTAAATGATAAGAAAATTAAATAGTAATAATAAAATAACTTTTGGCAAGGTATTAGAACTGGAAGTCCTATCCTTATCAATTGTGATGAGAATTGGATTTTAATCCCACTTAGTTAACCTTTACTAAAGCAAAGGAAAGTCAAGTGGAATAATTAATTTGATCCTCAAGTCCTAGTCAATCACTGTGGGAAGACTAGTTTTAGAGCGATCTGCCAATTTCAACCACTGCTTTATTTGATAACTCAAGCGTCACCAATTACTTAACCAAAGCCAATAGTAAATAATCTAAATAAAAATCATATGTCTGAAATATCTCAAATTATATTTAATAAAAGAAATCAAATCTAAAATAGAAAAATTCATAAACAAATAAAAGGGAAAATAAATAAAAAAAGAATATTGAACCTGTGATGGAGAAGAAAAATTGGAAGTTGAAATAATAATAAATCCTAAATCCTTTAAGAGAAATTCTAATCCTAAATCCTAAGAGAGAGGAGAGAGCCTCTCTCTCTCTCTAAAAACTACATCTAAATTGTGAAAAGTGAATTATGATCTGATCTGAAGTGTCCCCTTCATTCCTCCATTTTGCAGCCTTTAATCTATGTTTTCTGGGCTTGAAACTGGGTCAGAAATAGCCCAGAAATCGCTGATTGTGAAATTTGGTCCGTACAGGTCGCGGTAAAGTGACGTGGAGGCGTCGTCCACGCGTTTGCGTGGGTTGAGATTCGCAGATGCGACGCATCTTCGTGGAGCGCCCGTTCGCGTCAACTATCTGTACGTCAACTATGGCGAATTATATATCAAATCGAAGCCCCGGACGTTAGCTTTCCAACGCAACTGAAATTGCATCATTTAGGCCTCTGTAGCTTAAGTTATGATCGTTTTAGTGTGAGAGGGTCAGGCTGACAGCTTTGCAGTTCCTTCAACTTCTTGTATTCCTTCCACTTTTGCATGCTTCCTTTCCATCCTCTGAGCCATTTCTGCCCTGTAATCTCTGAAATCACTTAACACACATATCAAGGCATCTAATAGTAATAAAAGATGATTAATATTAGCAAATATAAGGCCAAAGAAGCATGTTTTCAATCATAGCACAAAATCAGGAAGGAGAATGTAAAACCATGCAAATCATATGAATAAGTGGGCAAGGACTTGATAAAAACCACTCAATTGTGCACAAGATAAACCATGAAATAGGGGTTTATCAACCTCCCCACACTTAAACATTAGCATATCATCATGCTAAGCTCAAGAGAAGCTATAAGGGAGTGAAGAGAAATGATAGAGGGTATGCAATGCAACCTATATATGTGAATGCAACTACATGCAACATGTTTCTACCTACTTGGTTAAAAGTAAATAAGTTCACCAAGACAAATATGAATCAAATTTCACTAATTTAAATTACACAATAAAAAGCAAGTAAACTTGTAAGAAGATAGCTCATGAAAGCAGGGAACATAGAATCAAGCATTGAACCCTCACTGGTAGTGTATATCACTCTAATCTCTCAAGTGTCTAGGGTCAATCACTCTATTCTTCTCTAATCATGCTTTCTAAACTTCGTTCTTCATCTAACCAATCAACAAATATTTAATGTATACATACAAACATCATGAGGTTTTTTTCAAGGTTGTAATGGGGCTAAGGTAAGGGTAAGGGTATATATATAAGGCTAAGTGAGCTAAATAATTGAACCCTTGATTAGTCTAAGATCTCACCTAACATATACATACTTTATACAATTTAAAATGCTTTACCTAGCTACTCAAATTTTTCCCACTTTTGTACTGCATGCTCATGTATCAAACTTATTTTTGAATTTTGTCCCATGTGCATTGATTTTTTTATTTTGCATTTGGGGTAATATATTTTTTTTGTATCCCCTTATTTAATTACTTAATAAATTTTTTTTATTTTTTTATTTTTTTAATGAACATGGTAATTTAATTATTTTGATTTCACATGAGCATGCTCCCAAATTTCAAATAATTTATTCACTTCAATTCCCTACTTTTTTGTATCATCCCATGTTTCCATAAAATTCTCCACACTTAAATTATACACAATATCTATCTTAAGCTAACCAAGAATTCAACTTGGGATTTTTATTTTGTTTTTCTGCTTAAGGCTAGTAATGTGGTTATAGAACAAAAGGGGATTAAAAGGCTCAAGGGGGCTAACAAGGGTGATGTAAAAGGTAGGCCTATTTGGGATAAGTGAGCAAAAATTCAAATAATGGCCTCAATCACATGCAGGCATGTACATACACTAAATAATGGACATATAGAATGGAACAAAGCAACGATTACAATCATAGAGAAGAAAACACACAAGAATAAAATATTATGGTTAAATAATATAACCATGTAAATAAGCTCAAATCTCACAGGTTGTGTGTTCTTGCTTTTAACTATGTTCCAAATACAACTTCCAAACAAGTTTAACACAAATTTTTCAATTTAACTTAGTGAAATACTATAAAAATTTCTTGAAAAAGAAAATATTACTTCAACCAAGTAGTAACTAAATGCATAAAATCAAACAAACATGCAATCAATATGCAAATGCAGCAATGAACAAAATAACATTGGTGTTGAAAAGAAAAGAAGTAACCAACCCACGGAGATCGGTATTGACCTCCCCACACTTAAAGATTGCACCGTCCTCGGTGCATGCTAAGATGTACAAGTGGACGGGCTGCTCCAACTGATGTCTTTCACTATAGATTTTGCAGATTGACTTTCCTGTCTCCCCAGTTAGGAGCTTTCCTTTTCCCTTTCTCGGTGGCCATCTTGAAAGAAGAGAAAAAGAAGGAAAGTAACCCAAAAATAAAGATAAGAACATAAATAAAATATGGGTGTTAATGCCAAATAATAAAGGTCTCAATTACATGGTAGCTACAACATGCAAGTGAGAAAATAGTGGAAGCAAATGGCATATCAATAGTGCAAAAGTTGCAACAGTGGGAAAGAAAGTGTGGGTAATGCAAAAAAATGTAAGTGCATATCAATGCAAAAGGAATATCAGTATTATAAAAATTAGCATTGACTTAAGAATAATACCCAATCAGAATAAAACAAGTCATGAAGCACCAGAATAATTCAAGAAAAGCTGCAATAGTTGAAAAAGAGAATTTTAAACCAATGGAAAAGAAAAAGAAAGTAAGAAAGGAGGAAGAAAGAAATAAGAAGAAAGAAATAAGAAGGGAGAAGTAAAAATTAGGATTGGGGAAGAAAAGATAAGATATTTGGCTAATGTGTATAAGTTGTGCGGCACAGGCGACGCGGACGCGTGGATCACGCGATCGCGTGGGAGGCATTTTTCCCACATGACGCGAACGCGTCAGCGACGTGGTCGCGTGGGTCAAATTGTGCCAAAGGCACGCCTCCAGCCACGCTTTCGCGTGACTCTCTGTTCAATTTTGTTTTCTTCCCAATGCACATGCGACGCGGACGCGTCAGCGACGCTGTCGCGTCGCGTGCGTGTTTTTTTTTTTGATGCAGTATGCAGAATGCAAAGAATGTTATGCAAGATTCTAGGTTCCATGAAATAAAATAAAACTCAAAATCAAACAAAATGAAATAGAATTAAATTGAAAAAGAACAATCATACCATGGTGGGTTGTCTCCCACCTAGCACTTTTAGTTAAAGTCCTTAAGTTGGACATTTGGTGAGCTTCCTTTTATGGTGGCTTGTGCTTGTATTCATCGGAAAATTTCCACCAGTGTTTGGAATTCCAGTAGCCTCCGGGATCCCAAACTAGGCGTAGAGAGCCTTCAAGTAAGTTAAAGCAAGTGACAAGGCCCCAAGAGTGTTGATTGCCGAATGAATTCCGGGGTCCCAAACCTTGCTTTTGCACCCGTCTTCTTATTGATCCTTAGTGTTCCAACCGGGTGGCAGGCAATCTGAATTCTCACTAAAGCGGCCAAACAACTTCCTAGACCCATTCAGTTGAGCTTTACACCAACCTTTGCGTTTAAATTTGAGCATACAACCATGTTGAACCTTGTAGGATAACTACTACCACGGATCATCTTCCTCTTACTCTTGATGCCACAAAGAGCTCTAAGTTGACCATCCATCTCCAGTAGCCCATATTCAAGTGGAATTAGAAAGCTAAGGGATATGAATTTTACCCACTTGAATGTTGTGTTGGACGGTAATGGCTTTGGGGGAGAGGTCTCCAACAGCTTTGGCAGGGTGATTTCAAGCTCCATTCCCTTGTGCTCTTCCCTGAAAACTTTCACCTCTTTGCAAGCTTCTTCAATTTCAACCTCTTCCTCTTGGTAGCTTTCTTCCACCTCAATCTTTTCTTCATTGCTTACCAAGAGCATGGGAGGTTGTGTTTTTTCTTCTTGAATCTCCATCTCTTGATCAACCTCTTCCAAGTCTTCAACCATGATATGCCTTGGAGGTTGTACACCCTCCTCAACAACAAATTCAAACTCCTCAGAAGAGGGTTCTGTGACTTGAGGTTCCCGTGGAGGTTCTGCATCTCCTAAATCTTCAACCACTCCTTAAAGTTTGATTACTAAATCGATTTTCTTGAAACTTGAATTTTAGGACAAAATAGTAACTTTGAAAATGAATCAGTAACTCGATAGTGAACATAAATGTATGATGTTAAATGCTGGGTAAACTAGAGTAAATATAGTTGTTAGAGTTTAAGTTTGAGTGGTTTGAATTACTTAAGGAATTAGTTATGAATTTTCAAAGTTGGAGTGCAAAATCTGATTTTTTGCATTACCTTTGAAAGAGGCTAGGAACTTTGAAAGGCTATAACTATTTTTCCAATGATCAGAATTGCGTAGGACAAAGTTGGGGGTGAATATTAAGATGTTTAGGATTAGGCTGGAAAGTTGCAGAGTTATTTGTTAAATATATAATTTATGGTAAATTTCTGAAGTTTGTTCATCAAATCTATTTTCTGCAGAATTTCTAAGTTAGGTTGCAATTTGTGAATTTCTGATTAATTGAGAATCTTTTGTTTGATAATTATTGATAAAAATATTGATGAGTTGTTGAGATTGAGAGAACTCGTAATGGTGGTTTAAGTCCATTTTTAGAGGAGGGTATGTCCGAATTTTTATAAAATATAAGGATTTAAATAAAAAGAATTTTGTGAACTACACCTTAGATGTTTAATTGAAGAATTTGAAACTTGATAACTGGAAATGAATTGTTGATATTTATAAAGGATAATGAAAAATAATAAAAGGCGAAAAAATTCCACAAATTGTTAGTTGTTAAACTATGAGAAAAACCCATGAACTGATAATTGGTTAAATATGAGAAGTACTCACAAACTGAATAATCATTAGTCTCGAAGAAACCTACAACTATTAATTGTTTTATATGCGGAAAATCCACGAATTGATAATCATTGATTACGGGAATAACCTATGAATTGTTGTGTCTTGATCTCGGAAATAGCCCACGAGATGAGGATCACTGTTTTATGGTGTGTTGATCTCAGGTATAGCCCACAAACTGAAGATTGCTGTTTTATTGTGTGTTGATCTCGGGGACACCAAGGAACTGAGGATCGTTGTTTCCCCTTATGCGTATATTTTGGCGTCGAGCTTTACACTGACTGTCGGTAGTCACGAATGAGTGATATTCTTAACCATCAACGCGTATGAACAAAGGACATAACGGGAAACCATATCTATGACTAACGCCTAGGTAATGTCAGGCTGTCGGGTGTAAACCGACACGTAAGCTCAGGGCCTGTTTAGGACAGACATTCAACATATGCATCTGTATGAATTGCTTAAGTGTGCCTGTGTTGTGTTATGTTATTTGTGAATTATTTATATGTTTGTAATGTGTGCTTGTTTGTGTTTGTTGATTCTTGAGTATGTTAAGGATTAAGGTAACTCAGAATTGAGGTTTGTAACTATCTAATTTGTGTAACTGAGGAATAGCTAATGAAATTGAGGACTAATGTAACTAATGTAAACACAACTAAATAGTTTAAAGTAAGACTTAAGGAGTTTTTAAAAGGTTTAATAAAGGTTTCATGATTATTTGTATTTTATTCATTACTTTTATGGCATTCTTATTCTCTACAGAGAATGAGTGGTTTGTTCTCACCCCAAAATTTTTTGCCCTTTCAACAACACAGGCTTGAAGACTCAGTATGGACCTACGGATGAATGTGGATTTTGTTTTATGAATTAAGTTGTTTTTATAGAGTCCCCCCACTCTTTTTGCTTACAATTTTATTTTATACAGAGAGATAGGAGTTGTATCTGAGTTTCATTTGAATTCTTTTTTATAACATTTATTATTATTAGTAATTATGTGAATATTATTACTTGAAAATCTTTAATATGATTTTAATTAATAAAAATGGATTTTTCTAGAATTTTCTTAAAAATTGAAACGTGATATTAACGTAAAGGCTCGGTATTAAATAGATAATAAAGAAAAGTGGTTAGTAACGCCTTACTTTTGGTACGATCATGACGTACTGAAAGTTAGGTCATTATAATTGGGATGTTGCCCTCCTGGTTGGCATGACCTCGGTGCATCCAGTAGTCGTTAGGAGGCATCGATGGTTGACAAGATAGAGCTCAAGGATGCTTTCCATATTCATACCACCAACTAGCTTACCATGCAGCACATTGCGGAGCAGTTCCACACATGTAGGGAGCAGAGCATGGGTCAGCCACAACAGCATTCGTCTGCCCTTATGTCCACTACTGTTTGGGTTTTATACATTTTTTCGGGTTCTAGCACTTCATACGACACACACTTTCGACCTGGTGCTCAGTATGCGACACCGCCTTTGGTAGATTATAGTCTATTGATGATGGCATTCCAACCGATGTCTGCACCACATGTTGCTCCACCTTACCTACCTCGGTATCAGCCAGTGACCCACTCGGAGAGTTATAGTATCCCACATCATCCACTCCCATCACAGCCACCTCATAAGCCACAAGAGCCCTCTTGTCACCCATAGCCTCCTGCGGACTCACGTCCTAACATACCTCAGCAATAGGCACAGCCTCCACCATGTGGCACCAGACATCGACTGCATTTTTCGAGTGATCACCACTGATGACATCATTATTATTTTTGTATTTTGTTATTCCATATGTTACCATTGATGTATTTTGACACACTATCCATGTTGTATTTTAGAACACTATTTATGTTATATTTTGATATGCTATTTATGATCTTCTCATATCCATGTTATAGGACTCGTCCTGTGCATGTTTGATGTAAATGTGGTTATGTGTTGTGGTTTAAGCTTTAGAATTCAAGTCCAACATAAATACCATTTTCATGGATAACTTAAATCGCATAAAATTTGAGTACAAAATATGCTTAATGAAAATATAACAAAGTAAACCATGACATGAATCACACAGTCCAACATGAACTACCCAAACAACAACCTCAATAAACACATACAAAGTAGCAACCGTAAACTATGCCTCGTCCGTCGGCTAGTTTGGACAACCTTTTCGGGTGTGACCGGTTTGTCTACAAAGACCACACATTTTTTCTTGGCACTCACCCTCGTCCATCTCATTACAAAACCTGGTGAAAATAGGTCTGCTAGTAGACTTATTGCGCATGGCAGTGTTAGGCCGAAGCGGTGTCCCATACCACTCCGGCCAAAACTTCTCATCTGGTATCGGGAAAAACTCTACCTCATACACCTTGAATACAACCTGCTGTATGTATACCGACTGGACGTATAGACCCCATTCAACACTCACGAAAGCACAAGCGGCAAGTGCTTGAGGATATGGAAAATAGAGTGACTGAAAATGGCCACAATCACACGTGTCAGTCATTAAGCAAACACGGAAAGATCCTTGCATGTATGTTTAATCTACCAGCCTAGTCTGCCATTTCCTGCGACAAACCTCTCAATGCATTCATGTACCACTCATACCCAGCCTTACTTAAATTGTAAGCAGAATTTATGAGATACCGCTTTCTCTTGGCAAACTTGAAAAGGAGACATAAAGTTCTCTGCCATGTGCTAGACACAATAAGCATGAAATGCTCTAGGAGGATGCCAACCACTATCGTTAGCTCTCTGTGCAGCCTTGATCTCCTAGGATCTATCAGAAATAATCAACAAGCCTTTCTGTGGGGTGACGTGTCGCCTCAGATTGGTAAGGAAGAAAGACCATGACTCCGTCGTCTCAGACTCAACAATTGCAAAGGCTACAAAAAGGATATTGATGTTATCATTTTGTGCCATTGTAATAAGCAAAACACCACCATATTTGCCATATATATACATGCCATCAACAAAGACAAATGGCTTGCAATGTTTGAAAGCCTCTACACAAGTAGGAAAGTCCCAAAATACCTTATCAAACATGCTACAATCACACACCATAAGGTGCCCATCATAGTATAGAACAATACTAATCTTACATATCATTCCGGGACAACAACTCCGCAGTGCTTGTAGCAACCTCAACATCTTATTATATGACTCCTCCCAATCACTGTATATCTGCGCAATTACCTTTTGATTTGCCATCCAGATCTTTTTGTATGAGGATTTGAACGGGCTAGATTGTATCAACGGGAGGATGACATGACAGATGAGATCGCTGTCCAACTGTCGGTGGTCATGAGATATGGTGGGTGCTAAATATGTGTGCGCTCCTCCCACCTTACGCACCTCCTTAACGAAATAGAACAACCGTGGTTGACATGTACAGCAAGCATAACAATGATAATTGAGAATATATAATACAATTAAACTTGAACTTACCGATATACAAGATTCTATTGGAGAGCAACATAGAAACTCCAAGGGTAGCCTGCTTCATATTGTCAGCAATGCACATGGTACTTTAATCGATCTGACTCCACAACTCAGTACGCAACACTTCTGCAAATGCTGTAATTCTTCACACCATACATTACTGCATCTCTGCTTTTGAATTTGTGGCCAACCCGAAACTCCACACCGTCTAAGTTGTAATAGTCTTCACCCGTGTTAAAAAATAGTTTTTTCTCTTGCATCACGTCTAGATCCAATGTATGATAGTGACTGAGTACAGATGATAAGGCCGAAATTAGGTGCGGGGCAGGCAGGCAGAAGATACCGAAGTGATGGTTCGACTGGGGTCTCCGGTACAAACTCCTCCTCGTCATCATCTTCAGAAGAATCGCTCTCGTTGCTATCCACCACATACTTCTCGTCTGAGTCCTCACCATCAATATTCATGTCTTCCACTAGACTAGTAATGTGTAGTGGTGGTGGTGCAAGTGGTGGGTCATCCTGCACAAAGTCCAGCTGCCCAGATCTACCGCCACCGACATCATCAACCTCCGCAAAAAGTTCCATCACTTGTTCTGCCATGATTTTCCTATGGATGTCAAACATTAGGCGCACATTCTCGTCGTCATGGAGGCAAAATAGACGAAACCAAAAATCTCTATTTTCCATTGGTGCTAGCAACATATACCCCACCTTTCCGATCTATTTTCTCTCGCTACCACCGATGCTACTCAATATAAGAATTTTTAGCTCGGACAAAAACTTACTCATCGGGTACACAACAAAATGGGATTATCACACTCAAATATCACCTCATTATCACTATTTCTCATATGGCAATTGAGATACACATTTACAACCAGATATCCACTACTACTAGATATTTTGGCTTATTTTTGAAAGAAACAAAAGTAGAAAAGTAGTGAAATATTTGTGAAGAATACAAAAAATTGTACATCCCTTTATAGCTATTGAAAATTTGTCGTTACGTATCTCGTTTGCACTATAAACGTCATAATTATTCATGTATCTCATTTACCGTATAAATAAAATAATACTATACATATCTCGTTTGCATTGTAAATGAAAAATACATGTCTCTTGTTTCATACTTTATTTTGTTTACCTTGTAAACAAATAAGAGATACGATATATTTTAATAAAAATACTATAAATTAGGGCAAAAACAGAAATAAGCCAAGGGCAGCCAGAAATTACGTCAATCTGCCAAGTTAAAAATTGCTTCATCAATCAACCAAAGCACTTCTCTATGCAATTCAAACTAGCTTAGTTCGAATTGCATTTTTATATAATTCGAACCGAATCAGCTCGAATTACTTGGCAAAATTCACACTAATTTGAACCAGCTTGGTTTGAACTTAAAACATACATAATTCGAACTAGATGTGTTTGAATTATATAAGTGGAAGCTTCCCAAAGTAATTCGAACCAGGTTGGTTCGAATTACACAAACCATATTTCGAACTAGGCTGGTTTGAATTAGTGAGCACCAGACATGTATATATATGGTTGTAAACGTGAGTTACTCTCATTAGAGGATGTAAGATAGCTAGTGAGGAGAGTTTTGTAGTGTTGGTTCACCACAGAGGATCGATTAAGAGGAAAACTCGTTCTGGTGTGAAGTTCACCAATAAGGATCCTCTCTATATTATCGTAAGGCCTACGATGAGCTATGATAACCTTGTTAGGTCTGTACTGTTGAAACTTGGTCTGGAAGGTGTGAAGCAGGTTAAGAAGTTTTTCTATTGCATTCCAATCACGGTGCTCCAGGAAACCGTGAAGTATGGTTGTTTCACGATCGGGAGTGATGAGGACTTGCAGGTCATGTTTCATTGTCGCCGACAGTTTCCAGAAGTGAGGACACCAGAACTGTTGGCAAAGTTGGTTGATGTGGTACCAGCTCAGGGGACTTGAACCGGAATACCACCGCTTTAGCCACGGCAGCCGGTTCTAGCTCTAGACCTGTCGTTGCTTCTTCTTCCGTCCCTGCATACGAGCCACCCGTCCAACCTGTCGCCTCCCCTTTGTTCGCTGTTGATCTCAATGACAGTGTATGCGACGAGGTTACAACAGGGGAATTTCTGCCGACCTCTTTACAGTGTGTTGCACCGCCTGGGGTTGGAGAGGATTGTTGGGTGATCCAGAGGACGATGATGTTGAGCCGAATATGATTGATGATGACAGTGGCGATGATATTGGAGTGAGTGAGCCTGCCAGGGCGGGAGGTGGTTCTAGCTCTGCCACACAGTAGTATCCACCACATTTTTCCTCTTTGGACTTGGATTCCATAAGGCAGGAGGGGGTTCCTGGGCAGCCTGTTGGATTTGGAGCTAGAGATGCGGAAGGGACTGCTGGTCTGACAAAGTTACAGGTTGGTCAGCAATTTCAGGATAAAGATGAGGCCCTGTTAAGTGTGAAGACTTATAGCATCTGCCGAGGGGTACAGTACAAGGTAGTGGAGTCTGACTATCGCCGGTATGTGGGCAAGTGTTCTGAGTTCGGGAATGGGTGCACATGGTTGATTCGGCTGAGTCTCCGGCAGCGCAAGGGCATTTGGGAGGTCAAATGGTACAATGGACCTCATACCTGTCTTGCCACCTCCATCTCCAGCGACCACAGGAGTTTGGATTATCATGTGATATCGGCATTCATTATGCCAATGGTTAGGGCTGATGCATCCGTCAGCATCAAGGTGCTCCTAAATGCCACGGCCGCACACTTTGGGTTTAGGCCGACGTACAGGAGGGTCTGATTGGTGAAGCAGAAGGCTATTGCCCTCATCTATGGTGACTGGGATGAGTCGTACAACGAGGTCCCCAGGTGGGTGTTGGGAGTCCAGTTGTCGATGCCTGGTACTGTTGCAGTCCTTAGGACGAGTCCTGTTCGAGTTGGTAGGCAGCTGGACGAGTCTCAAGCTTATTTTCACAGACTATTCTGGACGTTTCCACCGTGTATCGAGGCATTCCGTCATTGCAAGCCGCTGGTTAGTATTAACGGCACCCATCTGTATGGCAAGTATCGGGGAACGTTGCTTGTAGCGATTGCACAGGACGGGAACTCCAACAGACTCCCTGTTGCATTCGCACTAGTCGAGGGTGACAATGCTGAGTCTTGGTCATTCTTTCTCTCCCATCTGCGTCAGTATGTGACACCGCAGCCGAGTCTGCTGGTTATATCAGACATGCATAACGGCATCAAGGCCGCGCTTGAGGCTCCCGACGAAGGCTGGTTACCTCCATCTGCGTACCGGGCATTCTGCATTCGACATGTAGCGGCAAATTTCACCCTAACCTTCAAGGGCAAAGACGCACGGAGGCTTCTTGTCAACACGGCATACGCTAAGACCGAGGTAGAATTTAATTACTGGTTTGATATTCTGCGGACTGAAGACCCGGCGATGTGTGAGTGGGCGAACCGGATAGTGTATTCCTTGTGGACTCAGCATTGTGATGAGGGGCGGAGATTCGGGCACATGACGACGAATATCTCCGAGTGTATGAACTCAATCCCCAAGAGTGTCAGAAACCTCCCTGTGTGCTCGCTGGTGAAGGCAACATATGGAAGGCTTGCCGAACTGTTTGTTCTCAAGGGGAGAGAGGCTGAGGTCCAGCTGGGAACCGGACAAGAATTCAGTCAGTACTTGGTGAAGTGTATTGAGGCCAACTTGAAGACGGCGAGGTGCTTCACGGTGACTTTGTTGTACTCGCTTGCAAATCAGACATGTGACTGCGGATCCTTCCAGGCACTTCATTTCCTGTGTCCGCACGCACTGGCATGCTGTGCCTACTCACAGGTTAACTGGACCGCTTACGTCCACCGGGTGTATCGTCTTAGTTCGGTGTTCAGTGTGTATCGGATGGGATTCACACCTCCCATTTTGGAGGGTTTCTGGCCACCATATGACGGGCCGACTGTGATCTTGGACCCTAACAAGAGGCATGCAAGAGAGGGTCGTCCGAGGTCCACTAGGATACAGACCAATATGGACGAGGCAGATCCGAACCGGCCAAAGAGATGTGGCCTCTGTCGTCAACCCGGACACACACGTCGGAGTTGCCCATAGGTCGAAGGAGCAGCGCACTCAAGGGGCCATGAGTAGTTGTATTCTTAGGTTTGGTACTTAGTTTATTTAACTCTCGCGTTTATATTCCACTGTTACGGCTTTCCAAACTTGTAGTTGATAAGTCATTTATTTGTTAATGTTAATGCGTTGTACTATGCATGGTGCATTAATTAATGAATATGTTCTGTTTCCAGAGTTTTGAACAACAAGTCAAATGAATGCAAACGGCAATAAATAAA
The DNA here is from genome assembly GCF_014773155.1 of Arachis stenosperma. Taxonomy (NCBI): domain Eukaryota; kingdom Viridiplantae; phylum Streptophyta; class Magnoliopsida; order Fabales; family Fabaceae; genus Arachis; species Arachis stenosperma. The sequence goes on from NC_080382.1 coordinate 93,506,981, forward strand.
TCTACATATTAAATTGATACATGATGCGGAAACTATGGTAGTCACTGAAATAATCACTAAACAGCCGTTTTCAAAGTACAATATCATGATTCGGAACAACAAACTGAAACATAAATAAGCAACCTACATATTCGATCGTCAGTGTACATCAACGACAAAAGTAAAACTGGCTAACATACAACAATGAACATGAACAAACAACATACATGACACATGAATCATCTAAACAGATGCAAGCCAGTGAAGCAACGACGGGGTACCCGTGTCCTCTGACCTCTGCAGATAAGCGGCTCCTCGTCCTCGATCTCATCCTCCTCATCATCTGGGGCAGGCTGTGCAGGTGGCCTAGGCTGGACGGGTGCCGCAGACGGCCCGGCAACTGAATGTGACGTAGCAGTGTATGCGGAAGGAGGGGTACCCCCCAATGCAAAATGGTCAGCAACAGGCATCGTAGGAGGCTCGTTCAGATCGACATCTAAAGGTGCCTATGTGCCAGAGCTCTGACCACGCCTACGGGCCACCACATCCTCCTGCATGATGGCAGTAATCTCGTCTAGAAAGTTTGACCCGCCGAAGTCTACATCAAGCCCATCTAATGCAAGGAAGCCTGAAAACATCGACCCCGGACTAACCCATGGCGTACTCTCTTGAAGGGTCTGGTCATGGGCTGGTACACCAACGAAGTAATCTCCAAGCGGCCCCGAACCAAGTCCACCATCACCAGAGTCAGCCCTGTCACCCATACCTAACCCATACCACTCGCCTCCATATCCGCCATCATGGGGACTAACACCACCAACTGCCACATGCCCTGCAGCAACCCCCCCCCACGGGCCCGTGTTGATTGTCGTCATCGTCGTCACCATGATCACCGTGCTTGGCCGCCGCAGCATGCCCTCTCCATCTCCCTCCGTGCCCTCGTCGTCCACCTCCACGTCGACCGCCCCCGTCAGCCTCGTCCATTGCCTAGTCCAGCCACCTCCACTCACGCTAGCTCCGTCGTGTCCCCACACGAGCTCTCCTCTCGACCCGACGCCTGTCCGGCACGTCGTCAACACGATCCATGTCAGGAACTCGCCTAGCACCCCTCTGTGACGCCTCAACAAGAATAGGAACGTCTCTCGGATCACCCAAGTACATCTCCGGAGACAAGAACCTCTTTCCATGCTGACTCCACCACTCCGGAACTTATGTGACGGTTCAGGGTCTGCAACAACATCGAACATGAGCACGTGGTCCGCACGGGCCTCCCAATGGAAATGCCATGACTGCAAAGCATACGGGAACCAACGATCACTGCCTCTGCCATCCTTCGACATCAGAAAGTCGATGTTCAGGGTGGGATGCGGACGGGGCTAGACTCCGCCGAACTGCGGTAGAACCCTATCTATCTGATGCCACTCTATGATGGCAAAGTATATCAGTGACATCACAGACCACCAGAACGCCGTATGCCGAGGCTCTAACGCCTCTGGATGCACAACCTGCAGTACCTTGGGCAAGCTATACGGCATCCAGATAAACTGCATAAAGAACTAAACATTGTCAGGCCAACTCATGCACCAACCTCATAATGTTTGGTTAACTAAATAAACTTAGGTAGTAGTATACTCACATCCCTGTCCTGTAACATGTCTATCCTCAGTCTCCACATCTGCACTCTAGGACCCTTCTTGCTACCGGAAGGGCTGTAACCTGACCACCTGCAACTCATATGGGTGTTATGGCTAATTAGATGTGTGACAGATTTGTAATACATTAGAAGCGTACATGAACTTAGATATTGTTAAATTGAAATAGAGAAGCCTGACTAAAGTACCTCGAGGCCAACGGCCAGTTGCACGTATCATACTCGGCAGGCCTAAACCTAGGAAAGCGCCAGAAGATCCAGGACTGAAGTAGCTGAAGTGGGCCCGCTAATTTGACCACATGTCTGTTCGCCACTCGGCACATGCATCGGTACAACCATGCCAATGCTGCAGACCCCCAGCTGTAGGTCCCCATCTCCTCAAGCTTAGCTACGTAAGGAAGCCATCTGATGTGAATGCGGTTCCCGGACTTGTCGGCAAACAGCTGAGTGCCCAACAATATCATGATGTAGGCACGAGCAAAGCGTCACACAGTCTCCTCATCGGCTCCCTCAGGGCACTCTCCAAAAGTCTCCTGGAACCAGGTGCAGTTTACTGCGAACTTCTGAACCTGGCTCGGAGGAGGAATCACTCCAAGCAACTCCTGGAACCACACCCAAGCTGGACGGCCACCCTGGATGTATATCTGGAAATCTGTAAGGCAACCACTAACATAATACCCATCCACTGGCAACCCCAACTGGTACGCCACGTCCTGAAGTGTGATAGTGCACTCTCTGAACGGCATATGGAAGGTGTGCGTCTCCGGACACCACCGCTCGACGAAGGCACTGACAAGGGGCTCATCTAACCAGAACCATCTATCGTCCAGCCTCCCAAGATGGTATAATCCGGCCATCTGCAAGTACAGAACATACCGCTCATCGAGTCGCATGCCCTGCTGCCACCGCATGCTCCTGATGCATCGCTGTGGCTGCACATTACATGCACCGCATTATTAAAACCACGTAGAAAACTAGTGCCAAAAAAAACCAACACCAGAAACCACTAATAGGCCCCACTAATAGAATCTACATGCAAAACCAATATAACAAACCAGTTGCAAAACCACATGCTCAAACCGCTAACATAAACCGCATACAAATCCACTTACGAAAACCACATGCAAAACCACTATCATAAACCGCACATAAAATCACATAATAAACCACTTCCAATACCACCAAAATAAAACCTCCAACATAAACCATCAATAAAACTGCATACAAAACCACTAACATAAAACTACTAACATAAACCACCAACTAAACCACCAACTAAAACCGCATGCAAAACCACTAACTCAGATAAACCGCTAGCACAAAGTTTTCTATCTACTAACCTCGTCGTTGATGACCCCGGCTATATGAGCAACTACGTCCAACCGATATAGCCTTTTCGGATTGTCCCCCATCGGCTTAGTATTCTGTTCGAGTCTTTGTCGGATCAAATCCGGGTCATTTTCTCTAGGATTTAGTGGGGTATGAGGATGGAAAAGTGATTAGAATGAGGCTGATTTAAACTCCTTATATAGCGGAGTCATGTGTAATTCGAACCAGCCTAGTTCGAATTACTATTCGAGGCAAATTTTGACTAATTTGAACCAACTAGGTTCGAATTACTTGGTGAAGCGTCCAAAAGTGTAATTCGAACTCTCCTAGTTCGAATTATATGCAATTCTAGTTCGAACCATATAGGTTCGAATTACGTTCATCACGAGTTCCATCATGATTTGAGCTTCCTTAGTTCAAATTATGTGTTATTATAGTTCGAACCAAGCTGGTTCGAATTATATAGTATTGTACTTTGGTTCATTCGTGAAGTAATTTTCAGTTTGGCTGATTCATGTAAATTCTTTCCACCCTTGGTTTATTTCTATTTTTTGCTCTATAAATTATTTATTTTATTTATTTAAAAAAAAATTTTCAATTTAACAAAAGCTCGTTCAAACGTACACTAATAATCTAGTATTAGACATTTCCCATAAGAAAAGTTATGCCTTTTTCATTTATTTCTGCGATAATCTTTCTGGGTTTCTAGACGAGTAAAAGTTACATTATTGTATTATGATTTTAAAGGATGGCTTAAAAGTTCACCAAAAAAGAAAAGGATGGCTTAAAACACTCGGGCATAATATTGAATCTTCCGAATGTCTGTTATGTGTAATCCATTGATTCATGGCAATTCTCTATCTGCATAGCTTCAGTTCAAGTTATTACTAACATTATCATGCCTGATGATGATTTCCTTTAATTGAAAGCACAGGAAATCAGGCATAAATAAACATGCACTTAAAGTAACAGTGAGATCATTATTGAAATAGAAAATTTACACAGCTCCTCACTTCAGATAAGAAAGGCACAACACACCCATGACTGGTATATTTAATTATTTACATAGCTCAGTTGCTAATATACAGTGATGAAGACACCAACAAAACCAAAATCAATCACGTCAATAAAAAAAGACTCACCTTGCCTCAACCCTCCATACACGTTCTGTTCATTATTCAACGTGTCACATCACCCATCCAAACGGACTATTCAAATTGCGGTCCCCACAAACACTGACTCGCGAGATTTTTTTATCGATTGCTTGCAGCCAGGGGCGATAGGTGGGGCCCACTTCGTCGTAGCCATCGTGGAAGCAGTTTTACCTTGACCAATATTACTGCGCCACGTGGATCTCGGGCTCACCTGCTACCCACGACTCGGACCTCCTTCCTGACGCGAACCGCATCATTCCTCCCAAACCAGGCGGTTCACCCTCCGACACGCTATTTCGCGTGACTGACTCCGCAAACGACGCGTCAGTCATGCTCCCCGTGCTACGCCGTGGCCGCGCCTTCGACGACGCCTCAATAACCGTGCTATTCTCCGCGGATGAATCCGCACCCGGAAAAGAACCGGTTTTTCTGTCTGGTTTATCTCTTCGACCGGTGCGGAAAATTGCGCGGAAACTCTCGAAGAAACCGAGTTTTTTGCGTGTTCTGGCCGGTTTCTCGTTTTCGGCGACGAAGGAGGATCTCCGGGAGTTTCTCAACCTTCGATTACGATCGCGCTTGGATCTAACCCTTCCCATGCAAGACACCTTGGGCGACGATGGTTCGTTGAGCGATGACTCCGATTTAGCGACGGAGGAGCTCCGCTTTGGAAACAGCCCGGAGTTTCCTAACTTGTGGTTGCGACGGTGCTTGGAGTCGACGAAGGTAGGTTTCTGAGGCTTCGGAAGGCCAATGATTGCTGCCTTGGATTTGATGTTAAGAGAGAATCTCTGCGAGTTGGAGTTGGTGTTGTTGGCGTTGAAGTTAGGATTCAGGTTGGTGGAATTGGAATTGGAGTTTGAGTTTCCTTTTGTGGAATCCTTGCGCTCATAGACGGCGTTGCGGTCCCACCAGTCGTATTCTTCGTCTCTGGAGAGCCAAAATGACTCCGGCGGCGAATCAGGGTGAGGCTCCGGAGGATAAATATGGGCGTCGGCGTCTTCGTCGGCGGGGGCTAAGGACTCGCAGGTGATTTTGCGGTCGGTGGACCCGCCGGCGCAGGCTGAAACGAGTGTTTCCAAATCAACCTGTGGCATGGTAGTTAGCGAAAGTGAAGAGGAGTTGGAAATTAGAGAAATATTTGGACGCAAGCGGTGGGAAAGAAAAAGAGATGTGGTTTGAGAAATTGTGGGTGGTGTTAGATAAGAATAGAGGCACTGTGACAGAATGAATAAATATTATTTTGTGTTTGGACAATGGAGGGAGGCTTTTTCAACTTGCCTAATCCCTGCTATACCCGAGCTTTTGTTCTAATTTTATTATTTTAATTTTTAATCATTTAATGTCCAAACATTATAATTTAGCTCTTTATTTTTGATAATTTATTATTGTATCAATAAAAATAACAACTTTTATATTTATTATTGTGCTCGTGTATGTAGCCAACTAGCAGAAAACTCGCACAACACACGGGTAAAAAATATCTATTAGCTAAATTTTTTTATTCAATTTAACTCAAAAAAAATTTAATTACTCTTTTATTAAAAAATGTATAATTTATATTATCTCAAAAAAATAAACACATCAACTCTAAAATATCATAAATTAAATACTTCTTCTAAAATTTGTGGTGTCTTAACGAAATAATTTTTTATTTTATTTGTAAACAAAATAATTTTGTAAAATTTTTTAAAAATTATTGCATTTTACAGAATAATAATTTTATATTATTCTCAAATAGAGATGAGTGAGTCACCAAAAAAAAAATACAAATATGAGCAATAGACTTTTTTGATAAACTTCCTTTACCTTTTATTTCTTCCTTTTTTTATTTTTTTATTATTTATTCTTAAATGTTGTAAAAGTGACCTATCAATAAAATACGATTGAGACTATTTGAGACTTTGAATTGTTTGTAATTTTAATAGGTTGTTGAGTGATATAATGTGATTTTTATATTTTTAATGAAATTAAACATTATAAATGAATTAATCAAACTTAGTATATAATTTTAAAAATAATAATTAATTTATTTTGTGTAATTTTTATGTACAAAAATAATTTGTTCTTTATTTATCCGTTATAATATTAAATGAAAAAAAATAACATACTAAAAAATATCTCTCAAAAATTTGTTACTTATTAAACACATCACACATGGCGTTAAATTCAGTTAATTGCTATTCTAGGCAATGTTCTAAGATTTTATGAAAAAGGAAGATTTTAACTTGGTAAAATTGAATAAAAGATTAATAAATTAGGGTGTGAATATTTTTTCTATGTTTGAATGTTATAAATGCTTAAAAAAATATTTGTTAAGAGAGAACATAAATAAAAAATGAAAAGATACTTCACCTGAAAAGAGACAATTTTTTATTTTATTTTATATAGTATAATTTCTGTACTAATTAACTAACTTTCTTGTCTTTCATGAGTATTGTCTAAGTCTGATCAAATCAATTTTTTTTTCAAAACAGAAAAATCAACACAGCTTCACCACAATTTAGATAATTACAAATCTTAATATAACAGAATTGGCTAACATAATGAGCAAAAATATATATGTCAAAAACGCTCATTGATATAAAACAAAGTCTTTGTTAAAAAATTATAAAAGAACTTAAAATTGATAAGTAATATCTCAATGAACTTTGCCTTAATATATAAAATCCCTGCAATCTTATAAATTGAGTAAAAAAAAAAACAAATTTTTGAAAACAACTTTTGAAAATTTTAGGCAGTAGTAGCAGCAGCTCCACGGAGTCCTTGGTGCAATTTTTGTACCTGATTAGAAGTAATAACAATAATCTTTAAAGTCATACCCTATTCTCCATAATAAAAAAATCACACATAATTTCTCCCAAACTAATAATCATCATCAATGACAATAACATTAGTAATGGCAGTTAAAACAATAAAACTGTTCAATAAAAAAAAATGAAAATAGAAATTTAACCCCCGAAAAAAATTACCTTCTACCCCTAGTCCCCTATTGCTGTAACCTTAGAGCTAATAGCTTGTCTTGCTTGCATCTTTTTTAATAAGAAATCACGCACTAAACCTATCAGAGACATGAGGTCAGTAGTAGTTACAAAGGCTTAAAGCAAAACATAAACCCACTACTATCTTGCTAAATAGAACAACAACTTAAAGAAACTACTATTCTAAATCAAGCAAAGAAGATAAAAACCATCCTATAATAATAATAAAGACCACAATAAGACAAAGCATATGTACATATTTCATCCACTCCTCAAATCATTATATTATTGAATTTTAAATTCTCCTCTCCTGCGCTCTTCTTTATTCGACACCCAAGCTTGACTCCAATACTTTATCTCCCATTTCAAAACCTGTGTATTTATCTCCCACTGCTACTTATACCTCGCTGGAATCGGTGCCGCAATCCATGACTTGAAGCATTCTTTAGCTCATCTACAATGTAGACCCATATTATATAGTACATCACCCCAAAGACTCAATACTACATTACAACTAAAGAAAAGATGGCGTACATTCTCTGGCTCTACCACACATTGGACATTCATAGAGGCTGGTAAAATCCCACAACTACATAAGTTATCTCTAGTGTTACAATTTTTTTATTAAAATAAACCAGTTTAATAGCTCAACATGCTTGGTGCTAAACCATCCCATTATTTTTTCATGAACCTGAAATTGTTCGACACCTCATTTGCCATATCTTTATAATGTACTTACAGCATCTTACCTCTATCCCTCTAAAATTCATAAAATCAAACCAACATCTGCAAGTAATGAATGAACAAAGAAATACTTCAAAAGTAATGAATGAACAAAGAAATACTTTGAAATCAAAAAGGTCATTAGAATCTATGACATTACAAAATAAAATTGAGTGTTTTGTGGCAAACACATAAATATATTGGTTATTGAACCTCATTAAACATGCAACAAAATTAAAGTGCAAATCCATCAAAGAATTCTCAAAAATAAGGAGAAATAAGAACAAACTTTTGTCTCAAAAGAAGTTATTTCACTGAATAAGTAAGAGATCCAGTTCAATGCGTAGTTATTTCCAATTTTCTTACACAAAATGGTATTATTATAAAGAAAGAAGCTAAAATTTCTTTTTTAAAAAAACTACACTTTCATAGACTAAGTTTAAAATTCCAAATTATTCTTCATCTTCTATTTTTTTTAAATCAAGAAGCAAAATATCTTTATCATAAAGACAAAATCTTTAAGCAAAGTAAAGTTATAGTCAAACTCACATTTGGAATCTAAAGTGAATTTTAACAGTTGTAAAATTGTGCACATACTTTTTTGAATTTCCAACAAATAACAAATGATTTACAATTCAAATATCAATTCCAAAATTGTACATTGGCCACTTACAATTAACAACATTGTCCAATCTTTTGTTTCTTTTCGTTAAAGAGTGCATTAACATAGAATGTAAAAGGCATCAATTGAAAATCATAGCGGGTTGAAATAGCAAGATAGGCACAAGATTGGTCTACATATAACTTAACCAAATGTGAGAGAAAAAGGTAAAATATGTGAACAGGGCAATGAAAGTAGCTACCAAAGTATAAGTAACAATGCATTTGAATGTTAAAAGTTGCTTTTCATTTTTTTGGTTAAGGAACTGACCTCGAAATCAGAGAATAATTGGTCCTTTTTCTGGAGCGTGTTCATTAGCCGTGAAGCAACTTCAGTTTCATGAGTTAGAATATCATTCACTGAAATTCGCAAAACATATCACAAACAACATCAAAAGCATATTTTTACTATTTTGACCCTTCTGTTCATTGCATAAAAGCAATAAACATATCAATGATGCTCCTTAATTGAATTATTTATTGCTTAGTCATACAGTTAACATGAAACCCAATTTTTATCATGATAATAGAAATACAAACTTAAATGCATACTTCAAAATTTAAATACTTCTTGGAACTGATATGAGTTCATATTATTATCAAATGATAATGCAAGACTTGGTAAGTAAAAAATATGAGATCTAAAGCGAGAGGAATAGCTGGTAATGCATATAATTGGTTCTTTTTAAAAAGAGAGCTAGCCATAAAGGATTTTGACTATCTCTTAGTGTCAAAAGTTTATGGTGCAATATTTACTATCTATCTCCTACTTTCACTCTCCTGTAATGAACTCCAAAATGTGAAATCCCCAGCAAAAGATAGGTAACTTTAGGATTAATCTTATTGATCATATCCATGGCAATTCTCATATTGAAATGGGATGAAAAACTTGAAAGAAAAAATAGAGGCCAAATACTAAAACAAATTTTATAAAAAAAACAACACAATGAGCTAGAAAGAGGTGAGAAAACTGTGACTTTCACAACAAAATAGAAATTTGAAATTGAACATTCAAAACACGCAGCAATGAACACAGTATAAGAAACATATATAAGACCTTTTTAGAGTGACCAATGATATAAAAAGAACCTATTTAAATAATGTAAAATTTTATTTAAATAATGATATACAATGAAGTCACCCAAAATTGATTTAAAACAATCCTAAACAAACATAAAAGTTGTAAAATCTGAAACATTTAAAGTTTTAGAATTTATAGATTCATGAATTTTTATAACATTCAATAAATTTAGCCACATTATTTAGCACTATCAAATTGGGACTGAAACACAACTTACCAATCAAGTAGCTTTTACATGACCTTTAATAAGCACCACCCGAAGCTCTTCATCAACACTAGACCTATTCACAACAGGGACCAGAATTGCAAGGTTCATGGATAAATGTTAAAAGCTGGCCCCAAATAAACTAATATTAAATACTAATTGTGAGAACAAACAAATAAAATTTCTTTTTTAAATTAAGCCTATCAAACTTAAAAATTTACCTAAGCTTGTGGAACCTAGAAAACTTAAAATTATAAAATAAAAAATATATATTGTCACTCATGTTATATCACTATGGACATAATGACAAATTACTTTTTTATTATGTCTTTGTATGAATTTATAAAAAAGTAAGTGATATTAATCAACATGGCAACAAAATGCTCGAGGAAAAAGCAAGATGTTGATGCAAGAATCTTGATAATCTTGTGTTTTGACCACAATGTAGAAGACAACAAAAAAAAGTAGGATGTGATCTTTCAAATATAAAAGAATACCTGATCAGCAGAGAAAATGGCCCAAGCTAAGGGCTTGTTGAAGAGAACACTTCCCCTAACCAAACTCACAACACAACGGAGTCCTTGAATCAAAGAGTATCCAGCAGCCAAACCATTCGCAACTACCAAGAATCTGCAAAGTTTTTTAATCACCTTTATTGCTAGACAACAAATGAATTAGGACAACAAAACATGCAACACTTTTATTGCTAGACATTAACATAGAACATAGATTAATAGATATTTACACCAAAGTCTTAACATCAGTGAATTTAGCTTCCTTCTCAAAGGAGAAAAACACCTTCACTTGTGAATCAGTTCTAATAAGAGCAGCTGCAACAACTCCAAGACCAAGAATCATAAACATTAACACCAACTCAGCTATCTTGATCCTCTTATCGAACAATTTTAGGTTTGTGCTATGGTATGCTGGAACTGTTCCAGGACTAACACCTACACCCAAATAACTCATTTTCTCTAGACACTAACAATGCAAAAGAAAATAATGGATATGAACACCAATCACTAAAAAGGTATAAATACCAATATATAATTCCAAACCACTCTTGAGATCCTATCAAATCACTACACTTGCTGAAAGCACAAATGTTTTCTATCTTCTTCCTGCAATAACTTTTTCTCCCACTTTTTCCCAATCAGATCAACACCCAGCCACATTTTCATGTGAAACAAAAACGTATATACGGATCAAAAGATAGAGAGTTGGTGTTGTATTATTATCATTACCGGCCTACATAATACCAAAACCATTTCTTGAAGAGACATGAAGATTAATTTGGAGACTATATTTTGCAATGAACAAAAATGATACAGCTTGATGTTGTTGGTATAATGCGAAATCAGCGTGACTTACCCAACGAAATGGAGAAGATTCAAGGCATAGAGGCGACGCCGCAAATCACCTATACCAACTACCAGAATGGTCAGATTTCTTCCAAAGATCATAAAGGCAGAGGTTTTTTTACCACAACAGCACATACGGAAACCAATCTTCTTAATCTTGCTAAAATTAAACCTCCAGAATATCTGAAGCCATCCAGAAATAGAAAACGTACCAAACCTCAAATCAAAGACAACAAAAATAGACAGAAAAATCCTAAATCAAAGAGATTAAAGACCCAGTCCCAGACAAAGAAATAAATCGAGAGAATACCTTCACGGGGGAGCGCTGGTTGAGATCTCGACCCAACATGTATCACCAAGGCTGTTGACGTTCGAGAGCGCATCAACAATGCAACAGATATCTTAGTCGCCCAGCATCGCTGGCATTTCACCAGCTGAAACTAACAGCGCCATCGCCGTGATTGTTATTTGAGACGAAGATTCCGCTCAGCTCGGTGAGTTAGGGTTTCCAGATGGGGGTTGCCGAAAATGGTGTTTAAGAGATGGCATTTCAGATGGAGATATATGGCTTACTGAAATGAGGTTTTGAGAACCAGGAAGAGCCATAAAGAGATCGTGGATGGGCAACAATTATATGGACCAGAATGAGTTTGTGGGCTATGGAGGAGAGAACAAAGCAGAAGGGGGGATTTAGAGTTTCAAAAGGAAGAGAGAAAAATTGAAGTAAAAGATAGATAGATAGATAATAGGAGAGATTTTTTATTCTGGTTAATTGAGAGAATGACGCGTGGCTTCAGGAGCCACGATCATTATACAAGTAATAGATTAGCCATGATGTTGAAGTATAACTCGTCTGATATGCGCCCATTTTTGTCTCAGAAGGAACAGGTATAACAACTTAAGTTTATAGCAAACTAACTTTTTACTTAGGGTTACAGTCAATTAAGTTTCACAGTAAATCAAGTTTCAAAAATTCGAGTGATATAGTTAAACTCTATTTGTCAAACTGAACTCGAATCTTAAGAGAAAAAATCAACTTTGAGATAAGTTTAATAATATAATAATTAGATCTAAATTTAATCGATAAAAATTAATACCAATACTCTTTCATTAACTTAAATATATTAAAATACTCTAAAGGATACTTAATAATAAAGATAATCATATTACTAATGTCATATATACTGATAGCTTATATATTTGTTTTGGTAAAGTAAAAATATACTCTCAAGAATATTTAACTTTGGTAATTATCTCCAAATTATATTTTAATCAAGCACATTTTTATCTCTCATTTTTTTAATGTCATGATCCTCCTCTTTTTTTCATCTCCTATTTCACTTTTCTTTCTTATTTTTAACCATAGTTGTTAGAACTGAATTGATAATCAAATCGGTCAAACTATTGGGTTACTGGATTACTGGTTCAATCAGTGAGTCATTGGTTAAACCGGTTGATCCGGTTTTACGTAAATAAAAAATATAAAATAGTAAAAAATTTAAATTTAAAATTTAAAATACATATCCTCACTAATATTTGAACCCTTACATCCATGTGTTTTTTCTATTTTTAACAAATCGATGGTGGTTCGATTCTAATAGTCTGGGAGCGAAACCTACTCCACTTTTGCAGGTACCAGTTTTCTATAAGTGCATCAAAGCGCCTTGAAGTAGACGAGTTTTGAAATAGATATTAAATTAAGATTTGTAAAAGAACAAAATAAATTAAAAAGTAAATTGACCGAAATAAAAAAAGATTGCATTAAAATTAAACAAAGCGATAAAATGCCTTCGAGTGAATCAAAGTACTTTCGACATGGAAATTAAAAGATGCTGAAATGTAAATTTGGTCAGGAAATTAAAATTGTTTGAAAAGTAAATTAAACATGGAAAGTAAAGTTCTTGCATAAATTGTAAATTGAAAAGATAAAAATATAGAAGGAACCCTATAGAAAAGAGACTTGATCGCAGACTCAGAAATTCACTGGGGATGTGAGTGTGCTTAAGTGTTTTCTGAAGTGAAGTTCCAAACTTTATTCCTTAAAACTTTCTAGTATTTATAGTCTACTTCTGTAACTGATAATTAATTACATGGTGCAATCTTGTATGCGCACTCCCTGGTAACTGTTCCCACTCTTTGGCTAATAAAACGTTTACTCATTAATTCTTCACGTGGTGGAAGCCCTCAACTTCTCCAGTTATGTAACCATTCAATTCACTTACTCCGAGCGTCCATTCAATTTTTCCTTCGAATATCCATTCGACTAAGCCCACTTGATTTAATAATGTGTCCGAAATCGAGCTTGCATTGTGTCGAGTAACTCTCAACTTATACCTGCACATGCACTTTTCAACATTTCGATCTAATTCATTCCAATCAAAATATTTTTCGACCAACAAATTGCCTCCTTGGATTAATGTGTTTGTTTTCGAAATCACCTTTGAAAAATAAAACACTTAATCCAAATTCAATTTCAAATTCCACTCTCCCAAGTTAGTAATAATTACCATTTAACTTTCCATTAATACTAACCCGTTCGACACGTCTCCCACGATTCATGCTTTCTCTCTCCACCACTTTGCCTTCTCTGCAAAGTTACCTCTTTTCACCTTGAATTCCATCTGTGATAACGGCTATAGTAAAACCCCTTTAAACTTGACACTTTCTGTCTTCGTTGAACTTTCTCGAACCTTTATTCTCTCGATTTCTCTTGCATTCATCTTCTACATGACCATTATTCTTCAATCCCCAGACTTCACTCTTCTCTAGTCTGCAATGGCCGTTTCATCATCTCATGCTGCTACTCAGGACAAAGGCAAAGGTCCTGTGGTGACACCACCAGCTCCTCCAGCCCTCCATGTGTTGAATCAAGTCAATAATGAGGTCATTGACAACCATAACTTCAAATCAATGATACAAGAATCCTAATCGCATTCACAGTAGGTGGAGATGTTCATTGCTTCATTGGACCTGTTGAAACCCTGGAAAGAGCAAACAAGAAACTACCTTTCTTTCCTAGTGCTCAAGGGGAGGATTTGTTGATCAACCAAACCCTCAATATCTTTTTCTTCATCAATCAGAAACCCTTCAGAAATCACCCAAAGATTAACCCTTGAGGGACTGACTTCACAGCTTGGCATCAGCGCGTTGCCCCTACAAAGAGGGCTGCTTGGGGGGGGGGGGCTTTGGGGATTCAGGAACTCCTAAGGCTTTCCCACTTCTCACCTTCAACGCTCCCTTGGATGATTGGAACTGTAACCTGCTTTTGGAACAGGACAACCAACAATTTCTACCTCCTTCGTGGAATGATTGGTATGACTCTTTTGGATGTAGCCGCTGGTGCACGAAAATTACACTCACACTATGTAATTCTGCACAACTAACCAGCAAGTGCATTGGGTCGTCCAAGTAATACCTTACGTGAGTAAGGGTCGAATCCTACAGAGATTGTTGGCTTGAAGCAAGCTATGGTTATCTTATTATTCTTAGTCAGGATATCAATAGGGTTCTTTAGTTTCAATTGTAAAATGTGAAAGAGCATGAATTGAGTATTTGTTACGCAATAATGGAGAATGTGTTGAAGTTTTAGAGGTGCTTTGTCTTCTGAATCTCTGCTTTCTCCCTGTCTTTTTTTTCACGCACGCAAAGTTCCTCCTATGGCAAGCTGTGTGTTGGTGGATCACCATTGTCAATGGCTACCATTCATCCTCTCAGTGAAAATAGTCCAGGTGCTCTGTCACAGCACGGCTAATTGGTGCACGAAATTGTGATCATCAATGGCGCCATCAATATGGTACGCTCAATTGCAATCTCAACTTTTTATCACAACTTCGCAGAACTAACCAGCAAGTGCACTGAGTCGTCCAAGTAATAAACCTTACGCGAGTAAGGGTCGATCCCACGGAGATTGTTGGTATGAAGTAAGCTATGGTCACCTTGTAAATCTCAGTCAGGCAGATTCAAATGGTTATGGATGATATATGAATAAAGCATAAAATAAAGATAGAGATACTTATGTAATTCATTGGTGAGAATTTCAGATAAGCGTATGGAGATGCTTTGTCCCTTCCGTCTCTCTGCTTTCCTACTGTCTTCATCCAATCCTTCTTACTCCTTTCCATGGCAAGCTGTATGTTGGGCATCACCGTTGTCAGTGGCTACAGTCCCGTCCTCTCAGTGAAAATGTTCAATGCGCTCTGTCACAGCACGGCTAATCATCTGTCGGTTCTCAATCAGGTTGGAATAGAATCCATTGATTCTTTTGCGTCTGTCACTAACGCCCAGCCTTCAGGAGTTTGAAGCTCGTCACAGTCATTCAATCCTTGAATCCTACTCAGAATACCACAGACAAGGTTTAGACCTTCCGGATTCTCTTGAATGCCGCCATCAATTCTAGCTTATACCACGAAGATTCCGATTAAGGGATCCAAGAGATATCCACTCAATCTAAGGTAGAATGGAGGTGGTTGTCAGGCACACGTTCATAGGTGAGAATGATGATGAGTGTCATGGATCATCACATTCATCAAGTTGAGGAACAAGTGATATCTTAGAACAAGAATAAGCTGAATTGAATAGAAGAACAATAGTAATTACATTAATACTCGAGGTACAACAGAGCTCCACACCTTAATCTATGGTGTGTAGAAACTCCACCATTGAGAATACATAAGAACAAGGTCTAGGCATGGCCGTGAGGCCAGCCCCATGATCTAAGATAGCATAAGACTACTCAAAGATAGCTACCAAGATGAGAATACAATAGTAAAAGGTCTTATTTGTAGAGAACTAGTAGCCTAGGGTTTACAAAGATGAGTAAATGACATAAAAATCCACTTCCGGGCCCACTTGGTATGTGCTTGGGCTGAGCATTGAAGCTTTCATGTGTAGAGACTTTTCTTGGAGTTAAACGCTAGCTTTGGTGCCAGTTTGGGCTTTTAACTTCCATTCTTGTGCCAGTTCCGGCGTTTAACACCGGGCAGTTTTGAGCTGATTTAGAACGCCGGTTTGGGCCATCAAATCTCAGGCAAAGTATAAACTATTATACATTGCTGGAAAGCCCAGGATGTCTACTTTCCAACGCAATTGAGATTGCGCCAATTGGGCTTTTGTAGCTCCAGAAAATCCACTTCGAGTGCAGGGAGGTCAGAATCCAACAGCATCTGCAGTCCTTTTTAGCCTCTGAATTAGATTTTTGCTCAAGTCCCTCAATTTCAGCCAGAAAATATCTGAAATCACAGAAAAACACACAAACTCATAGTAAAGTCCAGAAAAGTAAATTTTAACTAAAAACTAATAAAAATATTATAAAAACTAACTAAAACATACTAAAAACAATGCCAAAAAGCGTATAAATTATCCGCTCATCACAACACCAAACTTAAATTGTTGCTTGTCCCCAAGCAACTGAAAATCAAATAAGATAAAAAGAAGAGAATATGCAATGAATTCCAAAAAGATCTATGAAGATCAGTATTAATTAGATGAGCGGGGCTTTTAGCTTTTTGCCTCTGAACAGTTTTGGCACCTCACTCTATCCTTTGAAATTCAGAATGATTGGCTTCTATAGGAACTCAGAATCCAGATAATGTTATTGATTCTCCTAGTTAAGTTTGATGATTCTTGAACACAGCTACTTTATGAGTCTAGGCCGTGGCCCAAAGCACTCTGTCTTCCAGTATTACCACCGGATACATACATGCCACAGACACATAATTGGGTGAACCTTTTCAGATTGTGACTCAGCTTTGCTAGAGTCCCCAATTAGAGGTGTCCAGGGTTCTTAAGCACACTCTTTTTGCCTTGGATCACAACTTCATTATTTTTTCTCGTTTTTTTCGTTTTTTTTGTATTCACTGCTTTTTCTTGCTTCAAGAATCATTTTTATGATTTTTCAGATCCTTAGTAACATGTCTCCTTTTTCATCATTCCTTCAAGAGCCAACATTCATGAACAACAAATTCAGAAGACATATGCACTGTTCAAGCATACATTCAGAAACCAAAAGCATTGCCACCACATCAAAATAATTAATCTGTTATAAAATTTAAAATTCATGTAATTCTTCTCTTTTTCAATTAAGAACATTTTTCATTTAAGAAAGGTGATGGATTCATAGGACATTCATAACTTTAAGGCATAGATACTAAGATACTAATGATCATAAGATATAAACATAGATAAACATAAGCATGAAAATTCGAAAAACAGGAAAATAAAGAACAAGGAAATTAAAGAATGGGTCCACCTTAGTGATGGCGGCTTGTTCTTCCTCTTGAAGATCTTATGGAGTGCTTGAGCTCCTCAATGTCTCTTCCTTGCCTTTGTTGCTCCTCTCTCATGATTCTTTGATCTTCTCTAATTTCATGGAGGAGAATGGAATGTTCTTGGTGCTCCACCCTTAGTTGTCCCATGTTGGAACTCAATTCTCCTAGGGAGGTGTTGATTTGCTCCCAATAGTTTTGTGGAGGAAAGTGCATCCCTTGAGGCATCTCAGGGATTTCATGATGAGGAATTTCCTCATGCTCATGTCTATGAGTGGGATCTCTTATTTGCTCCATCATTTTCTTAGTGATGGGCTTGTCCTCATCAATAAGGATGTCTCTCTCTATGTCAATTC
This sequence comes from Arachis stenosperma, assembly GCF_014773155.1. Classification (NCBI taxonomy): domain Eukaryota; kingdom Viridiplantae; phylum Streptophyta; class Magnoliopsida; order Fabales; family Fabaceae; genus Arachis; species Arachis stenosperma. Next base: position 93,524,721 of record NC_080382.1, read on the forward strand.
CAACTGAATAACAGAGGTGACAAATGAGATGAGGAAAGGCTAACCTTGCCAAGGTAGAGGACTTGTCCACCACCTTATAAAGTTCTTGGGCTATAACCTCATGAACTTCTACTTCCTCTCCAATCATGATGCTATAAATCATGATAGCCCGGTCTATAGTAACTTCGGACCGGTTGCTAGTGGGAATGATTGAGCGTTGGATAAACTCCAACCATCCCCTAGCCACGGGCTTGAGGTCATGCCTTCTCAGTTGAACCGGCTTCCCTCTTGAATCTCTCTTCCATTGAGCGCCCTCTTCAAAAATGTCTATGAGGACTTGGTCCAACCTTTGATCAAAGTTGACCCTTCTAGTGTAAGGGTGTTCATCTCCTTGCATCAGGGCAAGTTGAATGCCAACCTTACATTTTCTGGACTAAAATCTAAGCATTTCCCCCGAACCATTGTAAGCCAATTCTTTGGGTCCGGGTTCACACTTTGATCATGGTTCTTGGTGATCCATGCATTGGCATAGAACTCTTGAACCATTAAGATTCTGACTTGTTGAATGGGGTTGGTAAGAACTTCCCAACCTCTTCTTTGGATCCATGTCGGATCTCCGGATATTCACTCTTTTTGAGTTTGAAAGGGACCTCGGGGATCACCTTCTTCATGGCCACAACTTCATAGAAGTGGTCTTGATGTACCCTTGAGATGAATCTCTCCATCTCCCATGACTCGGAGGTGGAAGCTTTTGCCTTCCCTTTCCTCTTTCTAGAGGTTTTTCAGGCATTAGGTGCCATAAATGGTTATGAAAAAACAAAAAGCAATGCTTATACCACACCAAACTTAAAAGGTTTGCTCGTCCTCAAGCAAAAGAAGAAAGAAGAGAGTAGAAGAATAAGAAATAGAGGAGATGGAGGTGGCTTTGTGTTTCGGCTAAGGGAGAAGAAGTAGTGTTTAGGTTGTGTGGAAATGAAGGGGTGAAGATGGGTTTATATAGAAGTGGAGAGAGGGGTAGGGTTTGGTCATGTATGGGTAGGTTTGGGAGGGAAAGTGGTTTGAATTTGAATGGTAAGGTAGGTGGGGTTTTATGAAGGATGGATGTGAGTGGTGAAGAGAATAGTGGGATTTGATAGGTGAGAGGTTTTTGGGGAAGAGGTGTTGAGGTGATTGGTGAATGGGTGAAGAAGAGAGAGAGTGATGGGGTAGGTGGGGATCCTGTGGGGTCCACAGATCCTGAGGTGTCAAGAAAAATTCATCCCTACACCAAGTGGCGAGCAAAAATGCTCTTTATGCCAATTCTGGCGTTAAACGTCGGGCTGGTGCCCATTTCTGGCGTTTAACGCCAGCTTCTTGCCCTTTCCTGGCATTTAACGCCAGTCTGGTGCCTCTTTCTGGCGTTAAACGCCCAGAATGGTGCCAGACTGGGCGTTAAACGCCCATTTGCTGCCCTTACTGGCGTTTAAACGCCAACAAGGTTTTCCTCCAGGGTGTGCTATTTTTCTTTCTGTTTTTTATTCTGTTTTTGCTTTTTCAATTGATTTTGTGACTTCCCATGATCATCAACCTACAGAAAACATAAAATAACAAAGGAAAATAGATAAATATAACATTGGGTTGCCTCCCAACAAGCGCTATTTTAATGTCAGTAGCTTGACAGTGGGCTCTCATGGAGCCTCACAGATGTTCAGAGCAATGTTGGAACCTCCCAACACCAAACTTAGAGTTTGAATGTGGGGGTTCAACACCAAACTTAGAAGTTGGTTGTGGCCTCCCAACACCAAACTTAGAGTTTGACTGTGGGGGCTCTGTTTGACTCTGTTTTGAAAGAAGCTCTTCATGCTTCCTCTCCATGGTAACAGAGGGATATCCTTGAGCCTTAAACACAAAGGATTCTTCATTCACTTGAATGATCAATTCTCCTCTGTCAACATCAATCACAGCCTTTGCTGTGGCTAGGAAGGGTTTGCCAAGGATGATGGATTCATCCATGCACTTCCCAGTCTCTAGGACTATGAAATCAGTAGGGATGTAATGGTCTTCAATCTTCACCAAAACATCCTCTACAAGTCCATAAGCTTGTTTTCTTGAATTATCTGCTATCTCTAGTGAGATTCTTGCAGCTTGTACCTCAAAGATCCCTAGCTTCTCCATTACAGAGAGAGGTATGAGGTTTATGCTTGACCCTAGGTCAGATAGAGCCTTCTTAAAGGTCATGGTGCCTATGGTACAAGGTATTGAGAACCTTCCAGGGTCCTGTCTCTTTTGAGGTAATCTCTGCCTAGTCAAGTCATCCAGTTCTTTGGTGAGCAAAGGAGGTTTGTTCTCCCAAGTCTCATTACCAAATAACTTGTCATTTAGCTTCATGATTGCTCCAAGGTATTTAGAAACTTGCTTTTCAATGACATCTTCATCCTCTTCAGAGGAAGAATACTCATCAGAGCTCATGAATGGCAGAAGCAAATCCAATGGAATCTCTATGGTCTCATTATGAGCCTCAGATTCCCATGGTTCCTCATTAGGGAACTCATTGGAGGCCAGTGGACGTCCATTGAGGTCTTCCTCAGTGGCGATCAGTGCCTCTTCCTCCTCTCCAAGTTTGGCCAGGTGGGTCATGTTAATGGCCTTGCATTCTCCTTTTGGATTCTCTTCTATATTGCTTGGAAGAGTACTAGGAGGGAGTTCAGAAATTTTCTTGCTCAGCTGTCCCACTTGTGCCTCCAAATTCCTAATGGAGGATCTTGTTTCAGTCATGAAACTTTGAGTGGTTTTAATTAGATCAGAGACCATGGTTGCTAAGTCAGAGTGGCTCTGCTTAGAATTCTCTGTCTGTTGCTGAGAAGATGATGGAAAAGGCTTGCCATTGCTAAACCTGTTTCTTCCACCATTATTGTTGTTGAAACCTTGTTGAGGTCTTTGTTGATCCTTCCATGAGAGATTTGGATGATTTCTCCACGAAGGATTATAGGTGTTTCCATAGGGTTCTCCCATGTAATTCACCTCTTCCATTGAAGGGTTCTCAAGATCATAAGCTTCTTCTTCAGATGAAGCATCCTTAGTACTGCCTGGTGCAGCTTGCATTCCAGATAGACTTTGAGAGATCATATTGACTTGTTGAGTCAATATTTTGTTCTGAGCCAATATGGCATTCAGAGTATCAATCTCAAGAACTTCTTTCTTCTGATTCATCCCATTGTTTACAGGATTCCTTTCAGAAGTGTACATGAATTGGTTATTTGCAACCATTTCAATGAGTTCTTGAGCTTCTGCAGGCATCTTCTTCAGATGAAGAGATCCTCCAGCAGAGCTGTCCAATGACATCTTGGATAGTTCAGACAGACCATCATAGAAGATACTTATGATGCTCCATTCAGAAAGCATGTCAGAGGGACACTTTCTGATCAATTGTTTGTATCTTTCCCAAGCTTCATAGAGGGATTCACCTTCCTTCTATCTGAAGGTTTGGACTTCCACTCTAAGCTTACTCAATTTTTGAGGTGGAAAGAACTTTGCCAAGAAGGCATTGACTAGCTTTTCCCAAGAGTTCAGGATTTCTTTAGGTTGTGAGTGCAACCAAATTCTAGCTCTGTTTCTTACAACAAAAGGGAATAGCATAAGTCTGTAGACCTCAGGGTCAACCCCATTAGTCTTGACAGTGTCACAGATTTGCAAGAATTCAGCTAAAAATTGATGAGGATCTTCCAATGGAAGTCCATGGAAATTGCAATTCTGTTGCATTAGAGAAACTAATTGAGGCTTAAGCTCAAAGTTGTTTGCTCCAATGGCAGGGATAGAGATGCTTCTCCCATAGAAGTCGGGAGTAGGTGCAGTAAAGTCACCCAGCACCTTCCTTGAATTGTTGGCATTGTTGTTATTTTCGGCTGCCATGAGTTCTTATTCTTTGAAGATTTCTGTTAGGTCCTCTACAGAGAGTTGTGCCTTAGCTTCTCTTAACTTTCGTTTCAAGGTCCTTTCAGGTTCAGGGTCAGCCTCAACAAGAATGCCTTTGTCTTTGCTCCTACTCATATGAAAGAGAAGAGAACAAGAAAATATGGAATCCTCTATGTCACAGTATAGAGATTCCTTGAGGTGTCAGAGGAAAAGAAAAATAGAAGGAAGAGGTAGAAGAATTTGAACTTATCAAGTAAGATAGAGTTCGAATTGTGCATTGAGGAGGAGTATTAGTCCATAAATAGAAGGATGTGAGAAGAGGGGAAGAAATAAATTAAAAAGATTTTAAAAACATTTTGAAAAATACTAATTGATTTTCGAAAACTAAGAGTGAAAAAGGAATCAAGTGATTTTTGAAAAAGATTTTGAAATTAGAAATTAAAAAGATATGATTGAAAACTATTTTGAAAAAGATGTGATTAAAAAGATATGATTTAAAAGATGTGATAAGAATATATGATTTGAAAAACAATTTAAAAAGATTTGATTTTTTAAAAAAAATAATGACCTGCCTAACAAGAAAGATATGATTCAGACATTAAACCTTTCTCAACAGAAAAGGCAACATACTTGAAATGTTGAATCAAATCATTAATTGTTAGCAAGTATTTTTGAAAATGGAAAGAAATTGATTTTGAAAATATATGATTGAAAAGATATGATTTGAAAAAGATTTGATTTTGAAAAAAATTTGAAAACTTTAAAAAAATTTGAGTTAAAAACAAAATCTTTCCTCTTGTGCCATCCTGGCGTTAAACGCCCAGAATGGCATCCATTCTAGCGTTTAACGCCCAAAACACTACCCTTTTGGGCGTTAAACGCCCAGCCAGGTGCCCTGGCTGGCGTTTAAACGCCAGTTTTCCTTCCTCACTGGGCGTTTTGAACGCCCAGCTTTTTCTATGTAATTCCTCTGCTGTATGTTCTGAATCTTCAATTTTCTGTATTATTGACTTGAAAAGACACAAATAAAATTTTTTTTGGATTTTTAATAATGAGGAATAATCAAAATGCAACTAAGATCAAATAAACAATGCATGCAAGACACCAAACTTAGAAGTTTGTATACTACTGACACTAACAAATTGAGAATGCATATGAGACACTAGACTCAACAAGAAACATAAAATATTTTTGGTTTTTGTGATTTTGTAATTTTTTTTGGATTTTTTTCGAAAATTAAAAGAAAATAAGGATATCAAAATTCTTAATGAGAATTCCAGGAATCATGCAATGTTAGTCTAAAGCTTCAGTCTAAAGAAATTAGACATGGCTAGCCAAGCTTCAGCAGGACATTACATTCAAGAGCTAAATTGATGAGAATCAATCAGCTTTGGTGATGTTAAGAACATCACCTTGAAACACTAAAATTCATTCTTAAGAACTCTGAAGAAAAATACCTAAGCTAAGCAACAAGATGAACCGTCAGTTGTCAAAACTCAAACAATCCCCGGCAGCGGCGCCAAAAACTTGGTGCACGAAATTGTGATCATCAATGGCGCCATCAACATGGTACGCTCAATTGCAATCTCAACTCTTTATCAAAACTTCGCACAACTAACCAGCAAGTGCACTGGGTCGTCCAAGTAATAAACCTTACGCGAGTAAGGGTCGATCCCACGGAGATTGTTGGTATGAAGCAAGCTATGGTCACCTTGTAAATCTCAGTCAGGCAGATTTTAATGGTTATGGATGATATATGAATAAAGCATAAAATAAAGATAGAGATACTTATGTAATTCATTGGTGAGAATTTCAGATAAGCGTATGGAGATGCTTTGTCCCTTCCGTCTCTCTGCTTTCCTACTGTCTTCATCCAATCCTTCTTACTCCTTTCCATGGCAAGCTGTATGTTGGGCATCACCATTGTCAGTGGCTACAGTTCCGTCCTCTCAGTGAAAATGTTCAACGCGCTCTGTCACAGCACAGCTAATCATCTGTCGGTTCTCAATCAGGTTGGAATAGAATCCATTGATTCTTTTGCGTCTGTCACTAACGCCCAGCCTTTAGGAGTTTGAAGCTCGTCACAGTCATTCAATCCTTGAATCCTACTCAGAATACCACAGACAAGGTTTAGACCTTCCGGATTCTCTTGAATGCCGCCATCAATTCTAGCTTATACCACGAAGATTCTGATTAAGGGATCCAAGAGATATCCACTCAATCTAAGGTAGAACGGAGGTGGTTGTCAGGCACACGTTTATAGGTGAGAATGATGATGAGTGTCATAGATCATCACATTCATCAAGTTGAGGAACAAGTGATATCTTAGAACAAGAATAAGATGAATTGAATAGAAGAAGAATAGTAATTGCATTAATACTCGAGGTACAACAGAGCTCCACACCTTAATCTATGGTGTGTAGAAACTCCACCGTTGAGAATACATAAGAACAAGGTCTAGGCATGGTCGTGAGGCCAGCCCCATGATCTAAGATAGCATAAGACTACTCAAAGATAGCTACCAAGATGAGAATACAATAGTAAAAGGTCCTATTTGTAGAGAACTAGTAGCCTAGGGTTTACAAAGATGAGTAAATGACATAAAAATCCACTTTCGGGCCCACTTGGTGTGTGCTTGGACTGAGCATTGAAGCTTTCATGTGTAGAGACTTTTCTTGGAGTTAAACGCCAGCTTTGGTGCCAGTTTGGGCGTTTAACTCCCATTCTTGTGCCAGTTCCGGCGTTTAACGCCGGGCAATTTTGAGCTGATTTGGAACGCCGGTTTGGGCCATCAAATCTCGGGTAAAGTATGAACTATTATACATTGTTGGAAAGCCCAGGATGTCTACTTTCCAACGCAATTGAGAGCGCGCCAATTGGGTTTTTGTAGCTCCAGAAAATCTACTTCGAGTGCAGGGAGGCAGAATCCAACATCATCTGCAGTCCTTTTTAGCCTCTGAATCAGATTTTTGCTCAGGTCCCTCAATTTCAGCCAGAAAATACCTGAAATCATAGAAAAACACACAAACTCATAGTAAAATCCAGAAAAGTGAATTTTAACTAAAAACTAATAAAAATATAATAAAAACTAACTAAAACATACTAAAAACAATGCCAAAAAGCGTATAAATTATCCGCTCATCACTAATCATCTTTCGGTTCTTACTCTTCCTGGAATAGGATCTATTGATCCTTTTGCGTCTGTCACTACGTCGAACCCTTGTGAGTTTGAAGCTCGTCACAGTCATTCAATCCCTGAATCCTACTCGGAATACCACAGACAAGGTTTAGACTTTTCGGATTCTCAAGAATGCTGCCAATGGATTCTAGCTTATACCACGAAGATTCTGATTAAGGAATCTAAGAGATACTCATTCATTCGAATGTAGAACGGAGGTGGTTGTCAGGCATGCGTTCATAGATTGAGAATAGTGATGAGTGTCACAGATCATCACCTTCATCATAGTGAAGTGCGAATGAACATCTTAGATAGAAACAAGCGTGTTTGAATAGAAAACAGAAATAATTGCATTAATTCATCAAGACGCTGCAGAGCTCCTCACCCCCAACAATGGAGTTTAGAGACTCATGCCTCAAAAAGTACAAAGCTCAGATCTAAAATGTCATGAGGTATAAAATAAGTCTCTAAAAGTTGTTTAAATACTAAACTAGTAACCTAGGTTTACAGAAAATGAGTAAACTAAGATAGATAGTGCAAAAATCCACTTCTGGGGCCCACTTGGTGTGTGTTGGGGATGAGACTTGAGCTTCTCACGTGCATGGGCTGTTTCTGGCGTTAAACGTCAGGTTGTGACCTATTTTGGGCGTTTAACTCCAACTGGTAACCTGTTTCTGGCGTTTAACGCCAGAATGGAACATGGAACTGGCGTTAAACTCCAGTTTATGTCATTTATCTTCGACCAAAGTATGGACTATTATATGTTGTTGGAAAGCCCTAGATGTCTAATTTCCAACCCAATTGAGAGCGCGCCAATTGGACTCTTGTAGCTCCAAAAAAATCCATTCCGAGTACAGGGAGGTCAGAATCCAACAGCATCAGCAGTCCTTTTTCAGCCTGAATCAGATTTTTGCTCAGCTCCCTCAATTTCAGCCAGAAAATACCTGAAATCACAGAAAATATACAAACTCATAGTAAAGTCCAGAAATGTGAATTTAGCCTAACAATTAATAAAAATATACTAAAAACTAACTAAAACATACTAAAAACTATATGAAATTACCCCCAAAAAGCGTATAAAATATCTGCTAATCACAACACCAAACTTAAACTGTTGCTTGTCTCTAAGTAACTAGATAAATAAAATAGGATAAAAAGAAATTAAGAAGCAATAATATCTCAGAGTTTCAAGTGATGCTCAGATTCTAATTAGATGAGCGGGGCTAGTAGCTTTTTGCTTCCAAACAGTTTTGGCATCTCACTTTATCCTTTGAAATTCAGAATGATTGGCATCCATAGGAACTCAGAATTCAGATAGTATTATTGATTCTCCTAGTTTAGTATGTTGATTCTTGAACACAGCTATTTTATGAGTCTTGGACGTGGCCCTAAGCACTTTGTTTTCCAGTATTACCACCGGATACATAAATGCCACAGACACATAACTGGGTGAACCTTTTTAGATTGTGACTTAGCTTTGCTAAAGTCCCCAATTAGAGGTGTCCAGAGTTCTTAAGCACACTCTTTTGCTTTGGATCACGACTTTAACCACTCAGTCTCAAGCTTTTCACTTGGACCTGCATGCCACAAGCACATGGTTAGGGACACCTTGATTTAGCCGCTTAGGCCTGGATTTATTTCCTTGGGCCCTCCTATCCATTGATGCTTAATGCCTTGGATCCTTTTTACCCTTGCCTTTTGGTTTAAAGGGCTATTGGCTTTTTCTACTGCTCATTCTCTTCTTTTTTTTCACTGTTTTTTCTTGCTTCAAGAATCAATTTCATGATTTTTCAGATCATCAATAAGATTTCTCTTGTTCATCATTCTTTCAAGAGCCAACAATTTTAACATTCATAAAATTCAATATAAAAAATATGCACTGTTCAAGCATTCATTCAGAAGATAAAAAGTATTGCCACCACATATAAATAATTAGAATTTTCCTTATTAAAAACTCGAAAAAATATTGCCTCCTAATTCTAAAAATCTACTATTTTATTCATGTTTGATGATGATGAGAAAAATAAATTATAGCTTAATTGGAGATAAAATCAAAATAGAGATACTAATTACTACTACTCATATATAACTTCTAAGGTAAATTCCTAATAAGATCAATTATCACAGAGTTAAGGCTAAGATTAAGACTCAACAACCTTTATTTTGGGAGGTGGATGCTCCTTTAATCTGTATGGTGCTTGGCCTTTCAAGAGACAGCTTCTACGCTTCAGTTGCTTCAGTTCACGCCCTTGCTCTTCTTGTTCCCTAAGCAGTTTGCAAAGCATGCTACTTTGATTTTGCTGTTCTTCCTTTAGTTGGTCCATAGCTTCTTGTAACTTGGTGATAGATGCTTCAAGACGCTCCCAGTATTCAATTTGAGGGATTTCCGGGAGGAACTCCTATGCTTTCCTCTTGATGGGGTCGTCTTGTACTTGTTGTCCTTCCATTGACGTTTTGGTGATTGGTTGCTCAACTGAGATATACTCATTTACTCCCATCTTTACCCCAGTATCTCTACATAGCATAGAGATTAAGCTTGGATAAGCCAATTTGGCATTTTTGGAGTTCTTGTTTGCAATTGTGTAAAGTTCACAAGAAATCAGCTGATAAACTTCTACTTCTTTTCCCAACATAATGCAATGGATCATTACTGCTCTTTTGATGGTGACTTTAGAGCGGTTGCTAGTGGGCAGTATAGAACGCCCAATGAAGTCCAGCCAGCCTCTGGCAACTGGTTTGAGATATTCTCTCTTGAGTTGGTTTGGGACTCTTTTTGTGTTGGTTGTCCACTTGGTTCCAAGGAGGCATATGTCCTCTAAGATTTCGTCCAAGCCCTTATTTGTTCTCATCATCTCCTATTAAAGGAGTCTGGGTCATCTTGCAGTTGAGGCAGCTTGAAGATCTCTCTTATTTTGTCAGGATGGAGGTGAACAATCTTCCCTCTGACCAGAGTTTGATAGTCATAGAAGGCTGTTCCAGCTATTTTCTGCCTGTCTGTTTGCCACAGATTAGAATAGAATTCCTGAACCATGTTTCTTCCCACCTTTGTTTCAGGATTAGCTAGGATTTCCCAGCTCCTGTTTCGAATTTTCTCTTGGATCTCCGAATATTCGTTGTCTTTCAAATCGAATTTAACTTCCGGGATCACTGACCTTAGACCCATTATTTGTAGTAATGGTCTGAATGTTCTTTGGTTAAGAACTTTCCTTGATTCCAAAGTGGTTTTGGAATATTTTCTTTCTTGCCTCTTGGAGTGGTTTATTTTCCCTTAGGAACCATGTTCTTAGTGGGTATTGGTTTAGTGATCACGGATAAACACACCAAACTTAGAGGTTTACTTGTCCTCAAGCAAAAGAAAGGAAAGGAGAGGGATAGATGGAGAGCCAAGTTCGAATTGTGGAGGAGAGGGGGAGGCCGAACTAGGATTTAAAGGGAAGGGGGGTGGGTTTTCAAAATTTTTGAAGAAGATATGATAGAAGATATGATTTGTAAAAGATAAGTATGATAGGAAAAAGATGCAATTTAAAATTGAAAAGATATGAAAGATATTTGGAAAAGATAAATCTGAATTTTGAAAAGAAGATATGATGAGTTTAAAAAGATTTGAGAAGAATTTAAAAAGATTTGAAAAGAATTCAAAAAGATAATTGAGTTTTGAAAAAGATTTGAAAAGAAGTTGAAGAGGATTTAAAAAAAGATTTATGTTTAGAATTAAGATACATTTGATATCTTTGAAAAGGGATTTGAAAAATTAGGATTTGTAATATGTTTATGCAAGAAATTATGGATGGAAACATGAAAATTTGAAAAAAATCAAGTTGGGAACAAAAACTTCCTCCCTTCCACAATCCTGGCGTTAAACGCCCAACTGCTGCATGTTTTGGGCGTTTAACGCCCAGTTGGTGCTTGGTCTGGGCGTTTAACGCCCAACTGTTGCTTCTAGCTGGCGTTAAATGCCAGAAACTCCTTTATCATTGGGCATTTTTCTGAACGCCCAGGATGCTGTAAATCTGGCATTAAACGCCCAGAAGCTACTTTTTTCTGGTGTTTAACGCCCAGATGGCTATCTCTACTGGCGTTAAACACCCAGTAGATGCTTCTTTTGGGCGTTTAACGCCCAAAACAGCTCTTACTGGCTTTTTTGCACCAGTGAGCTTCTTTTTGCTGTTTTATCCTCTGAATCCTTATGTAACTCTGTGAACTCATGCAATTGCTATTTTACCTTGAAGATAATTAATATGAACCTATAAAATTCAATTAATTAACAAATAAGCTTTGTTAATGGCTGGGTTGCCTCCCAGCAAGCGCTTCTTTATTGTCTTTAGCTGGACTATTTCTGAGCTTTAATCAAGTCTCAGTTTTGAGCATTCTTGCTCAAAATTGCTTTCAAGATAATGTTTGACTCTCTGTCCATTAACAATGAACTTTTTGTCAGAATCATTATCCTAAAGCTCTACGTATCCATATGGTGACACACCTGTAATCACATATGGTCCTCTCCACTGGGATTTCAATTTCTCGGGGAATAATCTGAGCCTAGAATTAAATAGCAAAACTTTCTGCCCTGGCTCAAAGACTCTGGATGATAGCTTCTTGTCATGCCATCTTTTTGCTTTCTCTTTGTAAATTTTTGCATTTTTGAAAGCATTGAGTCTGAATTCCTCTAGCTCATTTAACTGGAGCAATCATTTTTCTCCAGCTAACTTGGCATCAAGGTTTAGGAATCTGGTTGCCCAGTAGGCCTTATGTTCTAGTTCCATTGGCAAGTGACAGGCTTTTTGGTGAGCGAAATTGTTACTCATGCTTAAATTGTTGTTCGAAATTGATTGTCCCTGGTGATGGTGCCAAAACCTGGTGCATAATACCATGGTCCAAACATAACTTCACAACTTCGCACAACTAACCAGCAAGTGTACTAGGTCGTCCAAGTAATAAACCTTACGTGAGTAAGGGTCGATCCCACAGAGATTGTTGGTATGAAGCAAGCTATGGTCATTTTGTAAATCCAGTCAGGCGGATTCAAATATGATTGGATTAGATATTCAAAAGATAAATAAAATAAACAGGAAATAAAGATAAAGTTACTCATGTAATTCAATGGTGGGAATTTTAGATAGGTGCATGGAGGTGCTGTGTTCCTTCCGAATCTCTACTTTCTTATTACATTCATCCAAGCCTTCTTACTCCTTTCCATGGCAAGCTGTATGTAGGGCATCACTGTTGTCAATGGCTACATCCCATCCTCTCAGTGAAAATGGTCCAAATGCTCTGTCACAGCACGGCTAATCATCTGTCGGTTCTCAATCAGGTTGGAGTAGAATCCCTTGATTCTTTTGCGTCTATCACTAACGCCTAGCCTTCAGGAGTTTGAAGCTCGTCACAGTCATTCAATCCCGGAATCCTACTCAGAATACCACAGACAATGTTAGACTTTCCGGATTCCCATGAATGCCGCCATCAATTCTAGCTTATACCACGAAGATTCTGATTAAGGAATCCAAGAGATATGCGCCCAGTCTAAGGTAGAACGGAAGTGGTTGTCAGTCATGCGTGTTCATAGGTGAGAATGATGATGAGTGTCACGGATCATCACATTCATCAAGTTGAAGTGCAACAAATATCTTAGAACAGGAATAAATTGAACTGGATAGAAAATAATAGTAATTGCATTGAAACTTGAGGTACAGCAGAGCTCCACACCCTTAATCTATGGTGTGTAGAAACTCCACCGTTGAAAATACATAAGTGAAAGGTCTAGGCATGGCCGAATGGCCAGCCCCCATAACGTGATCAATAGTCTCCTTAGATGAATAAAATAAAACTGAGACCAAAGATGTCTAATACACTAGTAAATTATCCTATTTATACTAGACTAGCTACTAGGGTTTACAAGAGTAAGTAATTGATGCATAAATCCACTTTCGGGGCCCACTTGGTGTATGTTTGGGCTGAGCTTGATCTATCCACGAGCTGAGGCTTCTCTTGGAGTTGAAAGCCAAGTTGTAACGTGTTTTGGGCGTTCAACTCCGGTTCGTGACGTGTTTCTAGCGTTTGACTCCAGACAGGAACATGAAACTGGCATTGAGCCCCAGTTTACGTCGTCAAATCACGAATAAAGTATGAACTATTATATATTGCTGGAAATCTCTGGATATCTACTTTCCAACGCCGTTGAGAGCGCGCCATTTGGAGTTCTATAGCTCCAGAAAATCCATTTCGAGTGCAGGGAGGTCAGATTCCAACAGCATCAGCAGTCCTTTGTCAGCCTCCTATCAGAGTTTTGCTCAGGTCCCTCAATTTCAGCCAGAAAATACCTGAAATCACAGAAAAACACACAAACTCATATTAAAGTTCAGAAATGTGAATTTAGCATAAAAACTAATGAAAACATCCCTAAAAGTAACCAGATTATATTAAAAACTACCTAAAAACAATGCCAAAAAGCGTATAAATTATCCGCTCATCACAATACCAAACTTAAATTGTTGCTTGTCCCCAAGCAACTAAAAATAAATTAGGATAAAAAGAAGAGAATATAATATAAATTCCAAAATATCAATGAATATTAATTCTAATTAGATGAGCGGGACTTGTAGCTTTTTGCTTCTAAACAGTTTTGGCATCTCACTTTTTCCTTTGAAGTTTAGAATGATTGGCTTCTCTAGGAACTTAGAATTTCGGATAGTGTTATTGATTCTCCTAGTTAAGTATGTTGATTCTTGAACATAGCTACTTTTATGAGTCTTGGCCGTGGCCTTAAGCATTTTGTTTTCCAGTATTACCACCGGATACATAAATGCCACAGACACATGACTGGGTGAACCTTTTCAGATTGTGACTCAGCTTTGTTAGAGTCCCCAGTTAGAGGTGTCCAAAGCTCTTAAGCACACTCTTTTTGCTTTGGATCACGACTTTAACCACTCAGTCTCAAGCTTTTCACTTGGACCTGCATGCCACAAGCACATGGTTAGGGACAGCTTGATTTAGCTGCTTAGGCCTGGATTTTTTTCCTTGGGCCCTCCTATCCATTGATGCTCAAAGCCTTGGATCCTTTTTACCCTTGCCTTTTGGTTTTAAGGGCTATTGGCTTTTTCTGCTTGCTTTTTCTTTTTCTTTCTATTTTTTTCGCCATTTTTTTTCGTAAGCTTTTGCTTTTTCACTGCTTTTTCTTGCTTCAAGAATCAATTTCATGATTTTTCAGATTGTCAATAACATTTCTCTTAGTTCATCATTCTTTCAAGAGCCAACAATTTTAACATTCATAAACAACAAGATCAAAAATATGCACTGTTCAAGCATTCATTCAGAAAACAAAGAGTATTGTCACCACATCAATATAATTAAACTAAATTCAAGGATAATTTCGAAATTCATGTACTTCTTGTTCTTTTGAATTAAAACATATTTCAATTAAGAGAGGTGAAGGATTTATGGAATTTATTCATAGCTTTAAGACATAGTTACTACATACTAATGATCATGAAGTAGAGACACAAAACATAGATAAACATGTAACATAAAAATCGAAAAACAGAAAAGTATAAGAACAAGGAATGAGTTCACCTTAGTTGCGTCTTCTTCTTGAAGGACCAACAATATCCTTAAGCTCTTCTATGTCCCTTCCTTGCCTTTGTTGCTCCTCCCTCATTGCTCTTTGATCTTCTCTTATTTCATGGAGAATGATGGAGTGCTCTTGATGTTCCACCCTTAATTGTTCCACATTGTAACTCAAATCTTCTAAGGAAGTGTTGAGTTGTTCCCAATAGTTGTTGGGAGGAAAGTGCATCCCTTGAGGCATCTCCGGGATTTCTTGGTGATGAGCTTCCTCATGCGTCCCTTGGGCTCCATGAGTGGGCTCTCTTGTTTGCTCCATCCTTTTCTTAGTGATGGGCTTATCCTCCTCAATGAGGATGTCTCCTTCTATGATAACTCCAGCTGAGTAACATAGATGGCAAATAAGATAAGGAAAAGCTAGCCTTGCCAAAGTAGAGGACTTATCGGCTATTTTGTAGAATTCATGGGAGATGACTTCATGAACTTCTACTTCCTCTCCAATCATGATGCTATGAATCATGATGGCCCGATCCACAGTAACTTCAGATCGATTGCTAGTAGGGATGATGGAGCGTTGAATGAACTCCAATCATCCTCTAGCCACAGGCTTGAGGTCTAGTCTTCTTAGTTGAACCGGCTTGCCTTTGGAGTCTCTTTTCCATTGAGCTCCTTCCACACATATGTCCATAAGGACTTGGTCCAACCTTTGATTAAAGTTGACCCTTCTAGTGTAGGGGCGTGCATCTTCTTGCATCATGGGTAAATTGAATGCCAACCTCACATTTCCCGGACTAAAATCTAAGTATTTCCCCCGAACTATTGTAAGATAATTCTTTGGATTCGGGTTCTTACTTTAATCATGGTTCCTAGTGATCCATGCATTGGCATAGAACTCTTAAACCATTAAGATTCCGACTTGTTGCATAGGATTGGTTAGGACTTCCCAACCTCTTCTTCAGATTTCATGTCGGATCTTCGGATACTCATTTTTCTTGAGCTTGAAAGGGACCTCAGGGATCACCTTCTTCTTGGCCACAACATCATAGAAGTGGTCTTGATGGGGTTTAGAGATGAATCTTTCCATCTCCCATGACTCGGAGGTGGAAGCTTTTGTCTTCCCTTTTTCTTTTCTAGAGGATTTTCCGGCCTTGGATGCCATCAATGGTTATGGAAAAACAAAAAACTTATGATTTTACCACACCAAACTTAAAATATTGCTCGCCCTCGAGCAAGAGAAGAAAGAAAAGAAGAAGAAGAAGAAAATATGGAGGAGAGGGGGAGAGGTGTATTCGGCCAAGAAGGAGAAGAGAGGTTTGTGTTGTGTGAAAATTAAGTAGAATGGAGGGGTATATATAGGGAGGGGGGAGAGGGTAGGTTCGGCCATTTAGGGTGGGTTTGGGTGGGAAAGATTTTTGAATTTTGAAGGTAGGGTGGGGTTTATGGGGAAGAGTGGATGGATGTGAGTGGTGAAGGGGGTAATTGGGAAGAGAGATTGAGGTGATTGGTGAAGGGTTTTGGAAAAGAGTGTTTATTGGAAAGAGAGAATGAATGTTGAGAAGAGGGGAGAATATGTTAGGTGGAGATCTTGTGGGGTCCACAGATCCTGAGATGATCCTGTGGGGTCCACAGATCCTGAGGTGTCAAGGATTTATATCCCTGCACCAATTAGGCATGTAAAATGCCTTAGCATACCATTATGGCGTTTAAACGCCGAACTGGTGCACGTTCTAGGCGTTCAACGCCCATGTGTAGCATATTTCTGGCGTTGAACGCCAGTTCCATGCTTGTTACTGGCGTTCAGCGCCAGCTTTCCTTAGGGCACATTCCTGGCGTCCAAACGCCAGGATGTTGCTTGTTTTTAGTGTTCAGCGCTAGATCCATGCTCTGTTCCGGCGTTGAACGCCAGCCAGATGCACCTTACTGGCGTTTAAACGCCAGTAAGTCCTTCCTCCAGGGTGTGATTTTTCCTCTGCTGTTTTTGATTCTGTTTTTAATTTTAATTTTTTTTCGTGACTACTCATGATCATGAACCTACTAAAACACAAAATAACAATAAAAAAAATTAGATAAATAAAAATTGGGTTGCCTCCCAACAAGCGCTCTTTTAATGTCACTAGCTTGACAGTGGGCTCTCATGGAGCCTTAGAGAAGTTCAGAGCATGATAAAGGTTTCCCAACACCAAACTTAGAGTTTGAATGTGGGGTCTTCTCAACACCAAACTTAGAGTTTGGTTGTGGCCTCCCAACACCAAACTTAGAGTTGGATTGTGGGGGCTCTTTTTGACTATGTACTGAGAGAAGCTCTGCATGCTTACTCTCTTTTGTTATAGAGGGATGGCCATGTGCCTTAAACACAAGGTAGTCCCTATTCAATTGAAGGACTAATTCTCCTCTGTTAACATCTATTACAGCACCTGTTGTGGCTAGGAAAGGTCTTCCAAGGATGATGCATTCATCCTCTTCCTTCCTAGTGTCTAAGATTATGAAATCAGCAGGGATGTAAAGGCCTTCAACTTTTACTAACATGTCCTCTACTAATCCATAAGCTTGTCTTACTGACTTGTCTGCCATTTGTAATGAGAATAAGGCAGGCTGTACCTCAATGATCCCTAGTATCTCCATTACAGAGAGTGGCATAAGATTTATCCCTGACCCCAGGTCACACAGAGCCTTGTTAAAGGTCATGGTGCCTATGGTACATGGTATTGAGAATTTGCCAGGATCTTGTCTCTTTTGAGGTAAGATTTTCTGAACCCATGTATCTAGTTTACTAATGAGCAAGGGAGGTTCACCTTCCCAAGTCTCATTACCAAACAACTTGGCATTCAGCTTCATGATGGCTCCTAGATATTGAGCAACTTGCTCTCCAGTCATATCTTCATCCTCTTCTGAGGAAGAATAGTCTTCAGAGCTCATGAATGGCAGAAGGATATTTAGTGGAATCTCTATGGTCTCTATATGAGCCTTAGATTCCTTTAAGTCTTCACTAGGGAGCTCCTTCTTGCTTGAGAGACGTCCTAGGAGGTCTTTCTCACTAGGATTTTCGTCCTTCTCCTCCCTTGTGCATTCGGCCATATTGATTACATCAATGTCCTTGTATTCTCCTCTTGGATTTTCTTCTGTATTGCTTGGGAGAGTACTGGGAGGAGTTTCAGTGACTTTCTTACTCAGCTGGCCCACTTGTGCCTCCAAATTTCTAATGGAGGACCTTGTTTCACTCATGAAACTTAGAGTGGCCTTAGACAGATCAGAGACTAAATTTGCTAAATTAGAGGGGCTCTGCTCAGAATTCTCTGTCTGTTGCTGAGAAGATGATGGAAAAGGCTTGTTATTGCTGAGCCTGTTTCTTCCACCATTATTAAAGCCTTGTTGAGGCTTTTGTTGATCCTTCCATGAGAAATTTGGATGATTTCTCCATGATGAATTATAGGTGTTTCCATAAGGTTCACCCACGTAATTTACCTCTGCTATTGCAGGGTTCTCAGGATCATAAGCTTCTTCAGAAGCTGCCTCTTTAGTGCTGTTGGATGCATTTTGCCATCCATTCAGACTTTGAGAGATCATGTTGACTTGCTGAGTCAACACTTTGTTCTGAGCCAATATGGCATTCAGAGCATCAATTTCAAGAACTCCCTTCCTCTGAGGCGTCCTATTATTCACGGAATTCCTCTCAGAAGTGTACATGAATTGGTTATTTGCAACCATGTCAATAAGTTCTTGAGCTTCTGCAGGCGTTTTCTTTAGGTGAATGGATCCACTTGCAGAATGGTCCAATGACATCTTGGAAAACTCAGATAGACCATAATAGAATATATCTAATATGGTCCATTCTAAAAACATGTCAGAAGGACACTTTTTGGTCATCTGCTTGTATCTTTCCCAAGCTTCATAGAGGGATTCACCATCTTTTTGCTTGAAGGTCTGAACATCCACTCTAAGCTTGCTCAGCTTTTGAGGAGGAAAGAATTTATCCAAGAAGGCCGTGACCAGCTTATCCCAGGAGTCCAGGCTATCTTTAGGTTGTGAGTCTAACCATGTTCTAGCTCTGTCTCTTACAGCAAAAGGGAAAAGCATAAGCCTGTAGACTTCAGGATCTACTCCATTCGTCTTTACAGTCTCACAAATCTGCAAGAACTCAGTTAAAAACTGATAAGGATCTTCAGATGAAAGTCCATGAAACTTACAGTTCTGTTGCATTAGAGCAACTAATTGAGATTTCAGCTCAAAATTGTTTGCTCCAATGGCAGGAATGGATATGCTTCTTCCGTCAAATTTGGACGTTGGTTTTGTGAAGTCACCAAGCATCCACCTTGCATTATTGTTGTTGGGTTCGGCTACCATCTCCTTCTCTTGTTCAAAAATTTCAGAAAGGTTGTCTCTGGATTGTTGTAATTTAGCTTCTCTTAATTTCCTCTTCAGAGTCCTTTCAGGTTCAGGATCAGCTT
Source organism: Arachis stenosperma (assembly GCF_014773155.1). Taxonomy (NCBI): domain Eukaryota; kingdom Viridiplantae; phylum Streptophyta; class Magnoliopsida; order Fabales; family Fabaceae; genus Arachis; species Arachis stenosperma. The sequence goes on from NC_080382.1 coordinate 93,543,768, forward strand.
CAACAAGAATGCTTTTTTCCTTGTTCCTGCTCATATAGGGAAGAAGAGAACAAGAAAGAAAGAGGAATCCTCTATGTCACAGTATAGAGATTCCTTTATGTTAGTAGAAGAAGAAAGGGAATATGATTAAAGAAGAGTGAATAGGTAGGGGCAGTGATTTGAGATGAAGAGAGGTGAAGAGAAGTGTTAGTAAATAAATAAATAAATAGAAAAAGAGAAAGGATAGAGAATTCGAAAATAATTTTGAAAAAGTAGTTAGTGATTTTCGAAAATTAAAGATAAGATATAATTAAAATTAAAATTTAAAACAATTAGTTAATTTAAAAAGAATTTTGAAAAAGGGGTGAGATATTTTCGAAAATTAGAGAGGGAAAAGTAGTTAGGTGGTTTTGAAAAAGATAAGAAACAAACAAAATGTCAAATAGTTAGTTGAAAAAGATATTAAAATCAAATTTGAAAAGATAAAAAGATAAGAAGTTAGATAAGATATTTTGAAATCAAATTTTTGAAAAAGATAAAATTTTGAAAAAGATATAATAAAAAGATAAGATAAGAAGATATGATAAAAAGATAGGATTGAAAAAGATTTAATTTTTTAAAATTAAAATTAATTACTTAACTAACAAGAGACTAAAAGATATGGTTCTAGAATTTAAAGATTGAACATTTCTTAACAAGAAAGTAACAAACTTCAAATTTTTGAATCAATCACATTAATTGTTAGTGTAATTTTGAAATTTTGAAATAAAATTAAGAAAAAAATTTTTGAAAAAATATGTTGAAATTTTCGAAATTAATAAGATAAAAATAAAAAAGATTTGATTTGAAAAAGTTTTGAAAAGATAAGATTTTTAAAATTGAAAATTTGACTTGACTTGTAAAAAACAACTAATTTTTAAAAATTTTTTGACCAAGTCAACCCAAAATTTCGAAAATTTGGAGAGAAATAAGGAAAAGATATTTTTTATTTTTGAATTTTTGATGATGAGAGAGAAAAACATAAAAATGACTCATAACATGAATATTATGAATCAAAACTCATGATGCATGCAAGAACACTATGAATATCAAGATGAACACCAAGAACAACTTGAAGATCATGAAGAACACTATGAATGTATGGAATTTTCGAAAAATACAAGAAAAAATTTTTAAAGCATGTAATTGACATCAAACTTAAAAATTGACTCAAGACTCAAACAAGAACACAAAATATTTTTGGTTTTTATGATTTTATGATTTTTTTGTATTTTTATTATTATTTTTTTTTGTATTTTTATTATTTTTTTGAAAATATTCTTTAGAAAAACAAAAATAAAGAATTTTTTTTTGAAAATTTTTTTGAAAACTTTTTGAAAAGAAAATTACCTAATCTGAGCAACAAGACGAACCGTTAGTTGTCCATACTCGAACAATCCCCGGCAACGGCGCCAAAAACTTGGTGAGCGAAATTGTTACTCATGCTTAAATTGTTGTTCGAAATTGATTGTCCCTGGTGATGGCGCCAAAACCTGGTGCGTAATACCATGGTCCAAACATAACTTCACAACTTCGCACAACTAACCAGCAAGTGTACTGGGTCGTCCAAGTAATAAACCTTATGTGAGTAAGGGTCGATCCCACAGAGATTGTTGGTATGAAGCAAGCTATGGTCATCTTGTAAATCCCAGTCAGGCGGATTTAAATATGATTGGATTAGATATTCAAAAGATAAATAAAATAAACAGGAAATAAAGATAAAGTTACTCATGTAATTCAATGGTGGGAATTTCAGATAGGTGCATGGAGGTGCTGTGTTCCTTCCGAATCTATACTTTCTTATTACATTCATCCAAGCCTTCTTACTCCTTTCCATGGCAAGCTGTATGTAGGGCATTGGTGCACGAAATTGTGATCACTACAACTTCGCACAACTAACCAGCAAGTGCACTGGGTCGTCCAAGTAATAAACCTTACGCGAGTAAGGGTCGATCCCACGGAGATTGTTGGTATGAAGCAAGCTATGGTCACCTTGTAAATCTTAGTCAGGCAGACTCAAATGGGTGTAGTGATATACGAATAAAGCATAAAGATAAAGATAGAGGTACTTATGTAATTCATTGGTAGGAACTTCAGATAAGCGTATGAAGATGCCTTCCCTTCCGTCTCTCTGCTTTCCTACTGTCTTCATCCAATCCTTCTTACTCCTTTCCATGGCAAGCTCATGTAGGGTTTCACCGTTGTCAGTGGCTACCTCCCATCCTCTCAGTGAAAATGTTCCTATGCTCTGTCACAGCATATGGCTAATCAGCTGTCGGTTCTCGGTCAGGCCGGAATAGAATCCAGTGATTCTTTTGCGTCTGTCACTAACGCCTCGCCTGCTAGGAGTTTGAAGCACGTCACAGTCATTCAATCATTGAATCCTACTCAGAATACCACAGACAAGGTTAGACCTTCCGGATTCTCTTGAATGCCACCATCAGTTCTCGCCTATACCACGAAGACTCTGATCTCACGGAATGGCTGGCTCGTTTGTCAGGCGAGCACTCGGTTGTCAGGCGATCAACCATGCATTGTGTATCAGGAATCCAAGAGATAAACACTAGAGCCTTGTTTGCTTGTAGAACAGAAGTGGTTGTTAGTCACCTTGTTCATAAGTGAGAATGATGATGAGTGTCACGGATCATCACATTCATCAAGTTGAAGAACAAGTGATATCTTGGACAAAGAACAAGCGGAATTGAATAGAAGAACAATAGTAATTGCATTAATACTCGAGGTACAGCAGAGCTCCACACCTTAATCTATGGTGTGTAGAAACTCCACCGTTGAAAATACATAAGAACAAGGTCTAGGCATGGCCGAATGGCCAGCCTCCCAAAGTGAGTTCAATCATAAAAACATGATCGAAAAGCTCTCCAATACAATAGTAAAAGGTCCTACTTATAGAAAACTAGTAGCCTAGGGTGTACAGAGATGAGTAAATGACATAAAAATCCACTTCCGGGCCCACTTGGTGTGTGCTTGGGCTGAGCAATGAAGAAATTTCGTGTAGAGACTCTTCTTGGAGTTAAACGCCAGCTTTTATGCCAGTTTGGGCGTTTAACTCCCATTTAGGTGCCAGTTCCGGCGTTTAACGCTGGAATTTCTGAGGGTGACTTTGAATGCCGGTTTGAGCCATCAAATCTTGGGCAAAGTATGGACTATCATATATTGCTGGAAAGCCCAGGATGTTTACTTTCCAACGCCGTTGAGAGCGCGCCAATTGGGCTTCTGTAGCTCCGGAAAATCCACATCGAGTGAAGGGAGGTCAGAATCCAACAGCATCTGCAGTCCTTTTCAGTCTCTGAATCAGATTTTTGCTCAGGTCCCTCAATTTCAGCCAGAAAATACCTGAAATCACAGAAAAACACACAAACTCATAGTAAAGTCCAGAAAAGTGAATTTTAACTAAAAACTAATAAAAATATACTAAAAACTAACTAGATTATACTAAAAACATACTAAAAACAATGCCAAAAAGGGTACAAATTATCCGCTCATCAGGCATCACTGTTGTCAATGGCTACATCCCATCCTCTCAGTGAAAATGGTCCAAATGCTCTGTCACAGCACGGCTAATCATCTGTCGGTTCTCAATCAAGTTGGAGTAGAATCCCTTGATTCTTTTGCGTCTGTCACTAACGCCCAGCCTTCAGGAGTTTGAAGCTCGTCACAGTCATTCAATCCCGGAATCCTACTCGGAATACCACAGATAAGGTTAGACTTTCCGGATTCCCATGAATGCCGCCATCAATTCTAACTTATACCACAAAGATTCTGATTAAGGAATCCAAGAGATATGCGCCCGGTCTAAGGTAGAACGGAAGTGGTTGTCAGTCACTCGTGTTCATAGGTGAGAATGATGATGAGTGTCACGGATCATCACATTCATCAAGTTGAAGTGCAACGAATATCTTAGAACAGGAATAAATTGAATTGGATAGAAAATAATAGTAATTACATTGAAACTTGAGGTACAGCAGAGCTCCACACCCTTAATCTATGGTGTGTAGAAACTCCACCGTTGAAAATACATAAGTGAAAGGTCCAGGCATGGCCGAATGGCCAGCCCCCATAACGTGATCAACAATCTCCTTAGATGAATAATAAAATAAAACTGAGACCAAAGATGTCTAATACACTAGTAAATTATCCTATTTATACTAGACTAGCTACTAGGGTTTACAGGAGTAAGTAATTGATGCATAAATCCACTTCCAGGGCCCACTTGGTGTATGTTTGGGCTGAACTTGATCTATCCACGAGCTGAGGCTTCTCTTGGAGTTGAACGCCAAGTTGTAACGTGTTTTGGGCGTTCAACTCCAGTTCGTGACGTGTTTCTGGCGTTTGACTCCAGACAGCAACATGGAACTGGCGTTGAGCGCCAGTTTACGTCATCTAATCTCGAATAAAGTATGAACTATTATATATTGCTGGAAATCTCTGGATGTCTACTTTCCAACGCCGTTGAGAGCGCGCCATTTGGAGTTCTGTAGCTCCAAAAAATCTATTTCGAGTTCAGGGAGGTCAGATTCCAACAGCATCAGCAGTCCTTTGTCAGCCTCCTATCAGAGTTTTGCTCAGGTCCCTCAATTTCAGCCAGAAAATACCTGAAATCACAGAAAAACACACAAACTCATAGTAAAGTCTAGAAATGTGAATTTAGCATAAAAACTAATGAAATCATCCCTAAAAGTAACCAGATTATATTAAAAACTACCTAAAAACGATGCCAAAAAGCATATAAATTATCCGCTCATCACTTTTCCATACACAAGCTGGTATGGAGAGGTCCCTATAGGAGTCTTGAATGCTGTTCTGTATGTCCACGGAGCATCATCCAAGCTTCTTGCCCAATCCTTTTTACGGTTAATCACAGTTCGTTCCAGGATTCTTTTAAGTTCTCTATTAGAGACTTCAGCTTGCCTATTTGTCTGTGGATGATATGGAGTTGCTACCCTATGGCTAACTCCATATCGAACCATAGTAGAGTAAAGTTGTTTATTGCAGAAATGAGTGCCCCCATCACTGATTAGTACTCTAGGGACACCAAATCTGTAGAAGATATGTTTCTGGAAGAATTTCAGCACTGTCTTAGTATCATTAGTGGGTGTTGCAATAGCTTCCACCCATTTGGATACATAATCCACTGCCACCAGAATATAAGTGTTTGAGTATGATGGTGGGAAAGGCCCCATGAAGTCAATACCCCATATATCAAACAACTCAATCTCCAAGATCCCTTGTTGAGGCATGGCGTAACTGTGAGGCAGATTACCAGATCTTTGGCAACTGTCACAATTAAGTACAAACTCTCGGGAGTCTTTATAGAGAGTAGGCCAATAGAAGCCACATTGGAGGACTCTTGTGGCTGTTCGCTCACTTTCAAAATGTCCTCCATATTGTGATTCATGGCAATACCAGAGGATCTTCTGTGCTTCTTATTTAGGCACACATCTATGGATTACTCCGTCTGCACATCTCTTGAAGAGATATAGTTCATCCCAAAGATAGTACTTTGCATCCGTGATCAATTTCTTTGATTGATGCCTACTATACTCTTTGGGTATGAATCTCACAGTCTTGTAGTTTGCAATGTCTGCAAACCATGGTATTTCCTGGATGGAAAAGAGTTGCTCATCCAGAAAGTGTTCAGTGATCTCAGTAAGAGGGAGGGATGCCCCTTCTACTGGTTCTATTCGGGACAGGTGATCTACTACTTGGTTCTCTGTCCCTTTTCTGTCTCTTATTTCTATATCAAACTCTTGTAGATGCAACACCCATCTTATGAGTCTGGTTTTGAATCCTGCTTTATGAGTAGATATTTAAGAGCAGCATGGTCAGTGTACACAATCACTTTTGATCCTACTAAATAAGATCTGATCTTGTCAATGGCGTAAACCACTACAAGTAACTCTTTTTCTATGGTTGTGTAGTTTTTCTGTGCGTCATTTAAAACACGACTGGCATAATAAATGATGTGCAGAAGCTTGTCATGCCTTTGTCCCAACACTGCACCAATGACATGGTCACTGGCATCACACATTAGTTCAAATGGTAATGTCCAGTCTGGTGCAGAGATGATTGGTGCTATGACCAGCTTAGCTTTCAGATTCTCAAACGTCTGCAGATACTCCTTATCAAAGATAAATGGCATGTCAGCAGCTAGCAGATTACTCAGAAGTTTGGCAATTTTTGAAAAATCTTTTATAAACCTCCTATAGAATCCTGCATGCTCCAAAAAGCTTCTGATTGCCTTAACATTGGCAGGTGGTGGTAATTTTTCAATTACCTCTACCTTAGCTTGATCCACCTCTATTCCCTTGTTCGAAATTTTGTGCCCAAGGACAATTCCTTCAGTCACCATAAAGTGACATTTCTCCCAGTTTAAAACTAGGTTAGTCACTTGGCACCTCTTTAGAACAAGTGCTAGATGGTCAAGACAGGAGCTGAATGAGTCTCCAAATACTGAAAAGTCATCCATGAAGACTTCCAGAAATTTTTCCACCATATCAGAGAAAATAGAGAGCATGCACCTTTGAAAGGTTGCAGGTGCATTGCACAGACCAAATGGCATCCTTCTGTATGCAAATACTCCGGATGGACATGTGAATGCTATTTTCTCTTGATCTTGGGGATCTACTGCAATTTGATTATAACTTGAATATCCATCTAGGAAGCAGTAGTATTCATGACCTGCTAGTCTTTCTAGCATCTGGTCTATGAAAGGTAAAGAAAAATGATCATTTCTGATAGCTGTATTGAGCCTTCTGTAATCAATACACATACGCCACCCTGTAATTGTTCTTGTAGGAACCAGTTCATTTTTTTCATTATGAACCACTGTCATGCCACCCTTCTTAGGGACGACTTGGACAGGACTTACCCAGGGGCTATCAGAAATAGGATAAATAATCCCAGCCTCTAGTAATTTAGTGATCTCCTTCTGTACCACCTCCTTCATGGCTGGATTCAGCCGCCTCTGTGGTTGAACCACTGACTTAGCGTCATCCTCCAATAGGATTTTGTGCATGCATCTGGCTGGGCTAATGCCCTTAAGATCACTGATAGACCACCCAAGAGCTGTCTTGTGTGTCTTTAGCACTTGAATTAGTGCTTCCTCTTCCTGTGGCTCTAAGGTAGAGCTTATGATTACAGGAAAAGTGTCACCTTCTCCCAGAAATGCATATTCAGAGGTTCTATTATTCTCTCTGGTTCCTTCCGATCAAGCTGAGCATCTTTAAAGATATCTTCTTGCTCTGATTTGAGACTCTCAGTCATATTGACCTCTTTCACCAGAGAGTCAATAATATCAATGCTCATGCAGTCGTTTGGGGTGTCTGGATGCTGCATAGCTTTGACAACATTCAACTTAAACTCGTTCTCATTGACTCTCAGGGTTAATTCCCCTTTTTGGACGTAAATGAGGGTTCATCTAGTTGCTAGGAAAGGTCTTCCTAGAATGAGAGTTGCACTCTTGTGCTCCTCTATTTCCAGCACCACAAAGTCAGTGGGAAAGGCAAATGGCCCAACCTTGACAATCATGTCTTCAATCACGCCTGATGGGTATTTAATGGAGCCATCAGCAAGTTGAAGACATATCCAGGTTGGTTTGACTTCTTTAGTCAAACCAAGCTTTCTGATAGTAGATGCTGGTATTAGGTTGATACTTGCCCCAAGATCACATAGAGCTTGCTTGGTACAAGTACCCTTTAATGTGTATGGTATCATAAAGCTTCCGGGATCTTTAAGCTTTTCTGGTAAGCTTTTCAAAATGATTGCACTGCATTCTTCAGTGAGGTAAACTTTTTTAATTTCTCTCCAATCCTTCTTATGACTTAAGATCTCTTTCATGAACTTAGCATAAGAGGGTATTTGCTCAAGTTCCTCTGCAAACGGAATCTGTATTTCAAGAGTCCTGAGATAGTCTGCAAAGCGAGCAAATTGCTTATCCTGTTTTGCTTGGCTGAGTTTCTAAGGATAAGGCATTTTGGCTTTGTTTTCCTCAACCTTAGTTGTTGTAGGTTTATTTCCTACAGATGTGGTTAGAGAAGCCTTTTTAGAGGGGTTGCTATCAGCACTTGTATGTGTCTGATCCCTCACTGGCGTTTGAATGCCAGGGTTGGAAGCTAGAGTGGCGTTAGACGTGAACTCCTTACTTGTTTCTGGCATCTGAATGCCAGAACTGAGCTTCCTTTGGGCGTTTAACACCAACTCCTTGCTTGTTTATAGCGTTTGAACGCCAGAACTGAGCATGGGTTGGGCGTTTAACGCCAGCTCTTCACCCTTTTCTGGCGTTTGAGCGCTAGAATTAGTCCTCTCTGGGCTCTTACTATCCTCAGAGGGATTTTGGGTATCAGTTTGTTCATTTTTTGGCTTCCTGCTACCTTGAAGTGAGGTATTTAATGTTTTTCCACTTCTTAATTGAACTGCTTGGCACTCTTCTATTATTTGTTTTGATAACTGCTGTTCTGTTTGCTTCAACTGTACTTCTATGTTCATATTGGCCATTCTTGTGTCTTGTAATATCTCCTTGAATTCGGCTAGCTATTTTGTTAGAAAATCTAATTGCTGATTGAATTCAGTAACTTGTTCTGCAGGACTGAGTTTAGCAGTTACTGTTTTAGCCTCTTCTTTCATGGAAGACTCACTACTTAGGTATAGATGCTGATTTCTGACAACTGTATCAATGAGCTCTTGAGCTTCTTCAATTGTCTTTCTCATGTGTATAGATCCACCAGCTGAGTGGTCCAAAGACATCTGAGCTTTCTCTGTAAGCCCATAATAGAAGATGTCTAACTGCACCCACTCTGAAAATATTTCAGAGGGGCATTTTCTTAGCATCTCTCTGTATCTCTCCCAGGCATCATAAAGGGATTCGTTATCTCCTTGCTTAAAGCCTTAGATGTTCAGCCTTAGCTATGTCATCCGTTTTGGAGGGAAATATTGATTCAGGAATTTTTTTTACAGTTGTTTCTATGTCCTTATGCTAGCCTTAGGTTGGTTATTTAACCACCTCTTAGCTTGGTCTTTTACAGCAAATGGAAACAGTAATAATCTGTAGACATCCTGATCTATTTCCTTATCATGTACTATGTCAGTAATTTGTAAAAACTGTGCCAGAAACTCTGTAGGTTCTTCCTATGGAATACCGGAATACTGGCAACTTTGCTGCACCATGATAATGAGCTAAGGATTCAACTCAAAACTACTGACTCCGATGGAGGGTATACAGATACTACTCCCATATGAAGCAGTAGTGGGGTTAGCATATGACCCCAGAGTCCTTCTGGACTGTTCATTTCCACTTAGGTCCATGATGAAGTAAGGGAGATTATGTAGATAAAAGTTTTATTTATTTTATTATATTTTTTAAAAAAATTTTGAAATAATAAAATAAAATAAAAACTAAAATAAAAATAAAAATAAAATAAAAAAAAGATTTAAAAATATTTTATGAGGATTTTCAAAAAAGTGAGGAGAGAGAAAGTGATTAGGATATTTTTGAAAAAGATATGATTTTTAAAAATCTTAAAAGGATAAGATTTGAAAAATTTTGAAATTAAAGTCTGAAATTTTTTTAAAAAAAATTCGAAATAATTGCTTAAAAAGAAGTTAGAAAAGATATTTTTTATTTTTGAATTTTATTATGAAAGAGGAAAACACACAAAAGACACAAGACTTAAAATTTTTAAATCCAATGCTCCTTGTTTTTGAAAATTTTGGAGGGAAAACACCAAGGCACACCAAACTTAAAAATTTTAAGATCAAAACATAAAGAAGACTCAAGAACACCTTGAAGACTCACAAGAACACCAAGAACAAAAGAAAGAACACCAAACTTAAAATTTTTAGAAAACCAAATTAAAATTTTCGAAAACTAAAGAAAATTAACAAGAGAACACCAAACTTAAAGTTTGGCACAAGATTTAATCAAAGAAAAATTATTTTTGAAAAAGTTTTAAAAGGAAGATACCCAATTACTGAGAACACAAACACAATGCTTTAGTCAATTGAGCTATAAATGTAACGTGTTTTAAAGAGGTATTTTTAATAAATAAATTTTTTTTGAAAACTAATAGTTTGAAAAAGCACAAGAAAAACAAGAAAAGACACAAAACAAGACAAACTAAAGATCAAACAAGGAAAATAGACAAGAACAACTTGAAGGTCAAAGATGAACAAAGAATATGCAATTCGAAAATTGAAAGACAAAGAAAAGCATGCAATTGACACCAAACTTAAAACATGACACTAAACTCACATAAAAACTAAAAATTAATAAAGAAAAATAATATTTTTTTTTGAAAAATTTTTGAAAAGAAAATAAAAGACTCTGACCCAAAAGACAAAATTTTCCTAATCTAAGCAACAAGATTCACCGTCAGTTGTTCAAACTCAAACAATCCTTGGCAACGGCGCCAAAAATTTGGTTCACGAAAATTACACTTACACTATGTAATTCCGCACAACTAACCAGCAAGTACACTGGGTCATCCAAGTAATACCTTACGTGAGTAAGGGTCGAATCCCACGGAGATTGTTGGCTTGAAGCAAGCTATGGTTATCTTATTATTCTTAGTCAGGATACCAATAGGGTTCTTTAGTTTCAATTGTAAAAAGTGAAAGAGCATGAATTGAGTATTTGTTACGCAGTAATGGAGAATGTGTTGGAGTTTTGGAGGTGCTTTGTCTTCTGAATCTTTGCTTTCTCCCTGTCTTCTTTTTCACGCACGCAAGGTTCCTCCTATGACAACCTGTGTGTTGGTGGATCACCGATGTCAATGGCTACCATCCGTCCTCTCAGTGAAAATGGTCCAGGTGCTCTGTCACAGCACGGCTAATCATCTGTCGGTTCTCACTCATGCTGGAATAGGATCCATTGATCCTTTTGCGTCTGTCACTATGCCCAACCCTTGTGAGTTTGAAGCTCGTCACAGTCATTCAATCCCTGAATCCTACTCGGAATACCACAGACAAGGTTTAGACTTTCCGGATTCTCAAGAATGCTGCTAATGGATTCTAGCTTATACCACGAAGATTCTGATTAAGGAATCCAAGAGATACTCATTCATTCGAATGTAGAACGGAGGTGGTTGTTAGGCACGCGTTCATAGATTGAGAATAGTGATGAGTGTCACAGATCATCACATTCATCATAGTGAAGTGCGAATGAACATCTTAGATAGAAACAAGCGTGTTTGAATAGAAAACAGAAATAATTGCATTAATTCATCGAGACGCTGCAGAGCTCCTCACCCCCAACAATGGAGTTTAGAGACTCATGCCGTCAAAAAGTACGAAGTTCAGATCTAAAATTTCATGAGCTACAAAATAAGTCTCTAAAAGTTTTTTAAATACTAAACTAGTAACCTAGGTTTACAGAAAATGAGTAAACTAAGATAGATAGTGCAGAAATCCACTTCTGGGGCCCACTTGGTGTGTGCTGGGGCTGAGACTTGAGCTTCTCACGTGCCTGGGCTATTTTTGGAGTTAAACGTCAGGTTGTGACCTGTTTTGGGCGTTTAACTCCAACTGGTAACCTGTTTCTGGCGTTTAACACCAGAATGGAACATGGAACTGTTGTTAAACGCCAGTTTACATCATTTATCTTCGAGAAAAGTATGGACTATTATATATTGCTGGAAAGCCCTAGATGTCTAATTTCCAACCCAATTAAGAGCGCGCCAATTGGACTCTTGTAGCTCCAAAAAATCCATTCCGAGTGCAGGGAGGTCAGAATCCAACAGCATCATCAGTCCTTTTTCAGCTTGAATCAGATTTTTGCTCAGCTCCCTCAATTTCAGCTAGAAAATACCTGAAATCACAGAAAAACGTACAAACTCATAGTAAAGTCTAGAAATGTGAATTTTGCCTCAAAACTAATAAAAATATACTAAAAACTAACTAAAACATACTAAAAACTACATGAAATTACCCCCAAAAGCGTATAAAATATCCGCTCATCAGCCGCTATTATAGGGCTTCCGATAAATCCTCCAGATTGTACTTCTGACATGCAACCCAGGAACCAATACAATATTGTCTCCACCAATTCCTATAGTAATTTTATTGCTCATAACATGGGTGCAGAGGGCATTCCTGTTACAGATGACAAGCATGTAGCCTTTTTGTTCTATTGGCTAAATGCATTTATTTTCTGTTCTCGAAGTGTTCAGATGTCGAAGTTTTTCCTTCCCCTGGCTGCTCTACTTTATAAAAGAAATACTCTTAATTTGGCCAAACTTCTTCTAGGGCATGTTTCTGAAGAGCTTGTCAATTTGTACATTGTCTCCGAGACAATTGTCTGATTAGTACCGGTGGCCCTCTCTGGCTTCTACAACTATGGCTTAATGCTGTTTTCGAAAAATATATGACAAAGCTTGGAGGTGGTGCTACTGACAAATAGCACATCGAAGGCTTCTGATTGGCTGATTATAAGCCAAACTTCCCAGATACACAATCGGACGAAGATCGATTTTAGGCTATTTTTTCTCTCTTCCATTCCTGTAAAGATTTTTACAATGAAATCCTCAAATTTGCTCCTTTCATGCATCGAAATTGTGGTCCTGCATGGCTTGATCGTTTACTCTTTCCGAATGACACCGAGGAAAATGAGCTGGCTAATCGAAATTGGGCAAATTTGCTGGCGATTCAAGTAATCCCTACAGGGCTGCCCTAACACAAAAAAGAAAGGTTCAAGGTGACCCTATACGCCCCTCATTTTACAGCCAGGCAACTGGTTTTCTCACAAGCCATTCTAACCACTCTTTCTCGAAACAACAAACCATTTTGCCACATCACTCTGACTTCTCAAAATGAATTTGATTTTTGCCTCTTAAAAAATCAACAACAAAGGGAGCATTTCAATTTCCTCATTTATGATCGCAGCTCATATATCACCAAATCTTGCTTCGAATGGTGGACTGCTTATTATTCTATGTACAGTCGTACTTTAGAGGAAATCCAGCAATCTGCCATTCGAACAGCCACTGCTGCTGAATGTTCTCCCAAAAAATCTCAAAAAAGAAAAGCTGACACCACAGCTTCCTTACAACAACCACAACACAAGAGTCGAAGGACTCCCACAAGAACTTTCAGAAGGGTAACTATTTTTACATATACCCATGCACTTTTAACTGAAATACTTCTTAATCACATTTACTTAACAACCCTTGATTTTGATCTTTTCATCAGATACGGTTGCAACTATCGAATGAGACCTCTGATGGAAGTGAGCAATCCATCCGAACATCCTTATTTCTTCTTCTCAATCAGAGGACACAGCTGATTCAGATTCGAGTCCTCAATTCAATCGAAAGCCAAGACTCATTTTGGTAACATTATCATTTCTACATATTTCGATTAAGTCAGATTAAATATTAACTTATAATTGTGGACCTTGTGTGTCAGCTCACTACTGCTGCTCAATTAACCACCTCACCTCTGGCACCTACTCAACCACTTCAACAACAACAACCTGACCAGGGACAATCCACATGTAACAGCACAGACACCCGCTAGCACGATATTGTTCGCTTTGACACACAAGGCCTCATAGTTTTGCCTTTGACGATAGGGATGATAGCCGAAGCCCCCCGCACTCACTCGTCAAAACGCGTCATGCTAGGGAGAGGTATCCACACCCTTATAAGGCATGCTTCGTTTCCCTCTCTAACCAATGTGGGACCTTACAATCCACCCCCCTAAGGGAGTCCAGCACTCTCGCTAGCACATCGATCCGGGCTCCAGCTCTGATACCATCTGTAACAGCCCAGACACCCGCTAGCATGATATTGTCTGCTTTGGCACACAAGGTCTCACGGTTTTACCTTTGATGATAGGGATGATAGCCAAAGCCCCCCACACTCACTCGTCAAAACGCGTCATGCTAGGGAGAGGTATCCACACCCTTATAAGGCATGCTTCGTTTCCCTCTCCAACCGATGTGGGACCTTACACCACATCTCATGATTCAATCCAAGCTACTGAGTCTAATCAACCACTACAAGTTGCTTTTTCGCATCCCACCAAGACATAAGTAATTGATTTAACAAAAGAACAAACTCTGCATTCACCAACACAGATTCTGATCCTTGGACATGCCTCCCCGATCAATCAAGCTGCACTTTCTGCTGAATATCAAGTAGTCCTTGACTCTAATTCCCTCTCTCGAGTTGTTGAAACCACTACTTCCGATTCTCCTCCATCCAGAGTCCCGGAGACCTTTCCTTCTCCTCCAAGAGCATCTAGTCCTCTCCATCAAGCTAAATTTCAAACTCCTCCTGATCATGGACTGGGTGTTTCTTCCGAACCTACAAGCGCCACTTTGGCTAGCCTGATCTCCATCTTAAATCAAGCCATTCAAGAGGACGAAGTGCCTATTCCTGCCCCGATACTCCCCAGACCTTCTACATATAGTCCTTCATTCGAGTTGATTGTTGATACTCGAGAACAACTTCGGTCACTTCTTAAACTCTTAGATCATCCACCTGCTGCATGGATCAATGATGCAGTTCTCAACCAGCTTTTATCTGATCTATTGAATTTTGCCTTTGTACTTTCGGCTTCTACTCCACATTCTACCATAATCCACCAATTCAAAAAACTGGCCAATAATAGCGTAGCTTTCCAAAACAAGCTTCAAGAACTAAAAAATGAGGAAGCTGAAATCATAACTGAAGTAGAAGGCTATACTGCATCCCTTCATCTAGTCAAAGCTTTCCGTGAAGAATTCAATTTGAGAATTTCCCAGGCCATCTCTGTCCAAGCTCATTATGACAGGGAAGAGATAAAACTTAAAGCAGAATTGGCCCAAATTAATGAAAAGCTTGCTAAAATTTGCAAGAGAAGAGCTGATATAGCCACACCCCTGGCTACTGCCCAGTAGGAACAACAACAACTAATCCAAGAAATTGTTTCTATTGAGACCAAATAAGAAGAATGTGGGAAACAACTTGACAAGGTCCAATATGAAAAATTTAGATATACTGAGGCAGTTTCATCTCTGAACAATGAGAGGGAAAGGCTACACTCAAACTTGGCAAAACTCTTGGCACCTTGAATTTCTTCACTTTAGGCTTTAGTTTTGGTAATGGTTTTCCTTTTTCCTGAACTTATGCATGTTTGACTTTAATTTAGTAAACAATAATATCGCTTCAAGTACTTTCCATTAACCGGGTTAATTATTTTTCCTGACTCGATATCCTTGATTTGATATGCATTTCCAAAATATGACCCTATCACTTGAAAAGGGCTTTCCCAAGTATGGGACCATTTGCCAAGGAATTTCGATTTCTTTTCCATCGGCAAAATAACTTGTAAAACCAACTCACCTATACTAAAATATTTCTCTTTTATTCGACGATTATAACTTCAAGCAACACTTTCTTTTTGTCGAATCATATTTTCAAGTGCCAATATTCGCTCTGAGTCTAATTCATTCAACTCATCAAACATTGCATTCCAATAGTCATCAACTGGCAAGTCATTTTGCTTTGATACTCTCAAAGTATTCAAATTAATTTTTAATGGTAGCACCGCATCATGGCCATAAACTAATTTAAAAGGCGAAGTACCTGTCGACCCCCTTGGTGAATTTTGATAAGCCCATAATATCTGGCTTAAAGTTTCATGCCACGTTCGAGGTTTATTCCCAATATGCTTTTCGATCAAACTTATCAGGATTTTATTTCCTGCCTCAACTTGCCCATTAGCCTGTGTATAATAAGGAGTTAAAGTGACCATATTAATATTCCTCGAATTTGCAAAATTTTTAATTCGCTGACCAGTAAACATGGTTCCTTGATTAGTACTCAATGTTTGAGGAATTCCAAATAGATGGATTATATGTTCCTCGATGAAGTCAATTATTTCACTTTGACCAACTTCCATCGGAGGAACTACTTCAACCCACTTCGTGATATAATCAATTCCAACCAAGATAAATTTATGATGTTTCGATGAAAGAGGGTGAATCAAACCAATTAGATCCAAAGCCCAACTTCTAAATGGCCATGGTTTTATGATTGAATGCAACTTAGATGCTGGGATCTGTTGTATCGAACCATTCTTTGACATTCCTGACATGCTTTTGCATATCCAATACAATCTTTGATCATAGTTGGCCAATACACATGATTACGATAAAACACCCATGTCATCTTCTTTCCAGCCTGATGGGCAGCACATATCCCTTTATGGACTTTGCCCAAAGCAATATTTTGATCATCTTGGCCTAAACATCTCGACAAACTTCCATCGTTTCCTTTCTTATACAACTCATCAGCCATCAAGACAAAATTTATCACCTGTAATTTTACTTTTCTTTCAACTGGGATGTTAGGATTCTTTAAATACTTAGCAATAGGCTTTCTCCAATCATTATCTTCCCATTCACCTATACATAAAACTTCCCTTTCATCCGCAGGCACTAATATTTGATGGATGCTAGCCAACTTTTTAAGTTTCTAGTCGATTCTATATCTCAAAGCAATTTGGGCTAACTTGTTAGCAATTTCATTATGAATCCTTGGGATGTGAACCAAAGAAAATTTTCGAAAAGAAGTTAATAATTCCCAAGCCATTGCTAAATATTTCTATAACTTCTCATTATTGCATTTAAATTCTTTCAATATCTTCTTTAGGACTAACTGAGAATCCCCAAGAATTTGAACTTCCAGAGCCCCTTTATCGATCAATATTTTGAGGCCCAAAAATAAAGCTTCATACTCTGCCATATTATTCGAGCAAGGATAGTTCAACTCAAATAAAAATTCTGATGAAATTCATTCTGGTGAAATAATAAGAATTCCTACTCCTGCACCATCTTTGTGCTTCGATCCATCAAAATATAACTTCCAATAATCGACTTCAATATCGATTATATTAGCCCCCTGGTCATTCAGATGGTTCGAATTGTCAACAAGAAAATCTACAATGACCTAACTTTTTACAGCCTTGGCCGGGTGATGCACCAATTTTTCGTGGTACATCTTGTTCTTAATTGAGTGGATTTTATCCACTAATCTCACACTTAATCACAGAATCTGCATGTTTTACACTTTCCTTCCTGATTTTGTGCTATGATTGAAAACATGCTTCTTTGGCCTTTAATTTAATATTTTTAATCCTCTCTTATTACTATTCGATGCCTTATATGTGTGTTAAGTGTTTTCAGAGATTATAGGGCAGATGGTTTAGAGGATGGAAAGGAAGCATGCAAAAGTGGAAGGAATACAAGAAACTGAAGGAATTGCTGAGCTGTCCAGCCTGACCTCTTCGCACTCAATCGACAATAACTTGAGCTACAGAGATTTAAATGAGGCGGTTCTAGTTGCGTTGGAAAGATAACATCCAGGGCTTCGCAACGACATATAATTTGCCATAGTTTCTTGGCTGTTGGGCGATGCGCACGCGTACACGTGGATTGTGCCGCAGACAAGTGATGCGTAAGCGTGGGCGACGCGTACGCGTGAAAGAGCCGCGACCTGTACGTATCGATTTCTGGGCTATTTTTGATCCAGTTTTCAGCCCAGAAAATACAGATTAGAGGCTATAGAGTGGGGGAATCCATTGATTCATCATACACTTCTCATTATTCACAATTTTAGGTTTTAGATGTAGTTTCTAGGGAGAGAGGCTCTCTCCTCTCTCTAAGATTTAAGATTCCTAGTTTTATGGTTTTGAGTTGGATATTACAAAGAGTTACTACCTCTATGAATTTTTTATCATTCTAGTTTGTTTTCTATTTTCTTACTCTTTTACTTCCTATTTGATTTCCATTATTTCTTGATTATTTTCAATTGAGTTTAATTGCTATGTCTTCTTCCTACTCCCTTTACATGAATGCGAATTTGGCATCCATGTCAATGGAATAGGCTTTAACTTGACTTTGGAGTTGATTAATATTTGAGACCCTTGAGTTGGAATACTCAAGAGTTAATTGGTAATTGGAAGTTGTTAGCTAGCTTTCTAGTTACTAACACTAACCCTTCCAAAGGGAAATGATTATTTTCTTGTGAACAAAAGTTGGCTCTCAACTTGACTTTCCTTTATTCAATGAAGGATAACCAAGTGAAACAACAACCTATTACTAATTAATCTTGGAAAATCTTACAATGATAGAACTTCAGATTAATCGTCTCCTAGTCAAGGCTTTTTAATTTAATTACATAAAACCTCTTGTTAATTTCCATTGCTTTAATTTATAATCATTTATGTGCCCATTGCCCAAACTCCAAATTTTCCAGAAAACAAAAACCCATAACCAATAACAAGAACACTTCCCTGCAATTCCTTGAGAGACGACCCGAGGTTTGAATACTTCAGTTTATTGTTATTGGGTTTGTTACTTGTGACAACCAAATTTTTACATGAAGGATTTTTGTTGATTTAGAAACTATACTAGCAACGAGAGTTATTTGTGAATTCTAGACCATACAAAAGTTCTCTCATCAAAATGGTGCCGTTGCTGGGGAATTGCAAACGTGTGCCTTATTATTGGTTATTGTAAATATTTGCTTTTTTGCTTGTTTGTTCGTTTTTGTTTTTAATCTTTATTAGCTACTATGAATTCTCACCCCTGTTGCTATGAGTTTAGTTCAAATTATGTTGTAGGACGAAGAGATTATAATGACAACATGCACCATGGTTGGAACAATCAAAGATGGGAGGAGCCACAAGGATTTGATCAACCCTCTTGGCAACATCCCCCTCTAATATACCACAAGCAACAACCATTCCATGATGCATACCAAGACAATGGTTATGGTGGACCTCTACGTGACACTCAATACCCACCACAACATGTCTATGAACCCCCTCCTCAACATAGCTTTGAACCACCATACTCACAAGCCCCGTTCCACCATTCACCTCCATATGACCCTAACCTATATCCACTATACCAACCACCTTATGAGTCAAATGAACCATACATAGAACCACCCCCACTCCAACATAATTACTCTCATGAGCCACCACCTCAATATTCACCATCTCCATGCCCTTACCAAGAACCACCTTCCTACCATGCACCCTTTCTCCAAAATAATGAACCCTCCTATCCACCCCAACCTCCACTGGATGACAACACCCTTGGTGTTATTCACCAAGGGCAAACAGAGCTTCATACCACACTTGCCTCTATCACTAGTCTCACCTCTACTCTTCAAGCTCTTATATCCCGCATGGACCGATCCTCCACCTTAAATACTCAACCTTTAAGCTCTAGTGCACTTTCTTTTCAACCACATAATGATCTTTCCATCCCATCACCACCCTCCATGGAAGAGCACCCACATCCATCAATCCAAGAGCAACATGATCCCAATGATGCTATTGACATGGAACAAGAAAGAAGGGATTCTCTTAGGGACGCAATCACAATGGATCGGTTACACGCGGCCTTATTTCCAGAGGAGCAAGAGGAGGCCCAAAATGTAGAGGTAGGAGAGACCCTTGAAGATGAAGGAGTAGTTGAAGAGAGTTGTCATAGAAAGAAAATCATCAAGGAGGAGTACGATTTTATGCTAAAACAACTGGAGGAAGCCGTAATTATTTAAGAGAAAGAAGTGGTTGAAGACTTAGGAGATGCTGAACCTCCATGGGAAAGTCAAGTTATAGAGCTGATGAGCGGATAATTTAAATTAGTATGTTTTAGTATGTTTTAGTTAGTTTTTAGTATATTTTTATTAGCTTTTAGTTAAAATTCACTTTTCTGGACTTTACTATGATTTTGTGTGTTTTTCTGTTATTTTCTGGCTGAAATTGAGGGACCTGAGCAAAAATCTGATTCAGAGACTGAAAAGGACTGTAGATGCTGTTGGATTCTGACCTCCCTGCACTCGAAGTGAATTTTCTGGAGCTACAGAAGCCCAATTGGCGCGCTCTTAACGGCGTTGGAAAGTAGACATCCTGGGCTTTCCAGCAATGTATAATAGTCCATACTTTGCCCAAGATTTGATGGCCCAAATCGGCATTCCAAATCAGCTCAAGAATGCCCGGCGTTAAACGCCGAAACTGGCACAACAATGGGAGTTAAACGCCCAAACTGGCACAAAAGCTGTCGTTTAACTCCAAGAAAAGTCTCTACACGAAAATGCTTCAATGCTCAGCCCAAGAACACACCAAGTGGGCCCGGAAGTGGATTTTTATGTCATTTACTCATTTCTGTAAACCCTAGGCTACTAGTTCTCTAGAAATAGGACCTTTTACTATTGTATTTTTCATCTTTAGATCTTTGAATCTTTGGATCCTTGATCATTTGGAGTCTTTTGATCATGTTTTGGGGGCTGGCCTCACGGCCATGCCTGAACCTTGTTCTTATATATTTTCAACGGTGGAGTTTCTACACACCATAGATTAAGGTGTGGAGCTCTGCTGTACCTCGAGTATTAATGAAATTACTATTGTTCTTCTATTCAATTCAGCTTGTTCTTATTCCAAGATATTCATTCGCACTCAAGAACTTGATGAATGTGATGATTATATGACGCTCATCATCATTCTCACTTATGAACGTGTGCCTGACAACCATTCCCGTTCTACAAGCAAAACAAGGCTTGAATGTTTATCTCTTGGATTCTTTAATCGGAATCTTCGTGGTATAAGCTAGAATTGATGGCGGCATTCAAGAGAATCCGGAAGGTCTAAACCTTGTCTGTGGTATTCTGAGTAGGATTCAATGATTGAATGACTATGACGAGCTTCAAACTCCTGAAGGCTGGGCGTTAGTGACAGACGCAAAAGAATCAATGGATTCTATTCCAACCTGATTGAGAACCGACAGATGATTAGCCGTGCCGTGACAGGGTGCGTTGAACATTTTCACTGAGAGGACGGGATTGTAGCCACTGACAACGGTGATGCCCATCATACAGCTTGCAATGGAAAGGAGTAAGAAGGATTGGATGAAGACAGTAGGAAAGCAGAGAAACGGAAGGGACAAAGCATCTCCATACGCTTATCTGAAATTCTCACCAATGAATTACATAAGTATCTCTATCTTTATATTTTATTCATATATCATCCATAACCATTTGAATCTGCCTGACTGAGATTTACAAGGTGACCATAGCTTGCTTCATACCAACAATCTCCATGGGATCGACCCTTACTCGCGTAAGGTTTATTACTTGGACGACCCAGTGCACTTGCTGGTTAGTTGTGCGAAGTTGTGTTTATACCATGGTATTGAGCACCAAGTTTTTGGATTCATTACCGGGGATTATTTGAGTTGTGAAAAGTAGTGATCACAATTTCGTGCACCAAGTTTTTGGCGCCGTTGCCGGGGGTTGTTTCGAGTATGGACAACTGACGGTTCATCTTGTTGCTTAGATTAGGTATTTTTTTCTTCAGAGTTCTTAAGAATGAATTCTAGTGTTTCAAGGTGATGTTCTTATCATCACCAAAGCTGATTGATTCTCATCAATTTTGCTGTTGAATGCAATGTCCTGCTGAAGCTTGGCTAGCCATGTCTAATTTCTTTAGACTAAAGCTTTAGACTAACATTGCATGATTCCTGGAATTCTCATTAAGAATTTTGATACCTTTATGTTCTTTTCCACTTAATTTTCGAAAAATCCAAAAAATTACAAAATCATAAAAACCAAAAATATTGTATGTTTCTTGTTAAGTCTAGTGTCTCATGTTAAGTTTGGTGTCAATTGCATGTTTCTGTTCTTCTTGCATTCATTCATGTGTCTTAAGTGATCTTCAAGATGTTCTTGATGATTTCCATGCTCTGATCTTTGAATTCTCTTAACTTGAGTGTTTTTTTTATATGCATTCTCATTTTGTTAGTGTCAGTAGTATACAAACTGCTAAGTTTGGTGTCTTGCATGCATTGTTATCTGATTTTAGTTGCATTTTGATTATTTCTTATTATAAAAAATCCAAAAATATTTTTAATTTGTGTCTTTTCAAGTCAATAATACAGGGAATTGAAGATTCAGAACATACAGCAGAGGAATTACACAGAAAAAGCTGGGCGTTCAAAACGCCCAGTGAAGAAGGGCAAACTGGCGTTTAAACGCCAGCCAGGGTGCCTGGCTGGGCGTTTAACACCTAAAAGGGTAGTGCTTTGGGCGTTAAACGCCAGAATGTGCACCATTCTGGGCGTTTAACGCCAGGATGGCACAAGAGGGAAGATTCTGTTTTCAATTCAAATTTTTTTCAGGTTTTCAAAATTTTTCAAAATCAAATCTTTTTCAAATCATATCTTTTCAATCAAATCTTTTTCAAAATCAATTTCTTTCCATTTTCAAAAATACTTGCTATCAATTAATGATTTGATTCAACATTTCAAGTATGTTGCCTTTTCTGTTGAGAAAGGTTTAATGTTTGAATCATATCTTTCCTTGTTAGCCAAGTAATTAATTTTTAAAATCAAATCTTTTTAAATTGTTTTTCAAATCATATCTTTTCAATCACATCTTTTTAAAACCATAACTTTTCAATCATATCTTTTTAATCACATCTTTTTCAAAATAGTTTTCAATCATATCTTTTTTATTTCTAATTTCAAAATCTTTTTCAAAAATCACTTGATTTCTTTTCCACTCTTAGTTTTCAAAAATCAATTAGTATTTTTCAAAATGTTTTTAAAATCTTTTACTTAATTTTCGAAAATTTCTTCCCCTCTTCTCACATCCTTCTATTTATGGACTAACACTATTCCTCAATGAACAATTCGAACTCCATCTCTCTTGATAAGTTCAAATTCTTCTACTTCTTCCTTCTATTTTTCTTTTCCTCTGACACCTCAAGGAATCTCTATACTGTGACATAGAGGATTCTATACTTTCTTGTTTTCATCTTTTTCATATGAGCAGGAGCAAAGACAAAAGCATTCTTGTTGAGGCTGACCCTGAACCTGAAAGGACCTTGAAGCGAAAGCTAAGAGAAGCTAAGGCACAACTCTCTGTAGAGGACCTAACAGAAATCTTCAAAGAAGAAGAACCCATGGCAGCCGAAAACAACAACAATGCCAACAATGCAAGGAAGGTGCTGGGTGACCTTACTGCACCTACTCCCGACTTCTATGGGAGAAGCATCTCTATCCCTGCCATTGGAGCAAACAACTTTGAGCTTAAGCCTCAATTAGTTTCTCTAATGCAACATAATTGCAAGTTCCATGGACTTCCATTGGAAGATCCTCATCAGTTTTTAGCTGAATTCTTACAAATCTGTGACACTATCAAGACTAATGGGGTTGACACTGAGGTCTACAGACTTATGCTATTCCCTTTTGCTGTAAGAGACAGAGCTAGGATATGGTTGGACTCACAACCTAAAGAAAGCCTGAACTCTTGGGAAAAGCTAGTCAATGCCATCTTGGCAAAGTTTTTTCCACCTCAAAAATTGAGTAAGCTTAAAGTGGAAGTCCAAACCTTCAGACAGAAGGAAGGTGAATCCCTCTATGAAGCTTGGGAAAGATAAAAACAATTAAATCAGAAAGTGTCCCTCTGACATGCTTTCTGAATGGAGCATCATAGGTATTTTCTATGATGGTCTGTCTGAACTGTCCAAGATGTCATTGGATAGCTCTGCTGGAGGATCTCTTCATCTGAAGAAGACACCTACAGAAGCTCAAGAACTAATTGAAATGGTTGCAAATAATCAATTCATGTACACTTCTGAAAGGAATCCTGTGAACAATGGGACAAATCAGAAGAAAGAAGTTCTTGAAATTGATACTCTGAATGCCATATTGGTTCAGAACAAGATATTGACTCAGCAAGTCAATCTAATTTCTCAAAGTCTGTCTAGAATGCAAGCTGCACCAGGCAGTACTAAGGATGCTTCATCTGAAGAAGAAGCTTATGATCCTGAGAACCCTTCAATGGAAGTGGTGAATTACATGGGAGAACCCTATGGAAACACCTATAATTCTTCATGGAGAAATCATCCAAATCTCTCATGGAAGGATCAACAGAGACCTCAACAAGGTTTCAACAACAATAATGGTGGAAGAAACAGGTTTAGCAATGGCAAGCCTTTTCCATCATTTTCTCAGCAACAGACAGAGAATTCTAAGCAGAACCACTCTGACTTAGCAACCATGGTCTCTGATCTAATCAAAACCACTCAAAGTTTCATGACTGAAACAAGATCCTCCATTAGAAACTTGGGGGCACAAGTGGGACAACTGAGTAAGTGAGTTACTGAACTCCCTCCTAGTACTCTTCCAAGCAATGCAGAAGAGAATCCAAAAGGAGAGTGCAAGGCCATCAACATGGCCGAATTTGGAGAGGAGGAAGAGGCAGTGAACGCCACTGAAGAAGACCTCAATGGGGGTCCACTGACGTCCAATGAGTTCCCTAATGAGGAACCATGGGAATCTGAGGCTCATAATGAGACCATAGAGATTCCATTGGATTTACTTCTGCCATTCATGAGCTTTGATGAGTATTCTTCCTCTGAAGAGGATGAGTATGTCACTGAAGAGCAAGTTGCTAAATACCTTGGAGCAATCATGAAGTTAAATGACAGATTATTTGGTAATGAGACTTGGGAGGATGAACCCCCTTTGCTCACCAAAGAACTGGATGACTTGTCTAGGCAGAAATTACCTCAAAAGAGACAAGATCCTAGGAAGTTTTCAATACCTTGTACCATAGGCACCATGACCTTCAACAAGGCTCTGTGTGACTTAGGGTCATGTATAAACCTCATGCCTCTCTCTGTAATGGAGAAGCTAGGGATCTTTGAGGTGCAAGCTGCAAGAATCTCACTAGAGATGGCAGACAATTCAAGAAAACAAGCTTATGGACTTGTAGAAGATGTTCTGGTGAAGATTGAAGACCATTACATCCCTGCTGATTTCATAGTCCTAGAGACTGGGAAGTGCATGGATGAATCCATCATCCTTGGCAGACCCTTCCTAGCCACAACAAAGGCTATGATTGATGTGGACAGAGGAGAATTGATCATTCAAGTGAATGAAGAATCCTTTGTGTTTAAGGCTCAAGGATATGCCTCTGTCACCATGGAGAGGAAGCATGAAGAGCTTCTCTCAAAACAGAGTCAAACAGAGCCCCCACAGCCAAACTCTAAGTTTGGTGTTAGGAGGCCACAACCAAATTCTAAGTTTGGTGTTGAACCCCCACATTCAAACTCTAAGTTTGGTGTTGGGAGGTTCCAACATTGCTCTGAGTATCTTTGAGGCTCCATGAGAGCCCACTGTCAAGCTACTGACATTAAAGAAGCGCTTGTTGGGAGGCAACCCAAGGTTATATTTAATCTATTTTCCTTTGTTATTTTATATTTTCTGTAGGTTGATGATCATGAGAAGTCACAAAATCAATTAAAAAAGCAAAAATAGAATGAAAAACAGAAAGAAAAACAGCACACCTTGGAGGAAGACCTTGCTGGCGTTTAAACGCCAGTAAGGGCAGCAAATGGGCGTTTAACGCCCAGTCTGGCACCATTCGGGGCGTTTAACGCCAGAAAGGGGCACCAGACTGGCGTTAAACGCCAGGAAAGGGCAAGAAGTTGGCGTTAAACGCCAGAAATGGGCACCAGCCCGGCGTTTAACGCCAGAATTGGCATGAAGAGCATTTTTGCTCGCCAGTTGGTGCAGGGATGACTTTTCCTTGACACCTCAGGATCTGTGGACCCCACAGGATCCCCACCTACCCCACCACTCTCTCTCTTCTTCACCCATCCACCAATCACCTCAACACCTCTTCCCCAAAAACCCTTCACCTATCAAATCCCATCTTTCTCTTCACCACTCACATCCATCCTTCATAAAACTTCACATACCTCACCATTCAAATTCAAACCACTTTCCCGCCTAAACCCACCCTCCTATAGCCGAACCTTACCCCTCTCTTCACCCCTATATAAACCCATCTTCACTCCTTCATTTTCACACAACCTAAACACTACTTCTCCCCCTTTGGCCGAACCACAAAGCCACCTCCATCTCCTCTATTTCTTCTTCTTCTACTCTCTTCTTTCTTCTTTTGCTCGAGGATGAGCAAACCTTTTAAGTTTGGTGTGGTAAAAGCATTGCTTTTTGTTTTTCCATAACCATTTATGGCATCCAAGGCCGGAGAAACCTCTAGAAAGAGGAAAGGGAAGGCAAAAGCTTCCACCTCCGAGTCATAGAAGATGGAGAGATTCATCTCAAGGGTGCATCAAGACCACTTCTATGAAGTTGTGGCCTTGAAAAAGGTGATCCCCGAGGTCCCTTTCAAACTCAAAAAGAGTGAATATCCGGAGATCCGACATGAGATTCGAAGAAGAGGTTGGGAAGTTCTTACCAACCCCATTCAACAAGTCAGAATCTTAATGGTTCAAGAGTTCTATGCCAATGCATGGATCACCAAGAACCATGATCAAAGTGTAAACCCGGACCCAAAGAATTGGCTTACAATGGTTCGGGGGAAATACTTAGATTTTAGTCCGGAAAATGTAAGGTTGGCATTTAACTTGCCCATGATGCAAGGAGATGAACACCCTTACACTAGAAGGGTCAACTTTGATCAAAGGTTGGACCAAGTCCTCACAGTCATTTGTGAAGAGGGCGCCCAATGGAAGAGAGATTCAAGAGGAAAGCCGGTTCAATTGAGAAGGCATGACCTCAAGCCCGTAGCTAGGGGATGGTTGGAGTTTATCCAACGCTCAATCATTCCCACTAGCAACCGGTTTGAAGTTACTCTAGACCGGGCCATCATGATTCATAGTATCATGATTGGAGAAGAAGTAGAAGTTCATGAGGTTATAGCCCAAGAACTTTATAAGGTGGCGGACAGGTCTTCTACCTTGGCAAGGTTAGCCTTTCCTCATCTCATTTGTCACCTCTGTTATTCAGTTGGAGTTGACATAGAGGGAGGCATCCCCATTGATGAGGACAAGCCCATCACTAAGAAAAGGATGGAGCAAACAAGAGATCCCACTCATCACGAAATCCCTGAGATGCCTCAAGGGATGCACTTTCCTCCACAAAACTATTGGGAGCAAATCAACACCTCCCTAGGAGAATTGAGTTCCAACATGGGACAACTAAGGGTGGAGCACCAAGAACATTCCATCCTCCTCCATGAAATTAGAGAAGATCAAAGAATCATGAGAGAGGAGCAACAAAGGCAAGAAAGAGACATTGAGGAGCTCAAGCACTCCATAAGATCTTCAAGAGGAAGAACAAGCCGCCATCACTAAGGTGGACCCGTTCTTTAATTTCATTGTTCTTTATTTTCCTGTTTTTCAAAAAATCATGCTTATGTTTATCTATGTTTGTGTCTTGTGATCATTAGTGTCTTAGTGTCTATGCCTTAAAGTTATGAATGTCCTATGAATCCATCACCTTTCTTAAATGAAAAATGTTCTTAATTGAAAAAGAGAAGAATTGCATGAATTTTAAATTTTATAACAGATTAATTATTTTGATGTGGTGGCAATACTTCTGTTTTCTGAATGTATGCTTAAACAGTGCATATGTCTTTTGAATTTGTTGTTCATGAATGGTTGGCTCTTGAAAGAATGATGAAAAAGGAGACATGTTACTGAGGATCTGAAAAATCATAAAAATGATTCTTGAAGCAAGAAAAAGCAGTGAATACAAAAAAAAAAGAAAAAAAAAAGAGAAAAAAAAACGAAAAAAAGGAGAAAGAGAAAAAGAAAGAAATAAAGTTGTGATCCAAGGCAAAAGAGTGTGCTTAAGAACCCTGGACACCTCTAATTGGGGACTCTAGCAAAGTTGAGTCACACTCTGAAAAGGTTCACCCAATTATGTGTCTGTGGCATGTATGTATCCGGTGGTAATACTGGAAGACAAAGTGCTTTGGGCCACGGCCAAGACTCATAAAGTAGCTGTGTTCAAGAATCATCATACTTAACTAGGAGAATCAATAACACTATCTGGATTCTGAGTTCCTATAGAAGCCAATCATTCTGAATTTCAAAGGATAGAGTGAGATGCCAAAACTATTCAGAGGCAAAAAGCTAAAAGCCCCGCTCATCTAATTAATATTGTTCTTCATAGATGTGTTTGGAATTCATTGCATATTCTCTTCTTTTTATCTTGTTTGATTTTCAGTTGCTTGGGGACAAGCAACAATTTAAGTTTGGTGTTGTGATGAGCGGATAATTTGTACGCTTTTTGGCATTGTTTTTAGTATGTTTTTAGTATGTTTTAGTTAGTTTTTAGTATATTTTTATTAGTTTTTAGTTAAAATTCACTTTTCTGGACTTTACTAAGAGTTTGTGTATTTTTCTGTGATTTCAGGTATTTTCTGGCTGAAATTGAGGGACCTGAGCAAAAATCTGATTCAGAGACTGAAAAGGACTGCAGATGCTGTTGGATTCTGACCTCCCTGCACTCAAAGTGGAGTTTTTGGAGCTACAGAAGCTCAATTGGCGCGCTCTCAACAGCGTTGGAAAGTAGACATCCTGGGCTTTCCAGCAATGTATAATAGTCCATACTTTGCCAAAGGTTTGATGGCCCAAACTGGCGTTCCAAATCAGCTCAAGAATGCCCGGCGTTAAACGCCGGAACTGGCACAAGAATGGGAGTTAAACGCCCAAACTGGCACAAAAGCTGGCGTTTAACTCCAAGAAAAGTCTCTACATGAAAATGCTTTAATGCTCAGCCCAAACACACACCAAGTGGGCCC
This sequence comes from Arachis stenosperma, assembly GCF_014773155.1. NCBI lineage: Eukaryota > Viridiplantae > Streptophyta > Magnoliopsida > Fabales > Fabaceae > Arachis > Arachis stenosperma. The sequence continues at coordinate 93,572,414 of NC_080382.1, forward strand.
GGAAGTGGATTTTTATGTCATTTACTCATTTCTGTAAACCCTAGGCTACTAGTTCTCTACAAATAGGGCCTTTTACTATTGTATTTTTCATCTTTAGATCTTTGAATCTTTGGATCCTTGATCATTTGGAGTCTTTTGATCATGTTTTGGGGGCTGGCCTCACGGCCATGCCTGAACCTTGTTCTTATGTATTTTCAACGGTGGAGTTTCTACACACCATAGATTAAGGTGTTGAGCTCTGCTGTACCTCGAGTATTAATGCAATTACTATTGTTCTTCTATTCAATTCAGCTTGCTCTTATTCCAAGATATTCATTCGCACTCAAGAACTTGATGAATGTGATGATTATGTGATGCTCGTCATCATTCTCACTTATGAACGCGTGCCTGACAACCACTCCCGTTCTACAAGCAAAACAAGGCTTGAATGTTTATCTCTTGGATTCTTTAATCGGAATCTTCATGGTATAAGCTAGAATTGATGGCGGCATTCAAGAGAATCCGGAAGGTCTAAACCTTGTCTGTGGTATTCTTTTGCGTCTGTCACTAACGCCCAGCCTTCAGGAGTTTGAAGCTCGTCACAGTCATTCAATCATTGAATCCTACTCAGAATGCCACAGACAAGGTTTAGACCTTCCGGATTCTCTTGAATGCCGCCATCAATTCTAGCTTATACCGCGAAGATTCCGATTAAAGAATCCAAGAGATAAACATTCAAGCCTTGTTTTGCTTGTAGAACGGGAGTGGTTGTCAGGCACGCGTTCATAAGTGAGAATGATGATGAGCATCACATAATCATCACATTCATCAAGTTCTTGAGTGCGAATGAATATCTTGGAATAAGAACAAGCTGAATTGAATAGAAAAACAATAGTAATTGCATTAATACTCGAGGTACAGCAGAGCTCCACACCTTAATCTATGGTGTGTAGAAACTCCACCGTTGAAAATACATAAGAACAAGGTTCAGGCATGGCCGTGAGGCCAGCCCCCAAAACATGATCAAAAGACTCCAAATGATCAAGGATCCAAAGATTTAAAGATCTAAAGATGAAAAATACAATAGTAAAAGGTCCTATTTGTAGAGAACTAGTAGCCTAGGGTTTACAGAAATGAGTAAATGACATAAAAATCCACTTCCGGGCCCACTTGGTGTGTGCTTGGGCTGAGCATTGAAGCATTTTCGTGTAGAGACTTTTCTTGGAGTTAAACGCCAGCTTTTGTGCCAGTTTGGGCGTTTAACTCCCATTCTTGTGCCAGTTCTGGCGTTTAACGCTGGGCATTCTTGAGCTGATTTGGAACGCCGGTTTGGGCCATCAAATCTTGGGCAAAGTATGGACTATTATACATTTCTGGAAAGCCCAGGATGTCTACTTTCTAACGCTATTGAGAGCGCGCCAATTGGGCTTCTGTAGCTCCAGAAAATCCACTTTGAGTGCAGGGAGGTCAGAATCCAACAGCATCTGCAGTTCTTTTCAGTCTCTGAATCAGATTTTTGCTCAGGTTCCTCAATTTCAGCCAGAAAATACCTGAAATCACAGAAAAACACACAAACTCATAGTAAAGTCCAGAAAAGTGAATTTTAACTAAAAACTAATAAAAATATACTAAAAACTAACTAAAACATACTAAAAACATACTAAAAACAATGCCAAAAAGCGTACAAATTATCCGCTCATCACAACACCAAACTTAAATTGTTGCTTGTCCCCAAGCAATTGAAAATCAAACAAGATAAAAAGAAGAGAATATGCAACGAATTCCAAAAAATCTATGAAGATCAGTATTAATTAGATGAGCGGGGCTTTTAGCTTTTTGCCTCTGAATAGTTTTGGCACCTCACTCTATCCCTTGAAATTCAGAATGATTGGCTTCTATAGGAACTCAGAATCCAGATAGTGTTATTGATTCTCCTAGTTAAGTATGATGATTCTTGAACACAGCTACTTTATGAGTCTTGGCCGTGATCCAAAGCACTCTGTCTTCCAGTATTACCACCGGATACATACATGCCACAGACACATAATTGGGTGAACCTTTTCAGAGTGTGACTCAGCTTTGCTAGAGTCCCCAATTAGAGGTGTCCAGGGTTCTTAAGCACACTCTTTTGCCTTAGATCACAACTTTATTTCTTTCTTTTTCTCTTTCTCCTTTTTTTTCGTTTTTTTTCTCTTTTTTTTTTTTATTTTTTTTTGTATTCACTGCTTTTTCTTGCTTCAAGAATCATTTTTATGATTTTTCAGATCCTCAGTAACATGTCTCCTTTTTCATCATTCTTTCAAGAGCCAACCATTCATGAACAACAAATTCAAAAGACATATGCACTGTTTAAGCATACATTCAGAAAACAGAAGTATTGCCACCACATCAAAATAATTAATCTATTATAAAATTTAAAATTCATGCAATTCTTCTCTTTTTCAATTAAGAACATTTTTCATTTAAGAAAGGTGATGGATTCATAGGACATTCATAACTTTAAGGCATAGACACTAAGAAACTAATGATCACAAGACACAAACATAGATAAACATAAGCATGATTTTTCGAAAAACAGGAAAATAAAGAACAAGGAAATTAAAGAACGGGTCCACCTTAGTGATGGCAGCTTATTTTTCCTCTTGAAGATCTTATGGAGTGCTTGAGCTCCTCAATGTCTCTTCCTTGCCTTTGTTGCTCCTCTCTCATGATTCTTTGATCTTCTCTAATTTCATGGAGGAGGATGGAATGTTCCTGGTGCTCCACCCTTAGTTGTCCCATGTTGGAACTCAATTCTCCTAGGGAGGTGTTGATTTACTCCCAATAGTTTTGTGGAGGAAAGTGCATCCCTTGAGGCATTTCAGGAATTTCCTGATGAGTGGAATCTCTTGTTTGCTCCATCCTTTTCTTAGTGATGGGCTTGTCCTCATCAATGGGGATGTCTCCCTCTATGTCAACTCCAACTGAATAACAGAGGTGACAAATGAGATGAGAAAAGGCTAACCTTGCCAAGGTAGAGGACTTGTGCGCCACCTTATAAAGTTCTTGGGCTATAACCTCATGAACTTCTAGTTCTTCTCCAATCATGATGCTATGAATCATGATGGCCCGGTCTAGAGTAACTTCAGACCGGTTGCTAGTGGGAATGATTGAGCGTTGGATAAACTCCAACCATCCCCTAGCTACGGGCTTGAGGTCATGCCTTCTCAATTGAACCGGCTTCCTTCTTGAATCTCTCTTCCATTGGGCGCCCTCTTCATAAATGACTGTGAGAACTTGGTCCAACCTTTGATCAAAGTTGACCCTTCTAGTGTAAGGGTGTTCATCTCCTTGCATCATGGGCATGTTAAATGCCAACCTTACATTTTCCGGACTAAAATCTAAGTATTTCCCCCGAACCATTGTAAGCCAATTCTTTGGGTCCGGGTTCACACTTTGATCATGGTTCTTGGTGATCCATGCATTGGCATAGAACTCTTGAACCATTAAGATTCTGACTTGTTGAATGGGGTTGGTAAGAACTTCCCAACCTCTTCTTCGAATCTCATGTCGGATCTCCGGATATTCACTCTTTTTGAGTTTGAAAGGGACCTCGGGGATCACCTTTTTCAAGGCCACAACTTCATAGAAGTGGTCTTGATGCACCCTTGAGATAAATCTCTCCATCTTCCATGACTCAGAGGTGGAAGCTTTTGCCTTCCCTTTCCTCTTTCTAGAGGTTTCTCCGGCCTTGGATGCCATAAATGGTTATGGAAAAACAAAAAGCAATGCTTTTACCACACCAAACTTAAAAGGTTTGCTCGTCCTCGAGCAAAAGAAGAAAGAAGAGAGTAGAAGAAGAAGAAATAGAGGAGATGGAGGTGGCTTTGTGGTTCGGCCAAAGGGGGAGAAGTAGTGTTTAGGTTGTGTGAAAATGAAGGAGTGAAGATAGGTTTATATAGGGGTGAAGAGAGGGGTAGGGCTCGGCTATAGGAGAGTGGGTTTGGGTGGGAAAGTGGTTTGAATTTGAATGGTGAGGTAGGTGAGGTTTTATGAAGGATGGATGTGAGTGGTGAAGAGAAAGATGGGATTTGATAGGTGAAGGGTTTTTGGGGAAGAGGTGTTGAGGTGATTGGTGGATGGGTGAAGAAGAGAGAGAGTGGTGGGGTAGGTGGGGATCCTGTGGGGTCCACAGATCCTGAGGTGTCAAGGAAAAGTCATCCCTGCACCAAGTGGCGAGCAAAAATGCTCTTCATTCTAATTCTGGCGTTAAACGCCAGGCTGGTGCCCATTTCTGGCGTTTAACGCCAACTTCTTGCCCTTTCCTGGCGTTTAACACCAGTCTGGTGCCCCTTTCTGGCGTTAAATGCCCAGAATGGTGCCAGACTGGGCGTTAAACGCCCATTTGCTGCCCTTACTGGCGTTTAAACGCCAGCAAGGTCTTCCTCCAGGGTGTGCTGTTTTTCTTTCTGTTTTTCATTCTGTTTTTGCTTTTTCAATTGATTTTGTGACTTCTCATGATCATCAACCTACAGAAAACATAAAATAACAAAGGAAAATAAATTAAATATAACATTGGGTTCCCTCCCAACAAGCGCTTCTTTAATGTCAGTAGCTTGACAGTGGGCTCTCATGGAGCCTCAAAGATACTCAGAGTAATGTTGGAACCTCCCAACACCAAACTTAGAGTTTGAATGTGGGGGTTCAACACCAAACTTAGAATTTGGTTGTGGCCTCCCAACACCAAACTTAGAGTTTGGCTGTGGGGGCTCTGTTTGACTCTATTTTGAGAGAAGCTCTTCATGCTTCCTCTCCATGGTGACAGAGGGATATCCTTGAGCCTTAAACACAAAGGATTCTTCATTCACTTGAATGATCAATTCTCCTCTGTCCACATCAATCACAGCCTTTGCTGTGGCTAGGAAGGGTCTGCCAAGGATGATGGATTCATCCATGCACTTCCCAGTCTCTAGGACTATGAAATCAGCAGGGATGTAATGGTCTTTAATCTTCACCAGAACATCTTCTACAAGTCCATAAGCTTGTTTTCTTGAATTGTCTGCCATCTCTAGTGAGATTCTTGCAGCTTGCACCTCAAAGATCCTTAGCTTCTCCATTACAGAGAGAGGCATGAGGTTTATACTTGACCCTAAGTCACACAGAGCCTTCTTGAAGGTCATGGTGCCTATGGTACAAGGTATTGAAAACTTCCCAAGATCTTGTCTCTTTTGAGGTAATTTCTGCCTAGACAAGTCATCCAGTTCTTTGGTGAGCAAAGGGGGTTCATCCTCCCAAGTCTCATTACCAAATAACCTGTCATTTAGCTTCATGATTGCTCCAAGGTATTTAGCAACTTGCTCTTCAGTGACATACTCATCCTCTTCAGAGGAAGAATACTCATCAGAGCTCATGAATGGCAGAAGTAAATCCAATAGAATCTCTATGGTCTCAGTGTGAGCCTCAGATTCCCATGGTTCCTCATTAGGGAACTCATTGGAGGTCAGTGGACGCCCATTGAGGTCTTCCTCAGTGGCGTTCACTGCCTCTTCCTCCTCTCCAAATTCGGCCATGTTGATGGCCTTGCACTCTCCTTTTGGATTCTCTTCTGTATTGCTTGGAAGAGTACTAGGAGGGAGTTCAGTAACTCTCTTACTCAGCTGTCCTACTTGTGCCTCCAAGTTTCTAATGGAGGATCTTGTTTCAGTCATGAAACTTTGAGTGGTTTTGATTAGATCAGAGACCATGGTTGCTAAGTCAGAGTAGTTTTGCTTAGAATTCTCTGTCTGTTGCTGAGAAGATGATGAAAAAGGCTTGCCATTGCTAAACCTGTTTCTTCCACCATTATTGTTGTTGAAACCTTGTTGAGGTCTCTGTTGATCCTTCCATGAGAGATTTGGATGATTTCTCCATGAATAATTATAGGTGTTTCCATAGGGTTCTCCCATGTAATTCACCACTTCCATTGAAGGGTTCTCAGGATCATAAGCTTCTTCTTCAGATGAAGCATCCTTAGTACTGCCTGGTGCAGCTTGCATTCCAGACAGACTTTGAGAAATCAGATTGACTTGCTGAGTCAATATCTTGTTCTGAGCCAATATGGCATTCAGAGTATCAATCTCAAGAACTCCTTTCTTCTGATTTGTCCCATTGTTCACAGGATTTCTTTCAGAAGTGTACATGAATTGGTTATTTGCAACCATTTCAATTAGTTCTTGAGCTTCTGTAGACGTCTTCTTCAGATGAAGAGATCCTCCAGCAGAGCTATCCAATGACATCTTGGACAGTTCAGACAGACCATCATAGAAAATACCTATGATGCTCCATTCAGAAAGCATGTCAGAAGGACACATTCTGATTAATTGTTTGTATCTTTCCCAAGCTTCATAGAGGGATTCACCTTCCTTCTGTCTGAAGGTTTGGACTTCCACTCTAAGCTTACTCAATTTTTGAGGTGGAAAGAACTTTGCCAAGAAGGCATTGACTAGCTTTACCCAAGAGTTCAGGCTTTCTTTAGGTTGTGAGTCCAACCATATCCTAGCTCTATCTCTTACAGCAAAAGGGAATAGCATAAGTCTGTAGACCTCAGGGTCAACCCCATTAGTCTTGACAATGTCACAGATTTACAAGAATTCAGCTAAAAACTGATGAGGATCTTCCAATGGAAGTCCATGGAACTTGCAATTCTGTTGCATTAGAGAAACTAATTGAGGCTTAAGCTCAAAGTTGTTTGCTCCAATGGCAGGGATAGAGATGCTTCTCCCATAGAAGTCGGGAGTAGGTGCAGTAAAGTCACCCAGCACCTTCCTTGCATTGTTGGCATTGTTGTTGTTTTCGGCTGCCATGGGTTCTTCTTCTTTGAAGATTTCTGTTAGGTCCTCTACAGAGAGTTGTGCCTTAGCTTCTCTTAGCTTTCGCTTCAAGGTCCTTTCAGGTTCAGGGTCAGTCTCAACAAGAATACTTTTGTCTTTGCTCCTGCTCATATGAAAGAGAAGAAAACAAGAAAGTATGGAATCTCTATGTCACAGTATAGAGATTCCTTGAGGTGTCAGAGAAAAAGAAAAATAGAAGGAAGAAGTAGAAGAATTCGAACTTATCAAGAGAGATGGAGTTCGAATTGTTCATTGAGGAATAGTGTTAGTCCATAAATAGAAGGATGTGAGAAGAGGGGAAGAAATTTTCAAAAATTAAGTAAAAGATTTTAAAAATATTTTGAAAAATACTAATTGATTTTCGAAAACTAAGAGTGGAAAAGAAATCAAGTGATTTTTGAAAAAGATTTTGAAATTAGAAATAAAAAAGATATGATTGAAAACTATTTTGAAAAAGATGTGATTAAAAAGATATGATTGAAAAGTTATGGTTTTAAAAAGATGTGATTGAAAAGATATGATTTGAAAAACAATTTAAAAAGATTTGATTTTAAAAATTAATGACTTGGCTAACAAGGAAAGATATGATTCAAACATTAAACCTTTCTCAACAGAAAAGGCAACATACTTGAAATGTTGAATCAAATCATTAATTGATAGCAAGTATTTTTGAAAATGGAAAGAAATTGATTTTGAAAAAGATTTGATTGAAAAGATATGATTTGAAAAAGATTTGATTTTGAAAAATTTTGAAAACTTGAAAAAAATTTGAATTGAAAACAGAATCTTCCCTCTTGTGCCATCCTGGCGTTAAACGCCCAGAATGGTGCACATTCTGGCGTTTAACGCCCAAAGCACTACCCTTTTGGGCGTTAAACGCCCAGCCAGGCACCCTTTAGGGCGTTAAAAATATTTTTGGATTTTTTATAATAAGGAATAATCAAAATGCAACGAAAATCAAATAACAATGCATGCAAGACACCAAACTTAGCAGTTTGTATACTACTGACACTAACAAAATGAGAATGCATATAAAAAAAAAAACACTCAAGTAAAGAGAATTCAAAGATCAGAGCATGGAAATCATCAAGAATATCTTGAAGATCACTTAAGACACATGAATGAATGCAAGAAGAACAGAAACATGCAATTGACACCAAACTTAACATGAGACACTAGACTTAACAAGAAACATACAATATTTTTGGTTTTTATGATTTTGTAATTTTTTGGATTTTTCGAAAATTAAGTGGAAAAGAACATAAAGGTATCAAAATTCTTAATGAGAATTCCAGGAATCATGCAATGTTAGTCTTAAGCTTTAGTCTAAAGAAATTAGACATGGCTAGCCAAGCTTTAGCAGGACATTGCATTCAAGAGCTAAATTGATGAGAATCAATCAGCTTTGGTGATGATAAGAACATCACCTTGAAACACTAGAATTCATTCTTAAGAACTCTGAAGAAAAAAATACCTAATCTAAGCAACAAGATGAACCGTCAGTTGTCCATACTCGAAACAATCCCCGGCAACGGTGCCAAAAACTTGGTGCACGAAATTGTGATCACTACTTTTCACAACTCAAATAATCCCCGGTAATGAATCCAAAAACTTGGTGCTCAATACCATGGTATAAACACAACTTCGCACAACTAACCAGCAAGTGCACTGGGTCGTCCAAGTAATAAACTTTACGCTAGTAAAGGTCGATCCCACGGAGATTGTTGGTATGAAGCAAGCTATGGTCATCTTGTAAATCTCAGTCAGGCAGATTCAAATGGTTATGGATTATATATGAATAAAATACAAAGATAAAGATAGAGATACTTATGTATTTCATTGGTGGGAATTTCAGATAAGCGTATGGAGATGCTTTGTCCCTTCCGTTTCTATGCTTTCCTACTGTCTTCATCCAATCCTTCTTACTCCTTTCCATTGCAAGCTGTATGATGGGCATCACCGTTGTCAGTGGCTACAATCCCGTCCTCTCAGTGAAAATGTTCAACGCACCCTGTCACGACACGGCTAATCATCTGTCAGTTCTCAATCAGGTTGGAATAGAATCCATTGATTCTTTTGCGTCTGTCACTAATGCCCAGCCTTCAGGAGTTTGAAGCTCGTCACAGTCATTCAATCATTGAATCCTACTCAGAATACCGCAGACAAGGTTTAGACCTTCCGGATTCTCTTGAATGCCGCCATCAATTCTAGCTTATACCACGAAGATTCCGATCAAAGAATCCAAGAGATAAACATTCAAGCCTTGTTTTGCTTGTAGAATAGGAGTGGTTGTCAGGCACACGTTCATAAGTGAGAATGATGATGAGCGTCACATTATCATCACATTCATCAAGTTCTTGAGTGCGAATGAATATCTTGGAATAAGAACAAGCTGAATTGAATAGAAGAACAATAGTAATTGCATTAATACTCGAGGTACAGCAGAGCTCCACACCTTAATCTATGGTGTGTAGAAACTCCACCATTGAAAATACATAAGAACAAGGTTCAGGCATGGCCGTGAGGCCAGCCCCCAAAACATGATCAAAAGACTCCAAATGATCAAGGATCCAAAGATTCAAAGATCTAAAGATGAAAAATACAATAGTAAAAGGTCCTATTTGTAGAGAACTAGTAGCCTAGGGTTTACAGAAATGAGTAAATGACATAAAAATCCACTTCCGGGCCCACTTGGTGTGTGCTTGGGCTGAGCATTGAAGCATTTTCGTGTAGAGACTTTTCTTGGAGTTAAACGCCAGCTTTTGTGCCAGTTTGGGCGTTTAACTCCCATTCTTGTGCCAGTTCCGTCGTTTAACGCTGGACATTCTTGAGCTGATTTGGAACGCCGGTTTGGGCCATCAAATCTTGGGCAAAGTATGGACTATTATACATTGCTGGAAAGCCCAGGATGTCTAATTTCCAACGCCGTTGAGAGCACGCCAATTGGGCTTCTGTAGCTCCAGAAAATCTACTTCGAGTGCAGGAAGGTCAGAATCCAACAGCATCTGCAGTCCTTTTCAGTCTCTGAATCAGATTTTTGCTCAGGTCCCTCAATTTCAGCCAGAAAATACCTGAAATCACAAAAAAACACACAAACTCATAGTAAAGTCCAGAAAAGTGAATTTTAACTAAAAACTAATAAAAATATACTAAAAACTAACTAAAACATACTAAAAACATACTAAAAACAATGCCAAAAAGCGTACAAATTATCCGCTCATCACAACACCAAACTTAAATTGTTGCTTGTCCCCAAGCAACTGAAAATCAAACAAGATAAAATGAAGAGAATATGCAATGAATTCCAAAAACATCTATGAAGATCAGTATTAATTAGATGAGCAGGACTTTTAGCTTTTTGCCTTTGAATAGTTTTGGCATCTCACTCTATCCTTTGAAATTCAGAAAAGTGAATTTTAACTAAAAACTGATAAAAATATACTAAAAACTAACTAAAACATACTAAAAACATACTAAAAATAATGCTAAAAAGCGTACAAATTATCCGCTCATCAGCTACCAAGAGGAAGAGGTTGAAATTGAAGAAGCTTACAAGGAGGTGGAAGAATTCAAAGAAGAGCACAAGGGAGTGGAGCTTGCAAGATCATTAGAAACACCTCTCCCAAAGCCATTACCATCCAGTACAACATTTTCCCACTTGAATATGGTTTACTTGAGAAAGATTGTCAACTTAGAGCTCTTTGTGGCATTAAGAGTAAAAGGGAGATGGGTAGTGGTTGGCAACATCATCCTAGGTTCGTTATGGTTGGAAGCTCATGGCCTGATTGCAGGGGTTTGCATAATTCTCAATTAATTGGATCTAGGAGAATGTTTGGGTGCCTAAATGAGAATTCTAAGGCTGAATCACCCAGATGGAATAATCATGATCCACTTGAAGACGTGTGTAGAAACAAGATTTGGGATCCGAGAATATATGAGGATCAAATTTGGGAGCTCAAAGCTTGTGAAGAATTCCATCAAAGCTTGAGAAATTTACTTGGTATTGATAGAGCTTATTGGAAGTCCAAGCATTGGTGGAAGTTTCAAGACGAGTTTAAGCACAAGCCACCATGACAAGAAGCTCACCGAATGTCCAACTTAAGGACTTTAACTAAAAGTGCTAGGTGGGAGACAACCCACCATGGTATGATCGTTCTTTCTTTTCTCTCCTTAGTTTTATTTTAGTGACTCTTCTCATTAGTATTGCATATAGTCTACATTTTCATCTGCATAAAAAAAATTAAAAAAAAGAACAGAAAGTTGCGTGGGAACAGTGCAGAAAGTGTGCCAATTGCACAAGCATCACCACGCATACGCGTCATCTGAGAATTTGGCACTTCACTCGTACGCGTCAATACGCGCACGCGTGATCCAGCAAAATCGATGTAAAAGGTGTATTGGCCGAAAGTTGGGCTGGCTTGGTGCTGGCACTGTGTCCGAGGCATAAATTACATCACGCGTACACGTCGTGGACGCGTGCGTGTCACTTTCACAATAAGCACAACCACGCGTGCGCATGCCGGACGCACACACGTCATATGACATTTTGGCACATATCCCAAAATGATCAGAGGGTTGTGCGAGTGCCACGATGCCCTCGTGCGAGTAGCACAAACATAGTCAAGCATACGCGTGACCGACGCTTACGCGTCGCCTCCCTCTCTGCGTATCACACCCGTACGCATAGACCACGCGTACGCGTCATGCAGAAAACATCACCTGAACCCTGCGCAGCCCTGTTTTTCATATCTTATATTTTCTTTTCTAACTTCTTTCTTTTTTCCTCCTTCTTTCTTTTTCTTTCTTCTTTATTCTCCATTCTTTTTCTTCTTCTTTCTTTACTCTTTTCTCCTTCTTTCCTCCCTTCCTACTCTTTTCTCCTCCTCTCTCATCCTTATTCCCTTTCTTTTCTTCTATTTTTTTACATTTGCATACTCGCATTCATGGCATTTTAACTTCATGGTTTTTTCTTCTTTCTTTTTTCATTTTCATACATTTTTATGTTGGTGTTAGAGCTTTATTAGGGTTCTACCTTATTGTAATTGAGCCTGTAATATTATGCGGAGTGATTTGACAATTGATATTTTATTTTGGCTCTCATATACATTTAGATTATATTATTTTCATTCCTACCTTACCTTGCTCACCAAGTGTTTGTGAAAAAGTCTATGGCATCTTGAACTCTATTTTGTTTAGTCCTCTTTTACTTAAAATGCCTCTTTCTCAAAACACTTGCATTCCACATGGAATTGGGATTATCATTCACAATTGTCATCATTACAAATGCTCATTACAAATGCTCTTTTATTTGGCACATTTATTACTTGATGCTTGAGTTATGCTTCTCATGCCTTCGCTTGCATGCTTTTAAACCTCTTGCATCTAGTTGCTTTAAAATGCCTTCATTGAATTCAACTGATGTCCTATTTATATGTAGTCGCGACCATGTATTTAAGACATTATCTTTTACCTTGGCATTGATTATCACTTGGACTTTCTTCCTCCCGGTTCTTGGTATTTGAATTACATGTCCCTTTCCTTTCTCCCTTTTTTAGGATGGCCACCAAGAGGGAAAAGGAAAAGCTTCTTAATGGGGAGACAAACAAGTCCATATGCGCATTCTTTGGAGTAAGCGCAGTAGTTGTAACTCACAAACCGTCCACTTGCACATCTCAGCATGCACCGAGGACGGTGCAATCTTTAAGTGTGGGGAGGTTGATACCGATCTTCGTGGGTTAGTCACTTTCTTCTCAACACCAATTTTTGTTTTTCTTTGTTAGTTCATTGTTGCATTTGCATGTTTGATTGCATGTTTGTTTGATTTTGTGCATACATTACCATTACTTGGTTGAAATGATGAATTCTTTTTCAAGAAACTTTTTAGAGTATTTCACTAATTTGAATTAAAACTTTTGTTAAACTTGTTTGAAGAAATTTTATTTTGAAACATGGTTTAGAGCTCGAACACACAAAACCAGTGCGATTTTGAGCCTATTTGATTGGTTGCATTTTATCAACCAATATTTTATTTTAGTGTGTGTTGTTCTCTCTAAAATTGTGATCTATGTCTTGCTTGATTCTATATTTCCATGGTTTAATGTATGCATATACTTATATGATTGAGGCCTTATTTCACTTAGCCTACATACCCATATGGACTTAACATTTTCATTATCCTTTGCAAACTAATTTGAGCCTATTTTACCCTATTTGTTCTTTACTTTAGCTCATCACAAACTCTAAGCGAAAAATAATAATGTCCCTAATTTGAATCCTTGGTTAGCTTAGACAAGTGAGAGTGCTCATGATTTAAGTGTGGGAAAATTGAGTTTGGAAATATTTGGTTTGAGAATTGGGTGTTGTATATTCTTGGGAAAATGTGCAAAACAATCGTTGAGCACATATTTTTGCATTCAATACTTTAAACATATGCATTGAGAAAAACAAAAGAAAATAAAAGAAAAATAGAAAAAAAATAGAAAAAAAAAGAAAAAAAAAAAGAGAAAAAGAAAAGAAAAAGAGCAAACAATAAAAATAGGACAAAATGCCCCAAAGTAAATGATGGTAGCAATGCATATGAGTTGTATTCAAATTCGGATGCATGAATATGTGGCAAAACACAGTTAATGGGTAGTTATTGATTTTACATTATGATTATATGGATTGTCCTAAGTTAGGTGAAAATTTTAGGTTAATTAAGGATTCAGATTTTAGTCCACTTGACCAAATACAATCCTACCTTGATCTTGACCCCATTACAACCCTTAAAAGACTTTTTGATTTGTGTATTTGTGCATTAAATTTCTATTGATTGGTAGAAGAAGAGCAAGTCTAAGAAAGCATGGTTAGTAGAGAATTGAGAGAATCGAACCTTAAACACTTGAGTAATTAGAGTGTATACACTTCCGGTGAGGGTTCGATGCTCGATTCTTTGTTCCCAGCTTTCATGAGCTACTTTCTTCTTGCAAGTCTATTTGTATTTCATTTTTATGAGTTGAATTAGTGAAATCCAGTTCATATTTTTTCTTGAAAGGTTTATTTACTTTTAACCAAGTAGGCAGAATCATTTTTGCATGTAGCTGCATTTAGATAGGTTGCATTTGATGACAAGTCATCTTCGGCTAGCTTCACAAGCCTTATTCATTCATTTTTACTTAGTTTTCATGCATTCTTAGGAAATAAGTAAGTATTTGGATGAGAAATTCATGATTGTCTTGATTCAATCAAACATTGCTAATTTTATGCATTTTCATGAGATTTATGCAAGAATTGATTGGTATTATGAAAGATGCAAAATCTTGTGACTATGCCAAGGCTTTGATGAGTTTGTTTGGTTGATGATAGGTGAAAGGAAGCATGAAGGAAGGTTGAAGAAGGAGCCTAGAGAAGTTGAAGAAGAAGTAATGTTGGAAGAAGGAGCAGAGCAAATCTCTGCATGATATATTGATACTCACATTAGAGGGAGCGTTGGACATCCAACGTTACCCCCAACGTGGTAAAGAAATGAGCTTTCTGGAGATTCTGAAAAATTGCAGGGGCGCGGACGCGCACATGTCGCACACGCGTGGATTGGGAATTTTGAGCATCCGCGCGGACACATGCATGCCGCTTACGCGTCGATAGGCAATGTTGGACCCCAAACGCTACTTCAAACGTGAAGGCCAACACGCGCGATCTTGAATCTGGGATTTTGAGTTTAAAAAAGCACAAGGGCGCGCTCACGCCTATGGCGTGTACGTGCAAATTCAACTTTTGAGCATCCGCGCAGACGCGTACATGCCGCGCACGCGTGGATGAGCTTCGTGATCCAAGTGCGCAGACACGCACGGTACGCGTATGCGTGGGTAGCAAGATGTTGGGACTCCAACGTTGGGTCAAACGTGAGTGATAACAACCAGAAAGGTATAATTAGCACACTCTTCTCCTCAATTTCATTAGGCAACAATCCAATCAATCCTTGCTTCAATTAAGGCCAAGGCCCACATCTAAGTACACTGAAGATCCAAAAAGAAACCTATAAATAGAAGAATGTTTGAAGATGAAAAGCAGGCTGGCTCTGCTAGAGAGCATTATGAGTAGGAGTAGAATAGAAATTATCTTTGATACACTTTTCTGCAATTGTCATATTTTAGTCTTGAATTCAATTTTACAGTTTCATTTTCCATTGAGCTTGATTTACTCTTCCTACAATCTAAGCAATTCTCTTCTACAATTTCACTTTCACATTGAGCTTGATTTACTTTCCTGCACCTTTACATTTTATGCGATTGTTCTGATTGATTGATCTATTGCCTTTTTTATTTTCTAGCACCCAGCCCCCTTTTACATTTGATGCAATTTACTTTTCTTGCTCTTTAAGTTTTTGCCAATTTAAGCTTCTGTCCACTTTACTTTTTGCAATTTAAAATTCATTGCAGTTTACTTTCTGTTGCTCACTTTTTACTCAAATCACCAATGTTAGCTTGACTAAACTAATCACCCACTAAAATTGCTTGATCCATCAATTCCTGTGGGATCGACCTCACTCTAAGTGAGTTATTACTACTTGATGTGACCCGGTACACTTGCCGGTAGTTTTGTGTTGGAATTCATTTTCCAACCCATCAAGTTTTTGGCGCCGTTGCCGGGGATTGATTTAGATCAACAATAATTAAGTGGGTGAGAAGTCTAGATTAAGCATTTTCTTTGTTTTTGTTTTCTGCTAATAGCAAGGTGTTTGAGTTATTGCCTCACTAAAAAATTCTTCTTTGTGACATGAATTTCAATTTTCATTGGGGTTGTGTTTTACAAAATTCAAATGGAGTTCAACTCATCTTATGATCAAACAAATTTTATGGGATATTACCCGCCATCACCAATTTCTAATGATGGCTGGGAATATCACCAAGAAAATACAAATTCTGAGCACTCCAATCCATGGAGATATGTCTCAGAACCACAAGATGAGCAAGATAATTTCATGGGATATGTCCCTCCACCACAAAATGATTCAAGTTATTATTCTAATGGTGGCTGGGAATATCACCAAAAAACTACAGATTTTGAGCAATCCAATCAGTGAGGATATGCTAATCAAGATAATTCCATGGAATACTACCCAACACCACAAAATAATTCATGTTAATATGCTAATGGTGGATGGGAGTATCAACAAGGAATAAACAAGGATGAACACCTCCCAAAGCCACAAGATGATTTATACTGCTATAACAACCACTCAGATTGTGATTGGGAGGTCAAAATCAAAGAGATCTTGATGATCCATACTCTGTTCATCAAGAGACATCATCACTGGAGTATGCCTTCGAAAAATTCATGCAAAATTGTTCCCCAATACCACAAAATGAACCATACCGTGATGAATTCTACAATGATTCACATTGTGGATGGGAGGATCAAAACCAGAAAGTATTTGACAGTTTATACCCCACTTATCAAGAGCCATCATCACTTGAGCAAACCTTCAATTCATTCATGCAAAGTTGTTCAACCTCACCTCACTGTTCATCTGAAAATTCTTCATCACTTAACTATCCCTTGACACAAAATCTCTTCCAAAACTCACAGTCCACACAAACTTCCATGAACCAAAACCTCTCAAAGCTTGAAACCATGTTTGAAAAATATGAGAGGAAGGCACAGATATCCTGGAACAGGCAAGAGAGTTCATTCAAAAACATGAAAGTGCTGGTAAACCAAAATGAAGAAACCCTTGAACTAATTGAAGTTTCCCTTCAAAAATCTAGAGAATTATTGAAAAGACAAGAACAACTCATGGAGGAACAACAACAATCCTGGAAGGAACAAGAAATCCTTCTTTAGAAGATGGATGAGCATTTGGAGAACATGGGGAAACGCTCAGAACCACTAAGTAAGGAAAATGAAGATCAATTGATGGATGTGAAGGAGAAAGTGGAAGAACAAGATGAAGAGGCTACTGTATCAAGTGAACTTTCAATGAAGAATGAGGTGGTTGAAACTGAAACTGCACTTGAGATGACAAGGGAACATGAAGACTCACAACCATCACAAACTTTCCTGAACCAAAAACTCTCAACAGTTGAATCTATGATTGAAAAATATGAAGAGGAGATGAAGAAATCTTGGAAAGAACAACAAACCTCCTCCATGAAAGTGCTATTAAGTCAAATATTGTGTGTGAAGGAAGAAGTGAAGGAACAAGAAAGTGAGGAAGACAATTAAGGAAGCTCATACTCAAGAGAAGCAGAGAATTACATTGATGAATGGCTCATTGAACCACCAATTCAAAAGGCTCTGGATGAAGATAAAACTCCAATAATCACACAGCAACCAAGTTTTGAATCCAAAGAAGTGAAGGCAACTAACAAGAGCACCACCCCTGTCCCTAATCCAGCAAGCAAGATCAATCAAGCCATTTACAAAAGGAAGCTTGCTGAGGAGAGGCCAAGACAAGGGACAGTAGCTCAATCTTCTCCCCCCTTGAGGTAATTCCTCTTAACAAACTGGAAGAAGAGGAAGAAAGTCATTATCTACAGGTTAGTAGTTTTACTTTCTTAGTTATTTCAATAAAGAAGTTAAGTAGATTTCTCTGTATTGCAAAGACCTAAGTTTGGTGTTGCACACTGTTCATACCCTGACCGGGCTCCTTCAACTCGGCAAATCTATGAAAAGTCCGACCTCGTCCTAAGGCCCACGCCTAGAGGTCGGACCTCGGACAAATAAAGCTAAGAAGGCCCATCAAAAGGAACGCAGCCCAAAACCTAAAGGCCGAAAAGGCCTAGGAAAGGCGGTTCCACAAAGATAGAGGTAAAACTCCCAAAAGATAAGATAAGATAAGAATATCTTATCCAGGGAAAATCACGACCAACTACTATAAATACACTGGAGCACCCAGGTATGGCATTCATTCCACATTCTACACATATCTGCTTGGACCCATGCTAACTTAAGCATCGGAGTGTCATTGCAGGTACAACCACCAACCGCCAACACATCAAGCTCGGGTCCCTGACCCCCACCTCGGGCATCTCCAGACGACCGAGCTACACGTTTCAGGTAACCCCCGGAACATTGGCGCCGTTGCCGGGGACCTGGAAGTCATCCCTTTACCATGGCGGACGACCCTCTCAACAATGACCACGCTGCATCAGAACAAGAGGAGGAAGTTGACACCGGAGAACGACCGGACAGCCCTCTATCACCACGCACTCCAGGAGGAAACAAACAGAATCGCCCAAAGACATCACTCCCAAACAAAGATCCACAAAATCCCGAAAAAGAAAAGAGCTCGGAAATTCTAGAAGCAGTCCGGGCACAACAAAACCGACTGAAACAACTCGAAGAGGACATAAAGAAGCAAAAAGAAACTGAACAAGATCTGAGAAGGGAGGCTCGCAAACGCAGAGAATTAGAAGAAAAACTGCGGAAAATAGAGGCCAACCTGAAAGATCGGACAGAACGCAACACCACCCCCGAAGGCAACCATGATCCCTTCACGCAAGAGATCATGAAGGAGAAGGTGCCGCGAAACTTCAAACCACCCGATATGGATCTCTACGACGGCACCACCGATCCAAGTCACCACCTCAGCAACTTCAGAAGCAGAATGTACCTAGTCGACGCCTCCGACGCGATTCGGTGCAAAGCCTTCCCCACCACTCTCACCAAGTCAGCCATGAAGTGGTTCGACAACCTGCCACCAAGATCAATCACCAGCTTCGAAGACCTAACCAAAAAATTCCTAACAAGGTTCTCCATTCAAAAGGACAAGGCAAAACATGCCCCCAGTCTACTCGGGATCAAACAAGGTAACCAAGAAACTCTCCGAGAATACATGGAGCGATTCAACAAAGCCTGCCTGGACATACAACACTTGCCCACTGAAGCGGCCATCATGGGACTAGCAAACGGCCTAAAAGAGGGACCGTTTAGCCAATCCCTATCCAAACGATACCCGACCTCCCTATACGAGGTACAGGAGCGGGCAGAAAAATATATCAACATGGAGGAAACCTCCCAGCTAAGAGACTCTTCTAAGAAGGAATCAACCTACCCACTCCGAGATCGAGATCGGGAACAGAAGAAGAAAGAAGAACCCAACTCGGACAAGGCACGGAAGTACCACAACTACACCCCCCTCCGAGTCTCCCTGGTAGACGTCTACAGAGAAGTATGCCACACCGAAAAAATTCCACCGCCCCGACCTCTAAAACACAAGAGAGCGGGGAGAGATCGGTCCGAATACTGTGAATATCACAAGCTCTACGGTCATTCTACTAACGACTGCTACGACCTAAAAAACGTTATAGAAAAGCTAGCCAGAGAAGGAAAACTCGACAGATACATAGCAGAGAAAGGAGAAGAGACCAGGAAGAGGAGGCGGGGAGATAACGAAGATCGGGCCGAACAAACCCCACGAACCCCCGAAAGGCACGTTCACATGATAAATGGGGGGTTTGCAGGCGGAGGAACATCCCGATCCTCGCGAAAAAGACACCTCAAAGAAGTCTACCACGTCCGAGAAGACAGCCCCCTGCCCGAACTACCTACTATCTCGTTTACCCGAGAAGATGCTCAAGGGATAATACCCGGGCACGACGATCCAATGGTAATCACCATTATCCTAGCAAACGCCAACTTACATCGAACCCTGATTGACCAGGGAAGCTCAGCAGATATCCTGTTCAAAACGGCCTTCGACAAGCTCGTACTTGAAGAAAAAGAACTAAAGGCCTATCCCACCGACCTATTTGGGCTAGGGGATACCCCAATCCATCCCTTAGGATACGTCTCGCTACACACTACCTTTGGAAGAGGCGAGCAATCTAAAACATTAAACATCGACTACATTATAGTCGACGTCACTTCAGCATACAATGCCCTCATTGGGCGACCAACCCTAAACAGACTGGCAGCTATAGTCTCGACCCCACACCTCTGTATGAAGTTCCCTACCGCAAAAGGAATCGCTACCCTAAAAGGCGACCAAAAACTAGCACGGCGATGTTACAACGAAAGCCTGAGCCTAAAAGGAAAAGAGATCAACACAATAGAACTCGGGCGAGTTCAAGCCAGAGAAGATCTTCGGCCACAACCAGAGGGAGAAACCGAAAGAGTCCAGATCGGGAACACACCTGAAAAAATAACAAACATAGGCGCGAACCTCAAAACGGGCCTAAAAGAGGAACTCATAACCCTCTTAAAGGAGAATTCCGACCTCTTCGCCTGGAAAGCCTCCGACATGCCAGGCATAAGCCCCGACCTGATGTGCCATAAGCTATCAGTTTACCCGGGATCCCGACCTGTCCAACAAAGACGCCGGAAGCTCGGACCCGAGCGCATGCAAGCGATAGAAGAACAAGTACAAGCGCTACTAGAGGCAGGGTTTATTAGGGAAGTAAAATACCCCCTATGGCTTGCAAACGTGGTCTTGGTAAAAAAGCCCAACGGAAAATGGAGGATGTGCGTCGATTACACAGACCTCAACAAAGCCTGCCCCAAAGACCCATATCCACTACCAAACATCGACGCCTTAGTAGACGCAGCCTCAGGCTACAGATATCTCTCCTTCATGGACGCATACTCGGGATACAATCAAATCCCGATGTACGGACCCGACCAAGAAAAGACCTCGTTCATAACCCCAAGGGCAAACTACTGCTACGTAGTAATGCCCTTCGGGCTGAAGAACGCAGGGGCAACCTACCAGAGGCTAATGAACAAAGTGTTCTCAGAGCACATCGGACTACAGCTAGAGGTGTACGTCGACGACATGCTGGTAAAGACACAAGAAGACAGAAACTTGCTGACCGACCTCACCAGCGTCTTCGGCACCCTCAGAAAACACAACATGAGACTTAACCCGACAAAGTGCACCTTCGCCGCAGAAGCCGGAAAGTTCTTAGGCTTCATGCTGACTCAAAGGGGCATCGAAGCGAACCCGGACAAATGCCAAGCAATACTCAATATGAAGAGCCCGACGTGTGTCAAAGAAGTACAACAACTAAATGGAAGGCTAGCCGCCCTATCAAGATTCTTGGCAGGATCAGCGATAAAATCACTACCTCTCTACTCGCTCCTAAAGAAAGGGAAACCCTTCTCATGGACCCCGGAGTGCGAAAAAGCCTTCCAAGAATTCAAGCAATTCCTCGGGCAGCCACCAATCCTAACCCGACCTTTAAAAGGAGAAGAACTCGTACTATACCTCTCGGTTGGAAATCGAGCAGTCGCCTCAGCGTTAATACGCGAAAATGATCAAGGACAACACCCCATATACTTTGTAAGCAAGGCACTACAAGGGGCCGAATTAAACTATCAGAAGATAGAAAAATTCGCCTACGCCCTAGTGTTCACAGCTCGGAGGCTCCGTCCCTACTTTCAAGCCCACACCATCAAAGTCCGGACAAACCAACCCATGAGACACATCCTGCAAAAAACGGACCTAGCAGGACGAATACTACAATGGGCGGTAGAACTTTCCGAGTTCGACCTCCACTATGAAGCCCGGACTGCCATAAAATCTCAGTATCTAGCCGACTTCATCGCAGAATACACTGAGACCCCTGGAACCCCACTCTCATGGAACCTGTATGTCGACGGGTCCTCAAACAAAACAGGAAGCGGAGCCGGGGTTATACTCGAAAGCGACCAAGGAACGCGGATAGAACTATCCCTAAAATTCGAGTTCCAGGCTTCGAACAACCAAGCCGAATACGAAGCCCTACTAGCAGGTCTAAAGCTAGCCGAAGAGGTCGGAGCCCAGAGAGTCACGATCTTCAGCGACTCCCAGGTCGTCGCGTCACAAGTAAATGGAAGCTACCAGGCCAAAGATCCAACTTTGAAAAAATACCTGGACCAAACACAGGCACAATTACGCCACTTTTCAGAAATACAGATCCAGCACATACCTCGGGAACAAAACGCCCGGGCAGACGCCCTCTCAAAACTCGCCAGCACCAAGCCCGGAGGTAACAACAGAAGTCTCCTCCAGGAAACCTTACAATCTCCCTCTGTGATAAGAGAGGAAGAAACGCTAAATATATCCAACCAACAGCAAGGATGGATGACCCCCATACTCAACTACCTGAAGTCGGGAACTCTCCCCACCGAAAGAAAGGAAGCTAAAAGACTCACGAAAGACGCCCAGAATTATACACTAATTCACGACGTATTATA
Organism: Arachis stenosperma; assembly: GCF_014773155.1. Lineage (NCBI taxonomy): Eukaryota > Viridiplantae > Streptophyta > Magnoliopsida > Fabales > Fabaceae > Arachis > Arachis stenosperma. The sequence continues at coordinate 93,594,397 of NC_080382.1, forward strand.
CAGAAGAGGATTTTCAAACCCCCTCCTTAGGTGCGTCCCGACCTCAGAAACAAAGGGCGTCCTCGAAGAAATCCACGGAGGCATGTGTGGGAACCATCTCGGAGCTCGGGCATTATCCAAGAAAGTAGTCCGAGCCGGATTCTACTGGCCGACCTTGCAAAGAGACGCAACGGAATTTGTGAAAATATGCCCCCTGCCAAAAACACGCCAATTTTCACAAGGCACCACCCGAAGACCTTATCAGCATCACCGCACCATGGCCCTTCGCAAAATGGGGACTTGACCTACTCGGCCCGTTTCCCCAAGGACCGGGGCAAGTCAAATACCTCATAGTAGGGGTCGACTACTTCACAAAGTGGATCGAAGCTGAACCCTTAGCCACCATTACGGCTCAGAAAAGTCGCAAATTCCTATACAAAAATATTGTCACAAGGTTCGGAGTCCCCTACTCCATCACAACAGACAATGGAACACAGTTCACGGACACAAGTTTTCAGAACTTGGTGGCCGAACTAAAAATCAAACAGCAATTCACCTCAGTCGAGCACCCACAAGCCAATGGACAAGCAGAGGCTGCAAATAAAGTCATCTTGGCCGGGTTAAAACGGAGACTCCAAGAGGCCAAAGGGGCATGGGCCGAAGAGCTCCCCCAGGTGCTATGGGCATATCGGACAACTCCACACTCTACAACGGGAGAATCGCCATTCCGACTAGCTTATGGGATGGAGGCAATGATTCCTGTCGAAATAGATGAAGGGTCACCCAGAGTCATCTTCTACAACGAAGAAGGTAACCCGCAGGCACAAAAGGAAGAACTCGACCTCCTCTCCGAGGTCCGAGAAAGAGCCCGGATCCGAGAAGAAGCCTTAAAATGGCGAACGGCCCTCAGATACAATCAGAAGGTAATAAAACGAAGCTTCTCCACTCACGACCTAATTCTAATCCGAAATGACATCGGAACACAAAAGTCGGGAGAAGGAAAGCTAGCCGCAAACTGGAAAGGACCCTACAAAGTAACAGAAGTCTTAGGAACAGGCTATTACAAGATATCCGACCTAGAAGGCAATGAGCTGCCCAGGGCCTGGCACGCCTGTAATCTAAGACGGTACTACAGCTAGAAAAATTTGACCCGAGGTGTACTCTTTTTCCCCTACAGGGGTTTTTTAATGAGACACCCGGTCAAGTAAGGCACCCGACCTAGTCAAGGGTAAACACTCTGTAAATATTCTTTCTTTTTTAATACTAATCAAATCTTTCTATTTTCTTTTGTTCTTCCTCGTGAGAAAACAAATCCTGAAAGAGTACCCCGCCAAGGCGCATTAATTTATGCTCGACAAAACGCAAAAAATCATTTGCCAAAAAGACCGCACAAGGTCGGCAAAGATAAAGCGACGAGGTTCAAATTAATGTGAGAAGTTATAAAGTAACTCTGAAAAGGTTCAAAAAGCCAAATAAAAAGAGATTACAAAAATAACTTAAAAGGCCGACCAACGACAAGGTCGGACCCAACAAAGGGAAGTACTCGAACACCCGAGGTCCGAAGAAAAACCCGGATCCAAGAAAGAAGCCTTAAAGAGGCAAAGCCAAGATTTCGAAAACGCTTACTAAAAAGTTGCTATGCAAAAGCAACTAAAAAGTACAAGCGAAAAAACGAAATCAAAGGAAGAGGCAAAGCCAAGATTTCGAAAACGCTTACTAAAAAGTTGCTATGCAAAAGCAACTAAAAAGTACAAGCGAAAAAACGAAATCAAAGGAAGAGGCAAAGCCAAGATTTCGAAAACGCTTACTAAAAAGTTGCTATGCAAAAGCAACTAAAAAGTACAAGCGAAAAAACGAAATCAAAGGAAGAGGCAAAGCAAAGTTTCAAAGCGCTAGCTAAAAAAGTTGTTATCCAAAAACAACTAAAAAAGCATAAAAGCGGAACAAAAAGTCAAAACGCGAATAAAACACCGCATAATAAAGCTAAAAAGTTACTACAAGTAGCTAAAAGCAAAAAAGTGTCCAAAGCGTTCACAGAAACCATCCAAAAGCAAAAGAGCCCACAGGCCGAGCAAAAAACCAAAAATAAAAGATTACAGAGGATCAAGGTCCTTTCCGGACTCCACATCAACAGAAGGCTGCGGAGGAAACATAGAAATCGGGACTGCATCAACAGCACCGTCATCCCGGCTTGAAACCTCCACACCAGATCCATCCCCGGCCAAAGGTGAAGTCGGGTCCGCAACCGGAACCTTGAGGTCGGACACCGGAACCTTGGGATCGGACACCGGAACCTCATCCTCATTGGGAGCAGGAATAATCTTTCCCTCCACAACAACGTTATCCGTACTAAATAAGCTCAGATCCAGGTCAGGAGCAAGAACCCGGACCTGAGCCTTCAAATTCTCGAACATAGCGTCCATACCCTTAGCCACATGGCCTTCCAGCTCGTAAAAATCATCCTGAGCAGATTGCAACTTCTCCCTTGTCTCCACAAGCTCGGCATATATCCGAGTATAATTCTCCGTCGCCGCCTTCGCCATCTCCTCGGAAGCTTTCGCTGCCGCCACAGCCGCGGTAGCTTTAGCTTTCTCCTTCTCCAAAGAGGCCTCCAGCTCCGTAATCCTAGCAGCCTTCAGCTCACTAATCTTCTCGAACTCGGACTGAGCCTTCTCAAGTCGGGAGCTGGTCGCGCCAATAGGGGATTTCTTGAACTCCCGGGCAATAGCAGCATGAAGACTGGCCATCCGAACACAACTCCGCGCCATATACTGAAAATGATGCTCCATAGACACGTCATCAGTAGAGATAAAAGTCTGAGGGAGAATATGCTGTTCAATCCAACCAAGAGCATCGAAATCCTTATCGTTAAAACCCGCAAGCTCTTGAGAGGTCTTCTGCTTCTTGGGAGGAGGACCCGAGAACGGGGGAGGAGAAGAGGTAGCAGGCCCAGAGGTCGGAGGGTCTTGACTTATAGCACGGAACTGGGGAGTCGGAATAGTCTTCGACCGAGTCTGAACACCCACGGTAGTCTTCTGCGGAGAAGATCGGGCAAAAGCCTCCCCAGCCTCGATATTTCGAGCAGCCACAGACTTCTTCGTCCGACGAAGGAACTTCATGGAATCCGCCTGAGAAGACATCTCTGCAGAAATAAAAAGAAAAGGATTACCACAACAGAAATTCCACCAAAACAAGCAAAACCAAAATACTAAGAAAAGATGAATCTCGAAGAGGTCGGGAACTACCTAACTCGGAACGGAGAAGGCTTGGATCTCCCAACATTTTCTTCGTGTCCAAGTGAGGTGCCCGACCCCATAAACTGCTCACCACACCCACAAAAGCCTGCTCAACCTCATCTAGACTCTCAAAAGTATACTTAGCAGACACTACATTCTCCTGCCAACAAAGAGGAAAAGAAGGCTCCCCACTCTCATCCAGAAAGAAAGGTCGGACGTCTCCAGTAGCCCAGACCTTGAAATAAAAGTTCTTGAAATCATGAAAGGACTCATCATAAAGGGTACAAAACTTCCTCCCCTGGTTAGCCCTAAAAGAGACCCAAGACACCTTACCTCCACCCGACCCCGGCTTCGTCAACACAAACAAGTAGGAAAAAGAGAAACAGAGGGAGCGACGCCCAAAAACTGACACAAAAGTTGAAACAGCTTTAAAAACGCCCAAGAATTTGGATGGAGCTGCGTAGGGGCAAGGTTACAAGACCACAACACCTCGGACTCCAGGTCGGTAAAAGGAAGTCGGACACTCAGCTTAGAGAAAAAACAATCATAAGCATAAAAGAAGAGCTTCTCGGAACTATCTACTCTCTCTCGGAATCCGGGGCTACTAGGACTCTCTATTCTCACATATGCTACAGCCTACGGAACCTAGCCTCAGAATCTACCACAGAAGGGACTTTTAGAGGAAGAGGGTCTACCCAACCAAGACCACTTGGAATCTTGGTCGACATCGCTTGAAGAACCTTTCGAGACATAAAACTCTTACCTACAAAGAAGAAATACAACAGCAAGCAAAAATCACATAAAGCAGACAGCGAAAACCCGTTCAGCCAAGCAAGAAACAAAAACCCAAAAGAAAATGCGGCAACCCGGAACAAAGTACCAGAAAAACAAAAAGAGCCCCCCCATATACAAACAAAGCAATGGTGGCGCCTCTCTTCGGGGCAACCCAGGCATAAAGAAAAAGAAACAAACAAAGAGCCACACGAAGAACAGAAGCATATGATCACAAGAAAATAGAAACAGAAGAACAAACCTGGAAGAAAGAAAACGAAGGCGAAGAGCTCCGAAGCAAGGAGAACGAAGCGGCGGCGCAGAGGAAACCCCGGAAAGACACACGGAAAGATTCGGGGAAAGAAGAAACAAAGAAAGAGAAGCGGTGCTCGAAAAAGGAGATGGCGAAACTTAGAAAAATAGGAAAGGAGCAGAATAAACGAAGAAAAAGGAAGGGAGCAAATAAATAATGCCTTCACAGAGCCCGAACGGAAATCGAGGAGAAACGGTAAAATGCAATAAATGCAGAAACGGCCATTTTTGAATTTTGAAAAACTACTATGCCCGAGCTCGACCTCCAAAAAAGGACGAACTCGGGCAGGGGCACTGTTCATACCCTGACCGGGCTCCTTCAACTCGGCAAATCTATGAAAAGTCCGACCTCGTCCTAAGGCCCACGCCTAGAGGTCGGACCTCGGACAAATAAAGCTAAGAAGGCCCATCAAAAGGAACGCAGCCCAAAACCTAAAGGCCGAAAAGGCCTAGGAAAGGCGGTTCCACAAAGATAGAGGTAAAACTCCCAAAAGATAAGATAAGATAAGAATATCTTATCCAGGGAAAATCACGACCAACTACTATAAATACACTGGAGCACCCAGGTATGAAGGACATCCCACATTCTACAGATATCTGCTTGGACCCATGCTAACTTAAGCATCGGAGTGTCATTGCAGGTACAACCACCAACCGCCAACACATCAAGCTCGGGTCCCTGACCCCCACCTCGGGCATCTCCAGACGACCGAGCTACACGTTTCAGGTAACCCCCGGAACACACACCAAAATAATTAAGGGGTGAATGTTGGAAGCTAAGTTTGGTGTTCCACCAAAAATTTCATTAAGAATACATTGCACCCTGGTAGCGCGAAATTGTGAACAATACTTTTCACAACTCTCATAATCCCTGGTCATGAACTCCAAAAACTTGGTGGTTCAATTCCATGGCATTACACAACTTCGCACAACTAACCAGCAAGTGCACTGGGTCGTCCAAGTAATACCTTACGTGAGTAAGGGTCGATCCCACGGAGATTGTTAGCATTGAAGCAAGCTATGGTCATCTTGTAAATCTTAGTCAGGCAGACTCAAATGGATATGGTGATGAACGAAAATAATATAAAAGATAAGGATAGTGATACTTATGTAATTCATTGGTAGGAACTTCAGATAAGCGCATGAAGATGCCTTCCCTTCCGTCTCTCTGCTTTCCTACTGCCTTCATCCAATCCTTCTTACTCCTTTCCATGGCAAGCTCGTGTAGGGTTTCACTGTTGTCAGCAGCTACCTCCCATCCTCTCAGTGAAAATACGTCCCTGATGCTCTGTCACAGCATAGGCTAATCATCTGTCGGTTCTCGTTCAGGCCGGAATAATATCCATTGATACTTTTGCGTCTGTCACTAACGCCCTAGCCTGCTAGGAGTTTGAAGCACGTCACAGTCATTCAATCATTGAATCCTACTCAGAATACCACAGACAAGGTTAGACCTTCCGGATTCTCTTGAATGCCGCCATCAGTTCTTGCCTATACCACGAAGACTCTGATCTCACGGAATGGCTGGCTCGTTTGTCAGGCGAGCACTCGGTTGTCAGGCGATCAACCATGCATCGTGTTATCAGGAATCCAAGAGATATTCACTAAGCCTCAGATGCTTGTAGAACAAGAGTGGTTGTCAGTCACTTTGTTCATGGGTGAGAATGGTGATGGGCGTCAATCATCACCTTCATCAAGTTGAAGAACAAGTGATATCTTGGACAAAGAACAAGCGGAATTGAATAGAAGAACAATAGTAGTTGCATTAATACTCGAGGTACAGCAGAGCTCCACACCTTAATCTATGGTGTGTAGAAACTCCACCGTTGAAAATACATAAGAATAAGGTCTAGGCATGGCCGAATGGCCAGCCTCCCAAAGTGATCAAAAGATCTCTCGAAAAAGGTTCCAAAGATCCGGAGATTCTTTATACAATAGTAAAAGGTCCTACTTATAGAAAACTAGTAGCCTAAGGTGTACAGAAATGAGTAAATGACAGAAAAATCCACTTCCGGGCCCACTTGGTGTGTGCTTGGGCTGAGCAATGAAGCATTTTCGTGTAGAGACTCTTCTTGGAGTTAAACGCCAGCTTTAGTGCCAGTTTGGGCGTTTAACTCCCAATTAGGTGCCAGTTCCGGCGTTTAACGCTGGAATTTCTTGAGGTGACTTTGAACGCCGGTTTGGGCCATCAAATCTTGGGCAAAGTATGGACTATTATATATTGCTGGAAAGCCCAGGATGTCTACTTTCCAACGCCGTTGAGAGCGCGCCAATTGGGCTTCTGTAGCTCCAGAAAATCCACTTCGAGTGCAGGGAGGTCAGAATCCAACAGCATCTGCAGTCCTTTTGAGTCTCTGGATCAGATTTTTGCTCAGATCCCTCAATTTCAGCCAGAAAATACCTGAAATCACAGAAAAACACACAAACTCATAGTAAAGTCCAGAAAAGTGAATTTTAACTAAAAACTAATAAAAATATACTAAAAACTAACTAGATCATACTAAAAACATACTAAAAACAATGCCAAAAAGCGTACAAATTATCCGCTCATCACAACACCAAACTTAAATTGTTGCTTGTCCCCAAGCAACTGAAGATCAAATAAGAAAAAAAAAAGAAGAGAATATGCAATGAAGTCCAAAAACATCTATGAAGATCAGTATTAATTAGATGAGCGGGGCTTTTAGCTTTTTGTCTCTGAATAGTTTTGGCATCTCACTCTATCCCTTGTAATTCAGAATGATTGGCTTCTTTAGGAACTTAGAATCCAGATAGTGTTAATGATTCTCCTAGTAGAGTATGATGATTCTTGAACATAGCTATTTATTGAGTCTTGGCTGTGGCCCAAAGCACTCTGCCTTCCAGTATTACCACCGGATACATACATGCCACAGACACATAATTGGGTGAACCTTTTCAGATTGTGACTCAGCTTTGCTAAAGTCCCCAATTAGAGGTGTCCAGGGTTCTTAAGCACACTCTTATTTGCCTTGGATCACAACTCTTATTCTTTTTCTTTCTTCTTTTTTTTTTCGGTTTTTTTTTTTTTCGTTTGCCCCCTTTTTTTTTTGTATTCACTGCTTTTTCTTGCTTCAAGAATCATTTTTAATGATTTTTCAGATCCTCAGTAACATGTCTCCTTTTTCATCATTCTTTCAAGAGCCAACATTCATGAACCACAAATTCAAAAGACATATGCACTGTTCAAGCATACATTCAGAGAACAAAAGTGTTGCCACCACATCAAATTAATTAAACTATTATAAAATTCAGAATTCATGCAATTCTTTCCTTTTCAATTAAGCACGTTTTTATTCAAGAAAGGTGATGGATTCATAGGACATTCATAACTTTAAGGCATAGACACTAAGACACTAATGATCACAAGACACAAACATGGATAAACATAAGCATAAAATTCGAAAAACAGAAGAATAAAGAACAAGGAAATCAAAGAACGGGTCCACCTTAGTGATGGCGGCTCTTTCTTCCTCTTGAAGATCCTATGGAGTGCTTGAGCTCCTCAATGTCTCTTCCTTGTCTTTGTTGCTCCTTCCTCATGATTCTTTGATCTTCTCTAATTTCATGAAGGATGATGGAGTGTTCTTGATGCTCCACCCTTAGTTGTCCCATGTTGGAACTCAACTCTCCTAGGGAGGTGTTTAGTTGCTCCCAATAATTTTGTGGAGGAAAGTGCATCCCTTGAGGAATCTCAGGGATCTCTTGATGAGAGGGGTCTCTTGTATACTCCATCCTTTTCTTGGTGATGGGCTTATCCTCATCAATGGGGGTATCTCCCTCTATGTCAACTCCAACTGAATAACAGAGGTGACAAATGAGGTGAAGAAAGGCTAACCTTGCTAAGGTAGAGGACTTATCCGCCACCTTGTAGAGTTCTTGGGCTATGACCTCATGAACTTCCACTTCTTCTCCAATCATGATGCTATGGATCATGATAGCCCGGTCTATGGTAACTTCGGACCGGTTGCTAGTGGGAATGATTGAGCGTTGTATGAACTCTAACCATCCTCTAGCCACGGGCTTGAGGTCATGCCTTCTTAATTGAACCGGCTTTCCTCTTGAATCTTGCTTCCATTGTGCGCCCTCTTCACATATGTTTGTGAGGACTTGGTCCAACCTTTGATCAAAGTTGACCCTTCTTGTATAAGGATGCTCATCTCCTTGCATCATAGGCAAGTTGAACGCCACCCTCACACTCTCCGGACTAAAATCCAAGTATTTCCCCCGAACCATAGTGAGATAATTCTTTGGATTCGGGTTCACACTTTGGTCATGGTTCTTTGTGATCCATGCATTGGCATAGAACTCTTGAACCATCAGGATTCCGACTTGTTGAATGGGGTTGGTGAGTACTTCCCAACCTCTTCTTTGGATCTCATGGCGGATCTCCGGATATTCACCCTTTTTGAGTGAAAAGGGGACCTCGGGGATCACCTTCTTCAAGGCCACAACTTCATAGAAGTGGTCTTGATGCACCCTTGAGAGGAATCTATCCATCTCCCATGACTCGGAGGTGGGAGCTTTTGCCTTCCCTTTCCTCTTTCTAGAGGTTTCTCCGGCCTTGGATGCCATAATGGTTATGGAAAAATGAAAAAGCAATGCTTTTACCACACCAAACTTAAAATGTTTGCTCGTCCTCGAGCAGAAGAAGAAAGAAGAGAGTAGAAGAAGAAGAAATGAGGAAGAGGGAGAAGGTGGTGTGTTCGGCCAAGAAGGGAAAGAAGGGGTGTTTAGGTTTTGTGAAAATGAAGGGTTGAAGAAGGGTATATATAGGAGAGAGGGGGAGTAATGGTTCGGCCATTATGGGTGGGTTTGGGAGGGAAAGTGGTTTGAATTTGAAGGGTGAGGTTGGTGGGGATTTATGAAGGATGGATGTGAGTGGTGAAGAGAAAGATGGGATTTGATAGGTGAAGGGTTTTTGGGGAAGAGGTTTTGAGGTGATTGGTGAATGGGGGAAGAAGAGAGAGAGTGGTGGTGGGGTCCTGTGGGGTCCACCGATCCTGTGGTGTCAAGGAAAAGTCATCCCTGCACCAAATGGCATCAAAATTCACGTTTTGAGCCATTTCTGGCGTTAAACGCCGGGCTGGTGCCCATTCCTGGCGTTTAACGCCAGGTTGTTGCCCTTTACTGGCGTTTAACGCCAGTCTGGTGCCCCTTTCTGGCGTTAAACGCCCAGAATGGTGCCAGACTGGGCGTTAAACGCCCAACAGCTAGCATTACTGGCGTTTGAACGCCAGCTTCTTCTCCTCCAGGGTGTGCTGTTTTTCTTCCTGTTTTTCATTCTGTTTTTGCTTTTTTCATTGTTTTTGTGACTTCTTATGATCATCAACCTACAAAAAAGATAAAATAACAAAAGAAAATAGTTAACTATAAAACATTGGGTTGCCTCCCAACAAACGCTTCTTTTATGTCATTAGCTTGACAGAGGACTCTCATGGAGCCTCAGAAATACTCAGAACCGTGTTGGAACCTCCCAACACCAAACTTAGAGTTTGAATGTGGGGGTTCAACACCAAACTTAGAGTTTGGTTGTGGCCTCCCAACACCAAACTTAGAGTTTGACTGTGGGGGCTCTGCTTGGCTCTGTTTTGAGAGAAGCTCTTCACGCTTCCTCTCCATGATGATAGAGGGATGTCCTTGGGCCTTAAACACCAAGGATTCTTCATTCACTTGAATGATCAACTCTCCTCTATCAACATCAATCACAGCCTTTGCTGTGGCTAGGAAGGGTCTGCCAAGGATGATGGATTCATCAATGCACTTCCCAGTCTCTAGGACTATGAAGTCAGTAGGGATGTAATGGTCTTCAATCTTCACCAAAACATTCTCTACGAGTCCATGAGCTTGTTTTCTTGAATTGTCTGCCATCTCTAATGAGATTCTTGCAGCTTGCACCTCAAAGATCCCTAATTTCTCTATTACAGAGAGGGACATGAGGTTTACACTTGACCCTAAGTCACACAAGGCCTTTTTGAAGGTCATGGTGCCTATGGTACAAGGTATAGAAAACTTCCCAGGATCCTGCCTCTTTTGAGGCAGTTTCTGCCTAGACAAGTCATCCAGTTCTTTGGTGAGCAAAGGTGGTTCATCCTCCCAAGTCTCATTTCCAAATAACTTGTCATTTAGCTTCATGATTGCTCCAAGGTATTTAGCAACTTGCTCTTCAGTGACATACTCATCCTCTTCAGAGGAAGAATACTCATCAGAGCTCATGAATGGCAGAAGTAAGTCCAATGGAATCTCTATGGTCTCAATTTGAGCCTCAGATTCCCATTGTTCCTCATTGAGGAACTCAGAGGAGATTGGTGCACGCCCATTGGGGTCTTCCTCAGTGGCGTCCACCTCCTCTCTTTCCTCTCCATATTCGGCCATGGTTATGGCTTTGCACTCTCCTTTTGGATTTCTTCTGTATTACTTGGGAGAGTACTAGGAGGGAGTTCAGTAATTTTCTTGCTCAGCTGTCCCACTTGTCCTTCCAAATTTCTGATGGAGGACCTTGTTTCATTCATGAAACTTTGAGTGGTTTTGATTAGGTCAGAGACCATTGTTGCTAAGTCAGAGGTATTCTGCTTAGAACTCTCTGTCTGTTGCTGAGAAGATGATGGAAAAGGCTTGTTATTGCCAAGCCTATTTCTTCCACCTTTATTGTTATTGAAACCTTGTTGAGGTCTCTCTTGATTCTTCCATGAGAAATTTGGGTGATTTCTCCATGAAGAATTATAGGTGTTTCCATAGGGTTCTCCTAGGTAATTCACCTCTTCCATGGAAGGGTTCTCAGGATCATAAGCTTCTTCCTCAGATGAAGCTTCCTTAGTACTGCCAGGTGCATTTTGCATTCCAGACAGACTTTGAGAAATCAAATTGACTTGTTGAGTCAATATCTTGTTCTGAGCCAATATGGCATTCAGAGTATCAATCTCAAGAACTCCTTTCTTCTGATTAGTCCCATTGTTCACAGGATTCCTTTCAGAAGTGTACATGAATTGCTTATTTGCAACCATTTCAATGAGCTCTTGAGCTTCTGTAGGCGTCTTCTTCAGATGAAGAGATCCTCCAGCAGAGCTATCCAAAGACATCTTGGATAGTTCGGAGAGACCATCATAGAAGATACCTATGATGCTCCATTCAGAAAGCATGTCTGAGGGACATCTTCTGATTAATTGTTTGTATCTTTCCCAAGCTTCATAGAGGGATTCTCCATCCTTCTGTCTGAAGGTTTGGACTTCCACTCTAAGCTTACTCCATCTTTGAGGTGGAAAGAACTTTGCCAAGAAGGCATTGACTAGCTTTTCCCAAGAGTCCAGGCTTTCTTTAGGTTGAGAATCCAACCATATTCTAGCTCTGTCTCTTACAGCAAAAGGGAATAGCATCAGTCTGTAGACCTCAGGGTTAACCCCATTAGTCTTGACTGTGTCACAGATTTGCAAGAATTCAGCTAAGAACTGATGAGGATCTTCCATTGGAAGTCCATGGAACTTGCAATTCTGTTGCATTAGAGAAACTAATTGAGGCTTAAGCTCAAAGTTGTTTGCTCCAATGGCAGGGATAGAGATGCTTCTCCCATAGAAATCAGGAGTAGGTGCAGTGAAGTCACCCAGCACCTTCCTTGCATTGTTGGCATTGTTGTTGTTTTCGGCTGCCATGGGTTCTTCTTCCTTGAAGGATTCGGTCAGGTCCTCAACAGAGAGTTGTGCTTTAGCTTCTCTTAGCTTTCTCTTCAAGGTCCTTTCAGGTTCGGGATCAGCTTCAACAAGAATGCCTTTGTCTCTGCTCCTGCTCATATGAAAGAGAAGAGAACAAGAGAAATGTGGAATCCTCTATGTCACAGTATAGAGATTCTTTGAAGTGTCAGAGGAAAAGAGAAATAGAAAGAAGAAGGAGAAGAAGAATTCGAACTTTAATTAGATAAGGTTCGAATTGTGCATTAAGAAGGAGTGGTACTCCATAAATGGAAGGATGTGAGAAGGAGGGAAGAGAATTTTCGAAAATTCAATTAAAAGATTTTGAAAACATTTTGAAAATTTGGTTGATAATTTTCGAAAATTCAAAGTGAAAAAGAAATCAAGTGCTTTTTGAAAAAGATTTTGAAATTAGAAATCAAAAAGATTTGATTGAAAACTATTTTGAAAAAGATGAGGTTAAGAAGATATGATTAGTTTTAAAGAGATGTGATTGAGAAGATATGATTTGAAAACAATTTTAAAAGATATGTTTTGAAAACAATTTTAAAAGATTTGATTTTGAAAAATTAGTGACTTGCCTAACAAGAAAAGATATGATTCAAACATTAAACCTTTCTCAACAGAAAAGGCAACATACTTAAAATGTTCAATCAAATCATTAATTGTTAGGAAGTATCTTTGAAAAAGAAAAGAAATTGATTTTGAAAACATTTGATTGAAAAGATATGATTTGAAAAAGATTTGATTTTGAAAAACTTTGAAAACTTGAAAAAATTTGATTTTGAAAACAAAATCTTCCCCCTAGCACCATCCTGGCGTTAAACGCCCAGAATGGTATACATTCTGGCGTTTAACGCCCAAAATGCTACCTCTTTGGGCGTTAAACGCCCAACCAGGTACCCTGGCTGGCGTTTAAACGCCAGTCTGCCTTCTTCACTGGGCATTTTTGAATGCTCAGCTTTTTCTGTATAATTCCTCTGCAGTATGTTCTAAATCTTCAATTCTTTGTATCATTGACTTGAAAAGACACAAATTAAAAATATTTTTGGATTTTTAATAATCAAAATGCAACAAGAATCAAATAACAATGCATGCAAGACACCAAACTTAGCAGTTCGTGTACTACTGACACTATATGAAACACCAAGATACTCAAGTCAATAGAATTTAAAGATCAAAACAAAGAATTACATGCATGGATTCGAAAGATATAACAAAAACATGCATTTGACACCAAACTTAAGATGAGACCCTAGACATAAGCAAGAAACATCAAATATTTTTGGTTTTTATGATTTTGTGATTTTTTTGTGCTTTTCGAGAATTAAGTGGAAAAAGATATCAAAATTCTTAATGAGAATTTCAAGAATCAGTGCAATGCTAGTCTAAGACTCCGGTCCAGGAATTAGACATGGCTTCACAGCCAGCCAAGCTTCCAAAGAAAGCTTCGGTCCAAAACACTAGACATGACCAAAGGTCAGCCAAGCCTTAGCAGATCACTGCTCCAAAAGCAAAATTGATGAAAATCAACAAGCTCTTGTGGTGATAGGTTGAAACCTCGGTCCAATCAGATTAGACATGGCTTCTCAGCCAGCCAGATTTCAACAAATCATCATGAAACTCTAAAATTCATCTTCAAGAATTTCGAAAAAAAATAAATACCTAATCTAAGCAACAAGATGAACCGTCAGTTGTCCAAACTGAACAATCCCAGGCATTGTTACCAAAAGCTTGCTCAAAACTTGAACAATCCCCGGCAACGGCACCAAAAACTTGGTAGCGCGAAATTGTGAACAATACTTTTCACAACTCTCATAATCCCTGGTCATGAACTCCAAAAACTTGGTGGTTCAATTCCATGGCATTACACAACTTCGCACAACTAACCAGCAAGTGCACTGGGTTGTCCAAGTAATACCTTACGTGAGTAAGGGTCGATCCCACGGAGATTGTTAGCATTGAAGCAAGCTATGGTCATCTTGTAAATCTTAGTCAGGCAGACTCAAATGGATATGGTGATGAACGAAAATAATATAAAAGATAAGGATAGTGATACTTATGTAATTCATTGGTAGGAACTTCAGATAAGCGCATGAAGATGCCTTCCCTTCCGTCTCTCTGCTTTCCTACTGCCTTCATCCAATCCTTCTTACTCCTTTCCATGGCAAGCTCGTGTAGGGTTTCACTGTTGTCAGCAGCTACCTCCCATCCTCTCAGTGAAAATACGTCCCTGATGCTCTGTCACAGCATAGGCTAATCATCTGTCGGTTCTCGTTCAGGCCGGAATAATATCCATTGATACTTTTGCGTCTGTCACTAACGCCCTAGCCTACTAGGAGTTTGAAGCACGTCACAGTCATTCAATCATTGAATCCTACTCAGAATACCACAGACAAGGTTAGACCTTCTGGATTCTCTTGAATGCCACCATCAGTTCTTGCCTATACCACGAAGACTCTGATCTCACGGAATGGCTGGCTCGTTTGTCAGGCGAGCACTCGGTTGTCAGGCGATCAACCATGCATCGTGTTATCAGGAATCCAAGAGATATTCACTAAGCCTCAGATGCTTGTAGAACAAGAGTGGTTGTCAGTCACTTTGTTCATGGGTGAGAATGGTGATGGGCGTCAATCATCACCTTCATCAAGTTGAAGAACAAGTGATATCTTGGACAAAGAACAAGCGGAATTGAATAGAAGAACAATAGTAGTTGCATTAATACTCGAGGTACAGCAGAGCTCCACACCTTAATCTATGGTGTGTAGAAACTCCACCGTTGAAAATACATAAGAACAAGGTCTAGGCATGGCCGAATGGCCAGCCTCCCAAAGTGATCAAAAGATCTCCAGAAAAAGGTTCCAAAGATCCGAAGATTCTTTATACAATAGTAAAAGGTCCTACTTATAGAAAACTAGTAGCCTAAGGTGTACAGAAATGAGTAAATGACATAAAAATCCACTTCCGGGCCCACTTGGTGTGTGCTTGGGCTGAGCAATGAAGCATTTTCGTGTAGAGACTCTTCTTGGAGTTAAACGCCAGCTTTAGTGCCAGTTTGGGCGTTTAACGCTGGAATTTCTTGAGGTGACTTTGAACGCCGGTTTGGGCCATCAAATCTTGGGCACAGTATGGACTATTATATATTGCTGGAAAGCCCAGGATGTCTACTTTCCAACGCCGTTGAGAGCGCGCCAATTGGGCGTCTGTAGCTCCAGAAAATCCACTTTGAGTGCAGGGAGGTCAGAATCCAACAGCATCTGCAGTCCTTTTGAGTCTCTGGATCAGATTTTTGCTCAGATCCCTCAATTTCAGCCAGAAAATACCTGAAATCACAGAAAAACACACAAACTCATAGTAAAGTCCAGAAAAGTGAATTTTAACTAAAAACTAATAAAAATATATTAAAAACTAACTAGATCATACTAAAAACATACTAAAAACAATGCCAAAAAGCGTACAAATTATCCGCTCATCATAGTTCTTCTGTGCATTATTTAGAATACGGCTGCCATAATAAATGACGTGCAGAAGCTTATCATGCCTTTGTCCCAATACTGCACCAATGGCATGGTCACTGGCATCACACATTAGTTCAAATGATAATGTCCAGTCTGGTGCAGAGATGACTGGTGCTGTGACCAGCTTAGCTTTCAGAGTCTCAAACGCCTGCAGACACTCCTTATCAAAGATAAATGGCATGTCTGCAGCTAGCAGATTACTCAGAGGTTTGGCAATTTTTGAAAAATCCTTTATAAACCCTCTGTAGAATCCTGCATGCCCCAAAAAGCTTCTGATTGCCTTAACATTGGCAGGTGGTGGTAATTTTTTAATTACCTCTACCTTTGCTTTATCCACCTCTATTCCCTTGCTTGAAATTTTGTGCCCAAGGACAATTCCTTCAATCACCATGAAATTACATTTCTCCCAGTTTAAAACAGGTTAGTCTCTTAGCACCTTTTCAGGACAAGTGCAAGGTGGTTAAGACAGGAGCTGAATGAGTCTCCATATACTGAGAAGTCATCCATGAAGACTTCCAGAAATTTCTCCACCATATCAGAGAAGATGGATAGCATGCATCTCTGAAAAGTTGCAGGAGCATTACACAGACCAAAAGGCATTCTCCTGTAGGCAAACACGCCAGAAGAGCAAGTGAATGCTGTTTTCTCTTGGTCCTGAGGATCTACTGCAATTTGGTTGTAACCTGAATAGCCATCCAAAAAGCAGTAATAATCATGACCAGCTAGTCTTTCTAGCATTTGGTCTATGAATGATAAAGGAAAATGATCCTTTCTGGTGGCTGTATTGAGCCTTCTGTAGTCAATACACATACGCCACCCTGTAACTGTTCTTGTAGGAACCAGTTCATTTTTTTCATTATGAACTACTGTCATGCTTCCCTTCTTGGGGACAACTTGGACAGGGCTCACCCAGGGGCTATCAGAAATGGGATAAATAATCCCAGCCTCTAGTAATTTAGTGACCTCTTTCTGCACCACCTCCTTCATGGCTGGATTTAGCCGCCTTTGTGGTTGAACCACTGGTTTGGCATTATCCTCCAATAGAATCTTGTGCATGCATCTTGCTGGGCTAATGCCCTTAAGATCACTTATGGACCACCCAAGAGCTGTCTTGTGTGTCCTTAGTACTTGAATCAGTGCTTCCTCTTCCTGTGGATTTAAAGTAAAGCTTATGATCACTGGAAAAGTGTCAACCTCTCCCAGAAATGCATACTTCAGGGAGGGTGGTAGTGGTTTGAGCTCAGGTTTGGGAGGCTTATCCTCTTCCTGAGGAATTTTTAAAAATTCTTTTGTTTCCTCTGGTTCTTCCTAATCAAGCTGAACATCCTTGAAGATGTCCTTTAGCTCTGATTCTATACTTTCAGTCATATTAATCTCTTCTACTAAAGAGTCAATAATGTCAGCGCTCATGCAGTCATTTGATGTGTCTGGATGCTGCATAGCTTTGACAACATTTAACTTGAACTCATCCTCATTGACTCTCAGGGTTACTTCCCCTTTTTGGACATCAATGAGAGTTCATCCAGTTGCTAGGAAGGGTCTTCCTAGAATGAGGGTTGCACTCTTGTGCTCCTCCATTTCCAGCACTACAAAGTCAGTGGGAAAGGTGAATGGCCCAACCTTGACAATCATGTCCTCAATTATGCCTGATGGGTATTTAATGGAGCCATCAGCAAGTTGAAGACATATCCGGGTTGGTTTGACCTCTTCAGTCAAGCCGAGCTTTCTGATAATGGATGCAGGAATTAGGTTGATACTTGCCCCAAGGTCACATAGAGCTGTCTTGGTACAAGCACCTTCTAATGTGCATGGTATCAGAAAACTTCCTGGATCTTTAAGCTTCTCTGGTAAGCTTTTCAGAATGACTGCACTGCATTCTTCAGTGAGAAAAACTTTTTCAGTTTCTCTCCAATCCTTCTTATGACTTAAGATCTCTTTCATGAACTTAGCATAAGAGGGTATTTGCTCAAGTGCCTCTGCAAATGGAATTTTTATCTCAAGAGTCCTGAGATAATCTGCAAAGCAGGCAAATTGTTTATCCTGTTCCGCTTGGCGGAGTTTCTGAGGATAAGGCATCTTGGCTTTATATTCTTCAACCTTAGTTGCTGCAGGTTTATTTCCTACAGAATTAGTTGGAGAAGCCTGCTTAAGGGGGTTGTTATCAGCACTTGCAAGTGTCTGACCCCTTTGTAGCGTTTGAACGCCAGACTTGGCTACCCATTGGGCGTTTAATGCTACTTTCTTACCCTTTTCTGGCGTTTGAATGCCAGAATCATTCCTCTCTGGGCTCTTACTGTCCTCAGAGGGATTTTGGGTAGTGGTTTGGTTATCCTCTGTCAGTTGTTCCTTTCTTGGCTTTTTGCCACTTTGAGCTGAATTATTTAATGTCTTCCCACTCCTTAGTTGAACTGCTTGACATTCTTCTATCATCTATTTAGATAGCTGCTGTTTTGTCTGATTCAACTGTGATTCTATATTCTTGTTAGCAATTTTGGTTTCTTGGAGCATCTCTTTAAATTCTGCTAACTATTTTGTCATCAGGAGTAATTGCTGATTAAGCTCAACAATATGTTCTTGAGGATTAGGATCAGTAGTTACTGCCATAGCTTCTTCTTTTGTAGAGGACTCATTGCTAGAGTACAAATGTTGATTTCTAGCAACAGTATCTATGAGTTCTTGAGCCTTTTCAATCGTCTTCCTCATATGTATAGATCCACCAGCTGAGTGGTTTAGAGACATCTGAGCTTTTTTTGTAAGCCCATAGTAGAAGATGTCTAACTGTACCCACTCTGAAAATATTTCAGAGGGACATTTTCTTAGCATACCTCTATACCTCTCCCAGGCATTATAAAGGGATTCATTATCCTCTTGTTTAAAGCCTTGGATGTCCAGCCTTAGCTGTGTCATCCTTTTTGGAGGGTAAAATTGATTCAGGAATTTGTCTGATAACTGTCTCCATGTTTTTATGCTTGCTGTGGGTTGGTTATTCAACCACCTCTTAGCTTGATCTTTTACAGCAAATAGAAACAGTAATAATCTGTAGACATCCTGATCCACCTCTTTATCAATGTACTGTGTCAGCAATTTGTAAGAATTGTGCCAGAAACTCAGTAGGTTCTTCCTGTGGAAGACCGAAATACTGGCAATTTTGCTGCACCATGATAATGAGTTGAGGATTTAGCTCAAAGCTGCTTGCTTTAATGGGAGGTATACAGATGCTACTCCCATATGCAGCTGTAATGGGGTTAGCATATGACCCCAGAGTCCTTCTGGACTGCTCAATTCCACTTAGGTCCATGATGGAGAAAGGGAATATGATATGGATTCACAAGTAAAGTAAATTTTTTTTTTAATTAAAGGTGACCGAAATAAAATAACATAAAATAAATGGAAAATAAAATAAAATTTTGAAAATTAAAAGAAAATAAGATCAAAGCAAATTGAAAACTGAATCAATTAGTTAATTAAAAAGATTTTGGAATTAGCAATTGAAAAAATATGATTGAAAATTATTTTGAAAAAGATTTGATTTTTGAAATGAGGAAAGAGAAAAACAAAAAAATGACACCAAACTTAAAATTTTTAGAAAATCAAACACAAATTTTCGAAAATTTAAAGGAAAACACAAAGAAGACACCAAACTTAGAATTTTTAAGGATCAAGAAAGGACTAAGGACATGCAAATTTGAAAAAATAAAAGAAAACAAAAGCATGCAATTGACACCAAACTTAAAATATGAAACTAAACTCAAATAAAAGACTCTAAACCAACAAAAATAAAACAGTCCTAATCTAAGCAACAAGATAATCCGTCAGTTGTCCAAACTCGAACAATCTCCTGCAATGGCGCCAAAAACTTGGTGCACGAAATTGTGATTCATTCTTTTCACAACTCAAACAGTCCCCGGTAATGGCTCCAAAAACTTGGTGCTCAATACCATGGCCTAAACATAATTTCACAACTTCGCACAACTAACCAGCAAGTGCACTGGGTCATCCAAGTAATACCTTACGTGAGTAAGGGTCGATCCCACGGAGATTGTTGGCTTGAAGCAAGCTATGGTTATCTTGTAACTCTTAGTCAGGATATTAATAATTATGAGGTTTAATTGTAAAAAGTAAAAGAACATGAAATAAGTACTTGTTTTGCAGTAATGGAGAACAGGTTGAGGTTTTGGAGATGCTCTATCTTCTGAATCTTTGCTTTCCTAATATCTTCTTCTTCAAGCACGCAAGGCTCCTTCCATGGCAAGCTGTATGTAGGGTTTCACCATTGTCAATGGCTACCTCCCATCCTCTCAGTGAAAATGTTCAACGCGCTCTGTCACAGCACGCTAATCATCTGTCGGTTCTCAATCAGGTTGGAATAGAATCCAGTGATTCTTTTGCGTCTGTCACTAACACCCAGCCTTCAGGAGTTTGAAGCTTGTCATAGTCATTCAATCCTTGAATCCTACTCATAATACCACAGACAAGGTTTAGACCTTCCGGATTCTCTTGAATGCCGCCATCAATTCTAGCTTATACCACGAAGATTCTGATTAAGGAATCCAAGAGATATCTATTCAATCTAAGGTAGAATGGAGGTGGTTGTCAGGCACACATTCATAGGTGAGAATGATGATGAGTGTCACGGATCATCACATTCATCAAGTTTAGGAACAAGTGATATCTTAGAATAGAAGCAAGCGTGATTGAATGAGAAACAGTAGTAATTGCATTAATCCATCAAGACACAGCAGAGCTCCTCACCCTCAACCATGGGGTTTAGAGACTCATGCCGTAGAAGATACAATGAGAAATGTGTAAAGTGTCATGAGGTACAGATACAATATCAAAAGGTCCTATTAATAGTGAACTAGTAACCTAGGGTATACAGAAATGAGTAAATGACGTAAAAATCCACTTCCGGGGTGCACTTGGCGTGTGCTTGGGCTGAGCATTGAAGCTTTCATGAGTAGAGACTTTTTCTGGAGCTAAACGCCAGCTTTTATGCCAGTTTGGGCGTTTAACTCCAATTTCGGTGCCAGTTCCGGCGTTAAACGCCAGGAATTTTGAAGCTGATTTGCAACGCCGGTTTGGGCCATCCAATCTCGGGCAAAGTATAGACTATTATATATTGATGGAAAGCCCAGGATGTCTACTTTCCAACGCAATTAAGAGCGCGCCAATTGGGCTTCTGTAACTCCAGAAAATCCACTTCGAGTGCAGGGAGGTCAGAATCCAACAACATCTGCAGTCCTTTTCAGCCTCTGAATCAGATTTTTGCTCAGGTCCCTCAATTTCAGCCAGAAAATACCTAAAATCACAGAAAAACACACAAACTCATAGTAAAGCCCAGAAAAGTGATTTTTAACTAAAAACTAATAAAAATATAACGAAAACTAACTAAAATATACTAAAAACATACTAAAAACAATGCCAAAAAGCGTATAAATTATCCGCTCATCACACACCAAGTGTTTAATGAAGAGCACACATGAACTTTTGAGCTCATTTTGACTTATTGCTTTCCAATTAGTGCTCTTTCCCACTAACTTGGGTATTCCTATGTGCCTCAGACATACCACTCTTCACATTTCACATTTTACTTGCCCACATCATTATGACTTGCTTTCTATTATTGATGTTTGGGTTTATGCTTCTCATGCCTCTTACTTGCATGCTTATACCACCCTTACATCACATGCTAGTGACTTGCCTTTTTTTTTTACAGATATTGTCTTGGTTACATGTTGCAGCTGTCATGTAGTAAAGACGCTTATTCCCTTATGGCATAATCTCTCACTCGCATGCTTCCAATTTAATTGTGATTTTTTGGGTTTGATATTTCTCTCCTTTCTACTTTCACAGGATGGTCATCAAGAAGGATAAGGAGAAAGCCCCAAAGAAACCAACCGCCAATAGAGCGCACCAAGAGCCTAAGGCCAAGCCCCTCCTCAAGAAGGCAAGGAGCACCGCCAACATTGATGCATTAGAGAAGGACAATCCTCCAAAAGACTCAAACAAGTTTCCTAACCGCTACTGCGAACTTGTCTACCCCATAATGACTGAGCGAAACTATCACCCAGAGCCCCTTCTAGTCCTTCTGGCTCACATCGCTCCAATCGTGATGCCCCGTATTGAGCGAAGGCAATGGGGGTTTCTAATGAGACAACCAAAGGAGGCTAACTTATCCTGGGTGGCGGAGTTTTACTCCAACTACCACTCACCCTTTCTCACATCAATTTTTGTGTGCCGAAAGCAAGTCCCGATCACGGAGGAAGCCATCCAAATAGTGTTGAAGACCGGGCCATTAGCGGATGGGTATGACGCCTATCAAGAAGTCTTGTCAGCACGTTGCAAATATGGGTTCAAATGGGATGCAATTCTCCAAGTTATAGCCATACCCAATTCATCTTGGATTCGAGGGAGAATGAGGCTGAGGCCCAACGGCATTGATGCACGTGCCCTCACTCAAGAAGCCGGGGTATGGGCCCAAATCTTAGCTCACTATGTGCTTCCAAGCACCCATGGATCATCTATTACCGCCGAGCTTGCCCTATTGGTTTGGTGCATCCTAACCGAGAAGCCGGTCGAAATCCCACATGTCATCCGACAAGCTATGGGGCGTATTCATGCTAAAGGAAACTTGCCCTTTCCCGCTTTGGTAACCGACTTAGTTGCAGCGGCCGATGTTCACCGTGAGACAAAGGACTGGAAGGCCATAATTCCAATCGATGGTGATATTATTCCAACCGGGAGGTGCCTCAAACCACCGGTGGTTAACGAGGACCTTGGCATAGTTGTTCTCGCATGCAACCCTACTACTTCATTCGCACCGCCGAAATCATCCAACCAACGCCTTGAAGACCTTCACAAGAAGTTGGACTGTTATGAACGGCGAAACCAACGCCGATATGCTCACGTGAAGAAGCTTCTAAGTATTGTCACCCCACCTATAGAGGAACCGGATATCTCTACGTCCACCGCAACCTCAAGTGGAGTTAGCACTGATGAGGGAGATGAAGGACATTCCGAATCCGGCCATTGCGCATCACTCATAGCACGGAGGACCGTGCTAAGTTTTAAGTGTGGGGAGGTCGGTTGACCGATCTCCATAGGTAACACCCGAATAAACTTTTAAATCTCTTTGTTAGTTAGGATAGGTTACATGATTAGGATCCCTTTGACACCAATTGCATGATAAGTCTACTTGGTTGGAGTAATGAGTTCTTTCCTAGGAAACGAAAATTTTAGGGCAGCCCTACCAATTTTGAAAAAAAAACTTTTGATGCCAAACTTATTGAAGATTGTACTTTGGAACATGGATTTTGAGTTAAGAACACAAGCAACTGAGTTTTAAGCTTTATTGCGTGGCTACATCTTATAGCCACTTATCTTCCTTCTTGTGTGCATTGCTCTCTCTCTATGATTGTGATCCTTACTTTGTTTGACTCTATATGTCCATTGCTGTATGTATGAATGCATGTATACGATTAAGGCCATCAATTCACTTAGCCACTACCCAAATGGCCTTACCATATGAACAACCTTTGCAACCAACTTCGAGCCTATGCTTAACCCATTCATTCTTAATTCTAGCACATTACAAGCCAAGAAGCAAAAAACTATAAATGTCCCTATGTGGATCTTTGATTAGCTTAGGCTAGTGTGCGTGTGTTATTCAAGTGTGGGGAAGCAGGGTGGGATATTGGTTGAGGTAAAAGGATGTCCTTGTTTTGTATTTCTATATTTGGGAATCGGGTACATACTTATATATTGATCAAAATATTAGCCCTTATGCATTGATGTGCTTGTATATAGTTGAAAAAAAATAAGGAAATAGAAAGAAGCGGAAAAAAAAAAGAAAAAAAAACAGAAAGAGAAAAAAAATAAATAATAATAAAAAGGGGACAAAAATACCCCAAGGTAAAGTTTAATAAAAGTCGATGCATATGTATTATAAAAGCAAAAGAGAATGCATGAGTATGTGAAAAAGTGATGAATGGGTAGTTAGACAAGTATATAATTGTATAGGATGTTACATAGGCTAGGTGGGAAGCTTAGGTTAATCAAAAGATTCACTTTTTAGTCCACTTAGCCAAATATATAACTCTACCTTAACCCTAACCCCATTACAATCTAGGAAAGACCTCATGATATATGTACGCATGCATCCAACAACTATTGATTGTTAGAGGAAGAACAAATTTTGAAAGAGCATGAAATAGGGGAGAATTGAGTGATTAACCCGATACACCGAGTGGACAGAGTGCAAACACTTCCGGTGAGGGTTCGAAGCTCAAGTCATTCTTCCCATCTCTCACGAGCGTTCTTCATGCAAGTTGCGCATATCTCACTTTGATGATTAAAATTGGTAGGTTTCATGCATTACCCACCATCTTGCCCTATGTGCTTGAATGTATCCTAAGAAGGTCGATTTGCTTGGGATCAAGTGGATAGTAGCACCCATCTTAGTTGTATTCATGTAAGTAGATTGCATATCATGATTCTCTTGCCTTTGTGATTCTTTGGTCTTTTACTTTTCTCTAAGCATGAGGACATGCTATAATCTAAGTGTGGGGAGGTTGATAAACCCCATTTTTAGGGTTTATCTTGTAGAGATTTTGAGGGTTTTATCAATGATCCTACAAACTTATTCATATGAAATGCATGATTTTCTGTTCCTTTCCCAATTTTGCCTCATGGATGAAAACATGCTTCTTTTGCACTAAATTAGATATATTTTTAATCCTCCTTTAGTATCATTCGATGCTATGATCCGTGTGTTAAGTGGTTTCAGAGTTTATAGGGCAATGATGATTTGGAGGGGAGAATGGGAGCACGCATAAAGGAAATGAGCTTGGAAAAATTAAGCTTTGGGAATTTCAGCAGCGGCACGCACGCGTACATGGCGCGTCCGCACAGATTTGAGCTGCCAGGAGCCAAGCTACGAGCTGGTGCATTTAGCGGCTGGACTATGATCCTCATGGACGCGCCTGATAAACCACTATTTTATGGTTTATCTTGTGCTTAATTGAGTGGATTTTATCAACTCTTTACCCACTTATTCATACTATTTGCATGGGTTTACATTTGCCTTCCTAATTATGTGCTTTGATTGAAAACATGCTTCTTTGGCCTTAAGTTCCCTATGTTTAATCCTCTCTTATTACCATCAGATGCCTTGATATGTGTGTTAAGTGTTTTCAGATATTATAGGGTAGGAATGGCTCAGAGGATGGAAAGGAAGAATGCAAAAATGGAAGGAATACAAGAAGTTGGAGAAACTGTTAAGCTATCCAGCCTGACCTCTTCGCACTCAAACGGCTATAACTTTAGCTACAGAGGTCCAAACGACGAGATTTCAGTTGCGTTGAAAAGCTAACGTCCGGGACTTCGATTTGATATATAATATTCTATAGTTGCCTTGACGCTAGGTGACACGAACGCGTGATCCACGCGAACGCATCGCATCTGCGAAATTCAATCCGCGCGGCCGCGTGGGCGACGCCTCCGTGTCACTTGCCCGCGACCTGAACGTACCAGAATATGCAGAGGGCAATTTCTGGGCTATTTTTGACCCAGTTTTTGGCCCGAAAAATACAGATTAGAGGCTATAAAGTGAGGGAATGCATCCATTCATCATCATGCTCTCATAATTCACGATTTTAGGATTAGATGTAGTTTTTAGAGAGAGAGGTTCTTTCCTTTCTCTTAGGATTTAGGATTTTAGGATTTCTATTAGTTTAGTTCAATTCATCTTCATTCCAGGTTCTATATTCCTTCAATATTTATTTTCTACTTTATTTACTCTAATACTTTTATTTGTATTTGATTTATGTTGCCCAATTGGCTTATGAACCTTTCCATGTTATGACTTGAATTTATATTTAGACGTAGTTTGATTGCTTTATTTACATGAATGCTTTTAATTTAATTTAGATATTTTCCCTTTTGGCTTTGGTTGATTAATTGGTGACTCTTGAGTTATCAAACTCATTGTTGATTGAAAATTGGAATTCTGCAAGAATTGATTCGAGATCCAATAACTCTAACTTTTCCCAATGAAAGACTGGGACTTGAGGATTCGAATTAATTCATCCACATAACTTACCTTCATAGTTAGAGGTTAACAAAGTGGGATAAAAATCCAATTCTCATCACAATTGATAAGGATAACTAGGATAGGACTTCCAGTTCTTATACATTGCCAAGAGATTTTATTATTGTTAATTTATTTTACTTGTCATTTAAATATACTTGTGCCCATTGCCCAAACTTTAAAATCCCCAATTTACAAAACTCATAACCAATAATAAGAACATACCTCCCTGCAATTCCTTGAGAAGACGACCCGAGATTTAAATACTTCGGTTATCAATTTATTTAGGAGTTTGTTACTTGTGACAACCAAAAAGTTTGTATGAAAGGACTTTTGTTGGTTTAGAAGCTATACTTGCAACGGGAATTTATTCTGAATTCTAGACCACGCAAAAGTTCTCTCATCAAAATGGCGCCGTTGCCGGGGAATTGCAAACGTGTGCCTTATTATTGGTTATTGTAAATATTTTTCAAAAAAAAAAATTCAGATTTTTATTTGAAAATTTTTTTTATCTTATCTTATCTTAGTTTTAAATTTCAAAAATCTTATCATTTTTTTTTCAAAAATCATATCTTTTTCAAATATCTTATCTTATCTTTTTTTTTTTCAAAAGTCATATCTTTTTCAAAATATTTTCTTTTTTATTTGTTTTTATGTTTATTTTATCTCACTACTATGAACTCTCACCCATTTGGCTATGAGTCTGGTTACAATTATGTTGCAGGAAGAGGAAATTACAATGAGAACAGGCATCAAGATTGGAACAATCAAAGATGGGAGGAGCCACAAGGATTTGATCAATCCTCATGGCAGCAACCACCTCCAATGGACTATCAACAACCATTCTGTGATGCATATCAAGGCAATGGCTATGGTGAGCACTTTTTTGACTATCAACAACCACCACCATATGCCTATGAACCCCCTCCTCAACATAGCTTTGGACCACCATACTTACAAGCCCCTTTCCATCACTCACCTCCATATGACCCTAACCCTCACCCACCATACCAACCACCTTATAAGCCAAATGAACCATACACAGAACCACCACCTCAATATACACCATCTCCTTATCATTATCAAGATGAACCACCTTCCTACCATGAACCCCTTCTCCCAAAAAATGAACCCTCCTATCCACCCCAAACCTCCATGGAGAAAGCATTTACCGATCTAAACTCTACTATACAAGCTCTCGCCGCCTGAATTGGACCACCAAATACCTTCAACAATCAACCCTCAAGCTCTAGTGCACTTCCTTTTCAACCACATAATGATCCACCCATCCCATCACCACCATCCATGGAAGAGCACCGACATCCATCAATTTAAGAGCAAGATGATCCCAATGATGCTATTGATATGGAACACGAGAGAGAGGATCATCTTCGCGAACCCATACTTCATAAGGAGCTAGAGGAGGCACTAAAGGTGAAGGTAGGAGAGACCCTTGAAGATGAAGGAGTAATTGAAGGGAGTTGTCACGGAAAGGTAATCATCAAGGAAGAACAAGAGTTAAGGGATCATTTCCCGGAAGCAGTAGATCAATTTCATGCAACCCTTCATCAATTGGAGCAGGCAATATATCAATTAGCTTCCTGACATTCGAACACTCAAGGAACCCCCATGGCTTCATGTGGACAATCTAATGAAGAACATAGCATGAAGGAGACATTAGAAACTCCAGTGGACAGTAAGGAGCATGAATTTGTACTGGAACAAGTGGAGGAAGCCGGAATTATTGAAGAGGAAGAAGTGGTTGAAGACTTAGGAGATGCAGAACTTCCATGGGAAATTCAAGTCATAAAGCCTCCTTCCAAGGTATTTGAAATTGATGTTGAGGAGGGAGTACAACCTCCAAGGCATGTCATAATAGAAGACTTGGAAGAGGTTAATCAAGAGATGGAGATTCAAGAAGAAGAGGCACAACCTCCCATGCCCTTGGTGCGCAATAAAGAAGATATTAAATTGGAAGAAAGCTACCAAGAGGAAGAGGTTGAAATTGAAGAAGCTTGCAAAGCGGTGGAAGATGTCAAAGAAGAGCACAAGGGAGTGGAGCTTGCAATTTCATTAAAAATACCTCCCCCTAAGTTGCCATCATCCTTCACAACATTCAAGTGGGTAAAATTCATATCCCTTAGCTTTTTAATTCCACTTGAATATCGGCTACTGGAGACGGATGGTCAACTTAGAGCTCTTTGTGACATTAAGAGTAAGCGGAAGATGGCCAGTGATAAGAATTGTCCTGTGAGGTTCATTATGGTTGGAAGCTTTAAGTTTAAACACAAAGGTTGGTGTAAAGCTCAACTGAATGGGTCTAGGAAGCTGTTTGGTCGCTACAGTGAGAATTCAGATCACCTTTCACCCGGCTGAAAAAATGCAGATCGAGACAAAAACGGGTGTAAAAGTAAAGTTTGGGATCCTGGAATCTGTTCTGACATTTGTCACCCCGGGAGCCTAAGAATATGTTTGAAGCTTCTTAAGGGCTTTACATGCTTAGTTTGGGACCCCGGAGGCTACTGGAAGTACAAACATTGGTGGGGATTCCTGGATCAGTACAAGCATAAACCACCATAACAGGGAGCTCACCAAAGGTCCAACATAAGGACTTTAACTAAAAGTGCTAGGTGGGAGACAACCTACCATGGTATGATCGTTCTTTTTCAATTTTATTTCATGTTGTTTATTTTTTATTTTATTTTATTTTCATTGAACCTAGAAGTTTTCATAGCATCTACATTAACACTGCATATTGCATACTGCATAATTGCATAATAAAAAAAAGAAAGGGAAAACACGCACGCGACGCGGTAGCGTCGCTGACGCGTCCGCGTCACTAATGCGTTGGGAAGAAAAGAATTGAACAGAGAGTCACGCGAGAGCGTGGCTGGAGGCGCGCCATTAGCATAATTTGACCCCACGCCACCGCGTCGCTCACGCGATCGCGTCATGTGGAACTTTGGCCTCCCACGCAACCGCGTCACCCACGCGGCCGCGTGCCATGAAAATCGACGTCAAAAAGGTGCATGGCCGAAAGTTGTGCTGGAATTGGGCTGCACTCATGCTAGAAGCCCAAGCCCTCCCACGCGAACGCGTGCCCCACGCGGCCACGTCATCTTTCAAAAATGGCCATCCACGCGATCGCGTCACCCACGCGACCGCGTCACCCAGATTTTTGGCAAAATGCAATTCAAACAGAGAGTTGTGCGAATGCGAGGCTGCACTCGCGCCACTAGCACAAATCAAGTGATGCGATCGCGTGACCCACGCGTCTGCATCGCCTGACCTTATTGCGCACCACGCGGCCGCATCACCCACGCGACCGCGTCGCCAGCGTCGCACACCTTAACCTAATATGCCAAAATATTTTATCTTTTCTTCCCCAATCCTAATTTTTCCTCCCTCCTTTCTTACTTACTTCTTCTTCCCTTCTTTCCCTTCTCATTCTTCTTATCTTTCATTTTCTTTTACTTAATTGCATACTTTCATTCATTGCATTATTTTCATTGGTGTTGGAATTTTATTTGGGTCATTGTTTTTTTTCTATATTTTTGTGGATTATTTGATAATTATATATTACTTTTTAAAGGGTTGCTTCCATGTTCAATTTAATACTTTCAAATAGCTTATTTACCATGCATGCTATGTGTTTGTGAAAACACCCGTATGGCATTGTGCACTATTTTTTAAGATTTCTTTTAATCTACTACTATAAATGCTTGCTTTTCACAAAACCCTTTTTATATTTTATTAATTAAATATAATTGTTATTACAAATATGTTGTTAGTTTGAAAGACTTGGTAATCTAACTTGGACATTGAATGCTTGATCTATGCTACTCATGCCTTTGCCAGCATGCCAATAAACACCTTGCATTCACTTGTTATCATATGCACTAGCTATTTTCCATTGATGACTTTTCACATGTACTCATGAGCGTGTGTTAACGTCATTCTTCTTTATTGTGCATTGATTACCACCTTTCCCGCATGATTGAAAATTGGAATTCTTCAAGAATTGATTCGAGATCCAATAACTCTAACTTTTCCCAAGGAAAGACTGGGACTTGAGGATTCGAATTAATTCATCCACTTAACTTACCTTCATAGTTAGAGGTTAACAAAGTGGGAGAAAAATCCAATTCTCATCAGAATTGATAAGGATAACTAAGTTATGACTTCCAGTTCTTATACCTTGCCAAGAGATTTTATTATTGTTAATTTATTTTACTTGTCATTTAAATATACATGTGCCCATTGCCCAAACTTTAAAACCCCCAATTTACAAAACTCATAACCAATAATAAGAACATACTTCCCTGCAATTCCTTGAGAAGACGACCCGAGGTTTAAATACTTCGGTTATCAATTTATTTAGGGGTTTGTTACTTGTGACAACCAAAATGTTTATAAGAAAGGTTGATTGCTTGGTTTAGTAACTATACTTACAACGAGAGTTTACTATAACCTCTAAACCATCAATCTTCAGTTCTTCATGGACTATGATCCTCATGAACGTGCCCACGCGCGTTATATCTGCCCGCGGATTGTGATTACCCCAGGGGCGCATGCGCGTACTGTGCGCGTACGCACCGATGGTCGCACATGATTTTTTTAAGAAAGCACATGACCAGAGTGTGGAGGCAGTTAGAGACCCTATTTTGGGGTAGAGCTTTGGCGGGAAAAGCTTAAGAAGGCCAATGATTGAAGGGTTAGGGGATTCACTCATTTTTTTTACTTTTTCTTAGATATTTTCCTAAAGTTGGTTACATTTTGGGTAGAGAGAGAACCTCCAACCTCTCTCTAGGATTTCATTCTCCATTGCAATTCTCCTTTGATTCTCTTGGTGAGATCCATTGTAATTCACTTTTACTTTGATGCAATTAGTAGATCTACTCTTCTCCTATTCTTAATTTGTGTTCTTTTGATCCTCTCACTTTGGATCTAGCTTTGACTTTGTTACTTGGATTTGGACTAGTGAATTGAGGTATTTTCATATCCATTTACTTGTAATTGTTCAATTGTTGATGATTGTGTGATTTAGATCTCTTGATTTCAACTCTTCATCTCAATTTCCTAATGTCTCTTATGAATGCTCACCAAATGTTTGATAAAATGATAACACTAGCCATGGAGTAAAATTCTTTCACTTGGCTTAAGAATTGAACTATTGGAGATAGTTGAATAGTGGATATCAATTGTTGATTGAGAATTAAGAATTGCTAATTGACTTGGAGTGCACTAATGCTAGCATCACCTAGGGTGAAGCTAGGACTTGTGACCAAGCTAGTTACTTTCACTTGAATCTCCTCTATAATTAGGGGTCAACTAAGTGATGCAAGACTCAATTGTTATCATAATTGAAGGAAGCTATGGTGATGGAACTTCCAATGCTCATCCTTGGCCAAGTTCTTTAATATTGTTTGTTTGTTGTTTAAACTTTGTTAGCTTGCACTCTCATACCAACTCTCAAAAATCACAAAAGACTTTGACTTCCTAAGCAATAATGAGCACTCTAATGCAAGTCCAAGGGAGGACGACTCGGGATTAATACTCTTGATTGTAGATTGTAGAATTGTTTGATGCGAGATTTGAGTGTCGATTAGACTATACTCACGATTGTATTCACTACTAACTTCTATATCGATATACAAAATTTCATTTATCAGTCTAGTGTCTATGTTTTAAAGCTATGAATAATTCCATGAATCCTTCACCTCTCTTAAATGAAAAATGTGCTTAATTACAAAAGAACAAGAAGTACTTGGATTTCAAATTTTATCTTGAAATTTGTTTAATTATTTTGATGTGGTGGCAATGCTTTTTGTTTTCTGAATGAATGCTTGAACAGTGCATATTTTTTATAGTGAAGTTTATGAATGTTAAAATTATTGGCTCTTGAAAGAATGATGAACAAAGAGAAATGTTATTGGTAATCTGAAAAATCATGAAATTGATTCTTGAAGCAAGAAAAAACAGCGAAAAAAAAAGAAAAAATGGGAAAAAAAAAGAAAAAGCAAGCAGAAAAAGCCAATAGCCCTTTAAACCAAAAGGCAAGGGTAAAAAGGATCCAAAGTTTTGAGCATCAATGGATAGGAGGGCCCAAAGAAATAAAATCCATGCCTAAGCGGCTAAATCAAGCTATCCCTAACCATGTGCTTGTGGCATGAAGGTCCAAGTGAAAAACTTGAGACTGAGTGGTTAAAGTCGTGATCCAAAGCAAAAAGAGTGTGCTTAAGAACTCTGGACACCTCTAACTGGGGACTTTAGCAAAGCTTTGTCACAATCTGAAAAGGTTCACCCAGTTATGTGTCTGTGACATTTATGTATCCGGTGGTAATACTAAAAAACAAAGTGCTTAGGGCCACGGCCAAGACTCATAAAGTAGCTGTGTTCAAGAATCAACATACTAAACTAGGAGAATCAATAACACTATCTGAATTTCTGAGTTCCTATAGATGCCAATCATTCTGAATTTCAGAGGAAAAAGTGAGATGCCAAAACTGTTCAGAAGCAAAAAGCTACAAGCCCCGCTCATCTAATTAGAACTAAGTTTCATTGATATTGTGGGATTCATTGTATATTCTCTTCTTTTTATCCTATTTTGTTTTCAGTTGCTTGGGGACATGCAACAATTTAAGTTTGGTGTTGTGATGAGCGGATAATTTATACGCTTTTTGGCATTATTTTTACATAGTTTTTAGTATGATTTAGTTAGTTTTTAGTATATTTTTATTAGTTTTTAAGCAAAATTCATATTTCTGGACTTTACTATGAGTTTGTGTGTTTTTCTGTGATTTTAGGTATTTTTTGGCTGAAATTGAGGGACTTAAGCAAAAATCTGATTCAGAGGCTGACAAAGGACTGCTGATACTGATGGATTCTGACCTCCCCGCACTTGAAATAGATTATTTGAAGCTACAAAAATTCAAATGGCGCGCTCTTAATTGAGTTGGAAAGTAGACATCCAGGGCTTTCTAGCAATATATAATAGTTCATACTTTGTCCGAGTTTAGATGACGCAAACTGGCGTTCAACGCCAGCTTTCTTCCCTATTCTGGCGTTAAACGCCAGAAACAAGTTGCAAGGTAGAGTCAAACTCCAAAAACAAGTTACAAACTGGTGTTTAACTCCAAGGAAGACCTCTAAACGTGAAAGCTTCAATGCTCAACCCAAGCACACACCAAGTGGGCCCGGAAGTAGATTTCTGCATCATTTACTTATTTCTGTAACCCTAGTAACAAGTTTAGTATAAATAGAACTTTTTACTATTGTATCTCGGATCTTTGGACGAGCTTTTGAAACATATTTGATCATTGTTAGTCCTTAGACATTGGGGGTTGGCCTCACGGCCATGCCTACCTTATTTTCACTTATGTATTTTCAACGGTGAAGTTTCTACACACCATAGATTAAGGTGTGGAGTTCTGCTGTTCCTCAAGTATTAATGCAAAGTACTATTGTTCTTCTATTCAATTCAAGCTTATTCTTATTCTAAGATATTCATTCGCACACAAGAACCTGATGAATGTGATGATTATGTGACACTCATCACCATTCTCACTTATGAACGCGTGATTGATAACCACTTCCGTTTTACATGAAAACAAGCTTGAATGTATATCTCTTGGGTTTCTAATCAACGATTCACATCGACTCCCCTCTGACAATAGGGCATCTGAATTCGAGATTAGAATCTTCATGGTATAGGCTAAAATCCATTGGCAGCGTTCTTAAGATCTAGAAAGTCTAAACCTTGTCTGTGGTATTCCGAGTAGGATCTGGGATGGGATGACTGTGACGAGCTTCAAACTCGCGTCTGTAGGGTGTGGTGACAGACGCAAAAGGATAGTAAATCCTATTCCTGCATGATCGAGAACCAACAGCTGATTAGCCATGCGGGAAATCGTAGAGGACCATTTTCACTGAAAAGACGGGAAGTAGCCATTGACAACGGTGACGCCCAACATACAGCTTGCCATCAAAAGGAGTATGAAGGATTGGATGAAGGCGATAGGAAAGCAGAGATTCAGAAGGGATAAAGCATCTCTATACGCTTATCTGAAATTCCCACCAATGAATTACATAAGTATCTCTATCTTTATTTTATGCTTATTTATCTTTTTAATTATTAAAACTCCATAACCATTTGAATCTGCCTGACTGAGATTTACAAGATGACCATAGCTTGCTTCAAGCTGACAATCTCCGTGGGATCGATCCTTACTCACGTAAGGTTTATTACTTGGACGACCCAGTGCACTTGCTGGTTAGTTGTGCGAAGTTATGAAAAAGAGTGATATTACAATTGTGCGTACCAAGTTGTTGGCGCCATTGAGATCACAATTTTGTGCACCAATCCTATTAGACACCTCAAGGACTTTCATGGTGTGTGCTCAACAACAAGGCGGGAAGGATCTGATGAGTTTGCTATATGGTTGTTTGCCTTCCCATTCTCTCTTGAGGAAAGAGCCAAGGAGTGGTTCTACACTCTACCTAGTGAGGTTGTTTCCGATTGGGACTTGCTTAGAAGGGAGTTCCTAGGTAAATTCTTGTCCGCAGAAGTGACAGACAAGTTGAGAAAAGAGATCTCATGCATTGTTCAAGGCGATATGGAAACACTATACGAGTATTGGGAGTGATTTCGCAAGCTTCTTGATACGTTTCCCAACCACATGATTGACATCCAAGTATTGCTTAGCTATGTGTGCCAAAGCATGAGACCGTAAGACAAGACTCTTGGATGTTTCAAGCAACGGTTCTTTGTCAAAGTATAGGACGACGGAGGAGGCATGGCAACTCATTACCGACTTAGCCGAGTCCACGCAACATGCTAGATAGAGAACCAACCATCCAAAGACCATGAATGAAGTATCCACTAGTAGTGAGATCACCGATCTTGCTAAATCCTTGGGTGAGATGACAAACCTTCTAAAGAAACTTCAAATAAATCAACAACAACCTCCATTCCATCAACAATAACAACCTCCACTACCTCCTCAACAACAAAGCCAACAATTGGTGCCCCAACGTGTGTGTGGGATTTGCTCTTGTTACTCTCATTACACGGATGAGTGCCTAAACCTCCAAGAAGATAACACCTTGGTGGCTACCCACAATTTCTATGACTGCCCGAACCAAGGATTCTACCAACAAGGCGGCAATCTCAACCAAGGATATGCCCAACAAGGAAGTAATTACAATAAAGGGGGTAGAAATTATAACCAAGGTTAGAGAGATAATGACAACCAAGGGTGGCGGGACAATTTTCAACAAGGGGGAAGAGACAATGGAGGCAACCAAAGATGGAACAACAACAATTCATAAAACCAATACTCACAAAACCAACCATATCCTCAACAAAACCAAGGAAGGAACTACCAAACCTACCAACCACCACATCAAAGACAACCACCTTAACCCAACCAATCACAAGCCCCTCAAATCACCTATCCTTCCACTTCCTCCAATCAAGATGATACATTTCGTTCCATTCTCCAAGGACAAAGAGAACTTCAAAACACAGTTACCTCTAGTCTCACCGGTCTTACATCCACTCTTCAAGCCCTTGTAGCTCGCTTGGAACCACCTTCCACCTTCACTTCTCAAGCCTCAAGTTCTAGTACCATTCCCTCTCAACCTCTACCCAACCCCAAGGGTGGCATTAATGCCATTACCTTGAGATCCGGAACGCAATTGTAAGAGAGAAGGCCCAAAGGAACCAAGCCCAATGATAATTACTCAAGATGAGGAGGGAATTGAGATAAAAGAAGTTGAAGAGGAAGATGAGGCACAAGAGATAGTTGAAGATAAAGCCCCTTAACCAAGAAGTGAAGCCTCCAAAGATGAGAAGGTTGTAGAAGAAGAAAGTGCTCAACCAATCTCATTTTCTACACTAGCAAGGAAAGCTAAGAAGCGTGTGGAACTTGACCCCAAAATGGTGGAAATATTCAAGAAAGTTAAGGTAACTATCCCTCTCTTTGATGCTATCCATCAAGTACCTAAATATGCTAAGTTTCTTAAGGACTTATGTATGAACAAAGATAGAATCCATGAGTTAGAAACTATTCCATTGGGGAGTTCTATTTCGGCTTTGATGGGAGCATTACTGGAAAAATATGGTGATCCGGGCCCGTGCATGGTTACTTGTACCATAGATGGAGTTCAATTCATTGATTGTATGTGTGATCTTGGTGCATGTGTTAGTATTATGCCTCTTTCCGTGTATCATATATCGAAGCTACCACCGTTGAGGCGGTCGGCGGCTAGGTTTGTTTTAGCGGATAAAAGCATAATAACTGTGATGGGTATTGCGGAAGATGTGTTGGTAAACATAAAGGGTTTGATATTCCCGATTGATTTTCATATCATTGAGATGCCACTAAGTGAATTGATAAGAGAAATTTTGCGTGGTCTATAATTCAGAATAAATTCCCGTTGCAAGTATAGCTTCTAAACCAACAAAAGTCCTTTCATACAAATGTTTTGGTTATCACAAGTAACAAACCCCTTTGAAATTGATAACCGAGTATTCAAACCTCGGGTCGTCTTCTCAAGGAATTGCAGGGAGGTATGTTCTTATTATTGGCTATGAAAAAGGTAAAATTAGGGGTTTTAGATTTAAGGAAGAAGTATGACAAGTAATTTAAATGACAATTAAAATAAATAAATACTGTAAAACAAACTTTTGGCAAGGTATGAGAAATTGGAAGTCCAGACTTAGTTATTCTTATCAATAATAATGAAAGTTGAATCTTAATTCCACTTAGTTAACCTTTGCTAAAGCAAATGAAAGTCAAGGGACTAATTAGTTAGACCTTCGAATCCTATTTATTTCCTAAGAAAAGGTTGGGATTATTGAAGTTCAGTTCAATTAGCAAGATAACAGTTATCAATTATATTGAGCTAAGATAACTCCTGAGTTACTGATTTCTTAACCAAGACCAAAAGGAAGGAAATTAAATCTACTGGAATAAAAGAATCAATGGCATAAGTAGATAAAGAAATATTAAACTGAAATACCTCAAATATCATTAAATAAGAAAATCATCATGGAAGTGGCATAGGCCAAATAGGCAACATAACTAATACAAGCAAGCATTCAAATGTCTGAAAATAAGAAGTAACATAGAGTGAAAGAACATTGAACCTGGGATTGAGAGTCACTCCTAAAACTAAGAGAAGTCCTAAATCCTAAATCCTAATCCTAAAGAGAGAGAGGAGAGAACCTCCCTCAAAACTAGATCTAAATCATGGAAAGTGAATTATGAAAGCATGATTATGAATGGATGCATTCCATCACTTTATAGCCTCTAATCTGTGTATTCTGGGCTGAAAACTGGGTCAAAAACAGCCCAAAAATCACTCCCAGCATTTTTTGGTCCGTACAGGTCACGGAAGAGTGACGCGGAGGCGTCGTCCACGCGTTAGCGTGGGTTGTGTTCCTGCCAGGTCACGCGGCCTTGTGATCCACGCATTCGTGTCATCTGGCGTCGGAGCAGCTTTAGCAAATTATATATCGTTGCGAAGCCCCAGACGTTAGCTTTCCAACGCAACTAGAAGCATCTCATTTGGACCTCTGTAGCTCGAGTTATGGTCATTTGAGTGCGAAGAGGTCAGGCTGGACAGCTTAGCAATTTCTTCAACTTCTTGTATTCCTTCCACTTTTGCATGCTTCCTTTCCATCCTCTGAGCCATTCATGCCCTGTAATCCCTGAAATCACTTAACACACATATCACGACATCTAATGGTAAAAAAAGAGGATTAATAATAACAAATATAAGACCAAAGAAGCGTGTTTTCAATCATAGCACAAAATCCAGAAGGAAAACGTAAACTCATGCAAATAGTATGAATAAGTGGGTAAAGAGTTGATAAAAACCACTCAATTGAGCATAAGATAAACCATAAAATAGTGGTTTATCAACCTCCCCACACTTAAACAATAGCATTTCCTCATGCTAAGCTCAAGAGAAACTATATAGAGATGAATAGGAATGATAGAATGTATGAGATGCAACCTATAAATGCAACTAAATGCAAAATATTTCTACCTAATTGGTTAAAAATAAATAAGTTCTCCAAGACAAACATAAATCAGATTTCACTAATTCAAATCATACAGTGAAAACAAGTAAGCTTGTAAGAAGATAGCTCATGAAAGCAGGGAACATAGAATCAATCATTGAACCCTCACTGGTAGTGTATA
Source organism: Arachis stenosperma (assembly GCF_014773155.1). Lineage (NCBI taxonomy): Eukaryota > Viridiplantae > Streptophyta > Magnoliopsida > Fabales > Fabaceae > Arachis > Arachis stenosperma. The sequence continues at coordinate 93,632,212 of NC_080382.1, forward strand.
TGCGCTCAAATCTCTCAAGTGTCTAGGGTCAATCTCTCTACTCTTCTCTAATCATGTTTTCTAAACTTTTGTTCCTCATCTAATCAATCAACAAATATTTAGCATACCAATGCAAACATCATGAGGTCTTTTCAGGGTTGTAATGGGGCTGAGATAAAGGTAAGGGTATATATAAGGCTAAGTGAGCTAATTAAGTGAATCCTTGATTAGTCTAAGATCTTTACCTATTCTCCCATATTTTTCCCACTTTTGATGTTACATGCTCATGTGTTAGTTTTAATTTTGTCCCATGTGCATTGCTTTATTTTGCATTTGGGGAATTCTTTTGTATCCCCTTTATTCAAATACTGAATTAATTTTTTTTTTAATGCACATGGTAATTCAATTATTTTGATTTCACATGAGCATGCTTTCCAAAATTTTTATTTTGAATTATTTCATTCTTTTCAGCTTCCTACCCTTTGTTTTTATCATCCATGTTCCCAATAGGTTTCCCACACTTAAACAATTACACAATTTCTATCTTAAGCTAACCAAGGATTCAACTTGGAATTTTAAATTTGTTTTTCTGTTTAAAGCTAGTGTTGTGGTTTATAGAATAAGAGGGAATTAAAGGCTCATAGGGGCTAACAAAGGTGATGTAAAAGGTAGGCTAATTTTGGGATAAGTGAGCTAGAATCAAACAATGGCCTCAATCATATGCAAGCATGTAAATATATTAAATATTGGACACATAGAATGAAACAAAGCAAAGATTATAATTATAGAGAAGAAAACACACAAGAATAAAAATTTATGGTTAAATAATGTAACCATATAAATAAGCTCAAAATCTCAGGTTGTGTGTTCTTTGGCTCAAAAACCATATTCCAAATACAACTTCAAAACAAGTTTAACAAAAATTTTTCAATTTAAATTAGTGAAATACCATAAAAATTTCTTGAAAAAGAAAATATTTCTTCAACCAAGTGGTAAAATATGCACAAAATCAAATAAATATGCAAATGCAACAACTAGCTACAAAGAAAATTTAAACATTGGTGTTGAGACAAGAAAGTACTAACCCATGGAGATCGGTGTCGACCTCCCCACACTTAAAGATTGCACCGTCCTCGATGCATGCTAAGATGTACAAGTGGATGGGCTGCTCCAACTGGTGCCTTTCTCCAAAAATTGTGCAGGTGGACTTGTTTGTCTTCCCATTAAGAAGCTTTTCCTCTCCCTTCGTGGTGGCCATCCTGAAAGAAGAGGAAAAAAAATAACCCAAAAATAAAGATAGAAAATAAATAAAATATGGGTGTTAATGCCAGATAATAAGGGTCTCAATTACATGGTAGCTACAACATGCAAGTGAGAAAACAGTAGAAGTACATGGCAAAGCAAGAGTGCAAAAATTTGCAACAATGGGAAAGAGAGTGCAAGATAATATAAATTCATGTCAATGCAAAATTAATACAAATATCATAAAAGAATAGCATTGACTTAAACAATATTACCCAACAGTGTAAAACAAGTCACTAAGTACCAAAATAATACCAGAAAAGACACAACAGTTGAATATGAACAAGTAACACCAATGGAAAAATTAATAAATTTAGAAAAGAAAATAAAAAGATGCACAAAATTAAAATGCAATGGAAGAAAGTATGCAAATAAATTAAATAAAATAGAATGGAGGTGAAAAAGATGAGAAGAAGAAAGTAAGAAAAGGAAGAAGAAGGAAGAAAAGAAATAAGAAAGGAAGAAAAGAATTAGGTATAGGGAAGAGAAGATAAGATATTTGGCTGCGTTGAAAAAGTTGTGCGGCGCAAGCGACGCGGACGCGTGGGGGACGCGGTCACGCGACTAGCGCTTAAATTAATTGACGCGATCGCGTTGGTCACGCGGACGCGTGGCTCAGGTTATGCTACTGGCGCAAGGGCAGCCTCGCGCTCGCACAACTCTCTGTTCGAATTTTCATTTTTGCCAAATTTGGGGTGACGCGATCGCGTGGGGCATGCGATCGCGTGAGTAGGCTTGAGAAGGGAATGACGCGGACGCATCGGCGACGCGGTCGCATGATATAGATTGTGCGTCCAGCACCAATCCAGCACCACTCTCGCACAATAATTCATTGTGCACCCTTTGTACGTCAAAAATTAGGGCACGCGGTCGCGTGGGAGGCCATTATTCCCATATGACGCGGACGCGTCAGCGACGCGGCCGTGTGGGATGATTTATGCCACGGGCACGCCTCCAGCCACGCTCTCGCGTGACTCTCTGTTCGATTTCTCTTATTCACAACGCACATGTGACGCAGACGCGTCAGCGACGCTGCCGCGTCGCGTGCGTGCTTTTTTTTTTTTAATAATGCAGTATGCAGAATACAATGCTAATATGAATGTTATGCAAAATTTCAGGTTCAATACAATAAAATAAAATGAAACTCGAAAACAAATAAAACTAGATAAAAATGAAAAAGAAACGATCATACCATGGTGGGTTGTCTCCCACCTAGCACTTTTAGTTAAAGTCCTTAAGTTGGACATTGGTTGAGCTTCCTGTTATGGCGGCTTATGTTTAAATTCATCCAGAAATCTCCACCAATGCTTGGAATGCCAATAGCCTCCAGGGTCCCAAACTAAGCATGTAAAGCTTCTGAGCAGCTTCAAACAAATTTTCAGGCTCCCGGGATGACGAATGTCAGGATAGGATCCATGATCCCAAGCTTTGCTTTTAAATCCGCCTCTGTCTTGATCTACATGATTCCACTCGGGCGGTTTAAAAAGTAGATTCTCACCAAGATGACCAAACATTTTCCGAGATCCTATCAAGTGAACTTGACACCAACTTCTGCGCCTCAAATTGAAGTGCGAAACCTCATTGGATCTTGCATACTAGCGCTGAGTGCGAGTCATTTCCCTTTTTCTCTTAAAGCCGCAAAGAGCTCTAAGCTGACCATCTGTTTCAAGCAAACCATATTCAAGTGGAAAAATAAAGATAAGGGTCAAGGATTTTACCCACTTGAAGTCTGTATTGGGTTGTAATGGCCTTGGGATCAGTGTTTCCAAGGGTTCTACAAGATCTACTCCCTTGTGGTCTTCAGTGGATTCCTCCACTTCCTTGCAAACCTTTTTCATTCCAGCCATGTCTTGGTCAAAGTCTTCCATATCTTCCTCATCACTTGAGTCATAAACAGGAGGTTGAGAAAAGTCGACCTTTACATCATCTTCGTATTCACTTGGGGAAGATTCTTTTGTCTCAAAGGATTCACTTTGTGGATGCAAGTTCATCACGAGGTGGACTTGACTGGTGACTATCATCATTAAAGAAACATGCGTCTTGAGTTACTCCGTCCAGTTCTTCATAAGATATCCGCATTGGAGGTTGTGCAACATCCTCTTTAGCGTCAGTTGTAACATCCTTGACGGGGACTCTGTATTCCCGTGGAGGTTTAGCATCTCCTAAATCTTCAACCAACTCTTCTTCTTCTATAATGACAGCGTCCTCTACTTGTTCTAGTACGAAGTTATGCTCTATGATGTCCACTGGAGTTCCTTGTGTCTTCTTCACAATACATTCTTCATTAGATTCTCCACATGAAGCCATGGGAGTCTGTTGAGTGGCTGAATGTCTGGAAGATAGTTGATTTATTGCTTGCTCCAGTTGCTGAAGGGTTGTATTGAATTGGTTTACTGATTCTTCGAAGTGAACCTGTGATTCTTGGCTTGATGGATATGAACATGGTTTGTAGGAGAGTGGTGGTTCCTAGGAGTGATTGAATTGGCGTTGGGGTGGATAAGGATCATGTGGTAGTGAATGGTGAAAAGAAGCTTGTGAGTATGGTGGATTGGGGCTGTGTTGGAAGGATGGTCTCTGAGCACAGGGTGGGGCTTGTTGGTAGCTACAAGGCGGTCCACCGAATCTATCAGTTGGACATGCATTGTAAAATGGTCTTTGTCCATGGTATCTAGGATGGTGTTATTGCCTAAAGGGTTGATTGGATCCTTGTGGCTCCATCCATCTTTGATTGCTTAGACCTTGATGCATAGTCCTGTTATAGCTTCCATTCCTTGCAACAAAATTAGAACCAAACTCAAAGCGAGAGGGGTGAGAATTCATAATAGTTATCAGAAATAAGAGAGGAGAGAGAAAACAAATAAACAAGCAAAAGAAAATTTATTATATTTTTTTTTGAAAAATATTTACAATAACAAATAATAAGGCACACGTTTGCCATTCCCCGGCAACGGCGCCATTTTGATAAGAGAACTTTTGCGTGGTCTAGAATTCAGAATAAATTTCCGTTGCAAGTATAGCTTCTAAACCAACAAAAGTCCTTTTATACAAATGTTTTGGTTGTCACAAGTAACAAACCCCTTTGAAATTGATAACCGAGTTTTCAAACCTCGGGTTGTCTTCTCAAGGAATTGCAGGGAGGTATGTTCTTATTATTGGCTATGAAAAAGGTAAAATTGGGGGTTTTGGATTTAAGGAAGAAGTATGACAAGTAATTTAAATGACAGTTAAAATAAATAAATACTGTCAAGCAAACTTTTGGCAAGGTATGAGAAATTGGAAGTCCAGACTTAGTTATTCTTATCAATAATAATGAAAGTTGAATCTTAATTCCACTTAGTTAACCTTTGCTAAAGCAAAGGAAAGTCAAGGGACTAATTAGTTAGACCTTCGAACCCTATTTATTTCCTAAGAAAAGGTTGGGATTATTGAAGTTCAGTTCAATTAGCAAGATAACAGTTATCAATTATGTTGAGCTAAGATAACTCCTGAGTTACTGATTTCTTAACCAAGACCAAAAGGAAGGAAATTAAATCTATTGGAATAAAAGTGTCTTCAGATTGGGAAGAATCAATGGCATAAGTAGATAAAGCAATATTAAACTGAAATACCTCAAATATCATTAAATCAGAAAATCATCATGAAAGTGGCATAGGCCAAATAGGCAACATAACTAATACAAGCAAGCATTCAAATGTCTAAAAATAAGAAATAACATAGAGTGAAAGAACATTGAACCTGGGATTGAGAGTCACTCCTAAAACTAAGAGAAGTCCTAAATCCTAAATCCTAATCCTAAAGAGAGAGAGGAGAGAACCTCCCTCAAAACTAGATCTAAATCATGGAAAGTGAATTATGAAAGCATGATTATGAATGGATGCATTCCCTCACTTTATAGCCTCTAATCTGTGTGTTCTGGGCTGAAAACTGGGTCAAAAACAGCCCAAAAATTACTCCCAGCACTTTTTGGTCCGTACAGGTCGCGGAAGAGTGATGCGGAGGCGTCGTCCACGCGTTAGCGTGGGTTGTGTTCCTGCCAGGTCACGCGGCCGCGTCATCCACGCGTTCGTGTCGCCTGGCGTCAGAGCAGTTATGAGAAATTATATATCGTTGCGAAGCCCCGGATGATAGCTTTCCAACGCAACTGGAAGCATCTCATTTGGACCTCTGTAGCTCAAGTTATGGTCGTTTGAGTGCAAAGAGGTCAGGCTGGACAGCTTAGCAATTTCTTCAACTTCTTGTATTCCTTCTACTTTTGCATGCTTCCTTTCCATCCTTTGAGCCATTCATGCCCTGTAATCCCTGAAATCACTTAACACACATATCACGGCATCTAATGGTAATAAAAGAGGATTAATATTAACAAATATAAGACCAAAGAAGCATGTTTTCAGTCATAGCACAAAATCCGGAAGGAAAACGTAAACTCATGCAAATAGTATGAATAAGTGGGTAAGGAGTTGATAAAAACTATTCAATTGAGCATAAGATAAACTATAAAATAGTGGTTTATCATGAATCCAAAAGGACATCATCCATCCTACTTGGGAGGCCATTTTTGAGGACCTCTAAATTTAAATTAGATGCCCACTCGGGAACTTATTCATTTGAGATCGACGGGAGAGTCGTAAATTTTAGCCTAGATGAATGGTGAATGGGTAAGTCCCATCCAAGTTGTGCCAAAGAAGTCTGGGGTAACCACCATCAAGAAGGATAACGGGGAGCTCATAGCTACACGGGCGCAAAACTCTTGGCGGGTGTGCATTGACTACCGACGGTTGAACACGGCAACTAGAAAGGATCATTTTTTGCTACCGTTTATCGATCAAATGCTTGATCGGCTATCCGGTAAATTTCACTATTGTTTTCTAGATGGCTATTTGAAATACTTCCAAATACATATTGCTTTAGAAGACCAAGAAAAAATAATATTTACTTGCCCCTTTGGAACTTATTCCTATAAGCGTATGCCATTTAGCCTATGCAATGCACCGGCAACTTTCCAAAGGTGCATGATGAGAATATTTGCGGACTTTCTAGAGTAATTCATGGAAGTATTCATGGACGACTTTAGTGTCTATGGGGACTCTTTTGATCATTGCTTGGATAACCTTGAGAAAGTTTTGGAAAGATGCACTAAAGCAAACCTTGTCTTAAATTTTTAGAAGTGTCATTTTATGGTTAGGCAAGGCATTGTTTTAGGACATATTGTTTCTAAAGATGGTATATCCGTAGATCCAGCAAAAATCAATGTTATATCTAGCTTGCCTTACCCCTCCTCTGAGAGGGAAGTCTGTTCGTTCCTTGGACATGCAGGTTTTTACCAAAGATTTATAAAGAACTTTAGTAAGGTAGCCTTGCCACTATCTAGATTGTTGCAAAAAGATGTTGAATTTGACCTAAGTGAAGAATGCATGGCATCTTTTGATAAGCTCAAGGTTGCATTAACCCAAACTCCCATTGTGAGAGGGCCGGATTGGAGTCGGCCGTTCGAAATAATGTTTGATGCTTCAAACTATGCGGTGGGAGCCGCGTTAGCACAACGCAAGGGTAAGAATCCATATGTCATAGCCTATGCATCAAAAACATTGGATGGAGCATAATCCAATTACACTACCACAGAGAAAGAGCTATTGGCCATTGTTTTCGCTTTGGATAAATTCCGAGCTTATTTACTTGGCTCCAAGGTGGTAGTGTACTCGGATCATGCAGCATTAAAATACTTGTTAGCTAAAAAGGAATCGAGATCGAGATTGATTAGATGAGTTTTACTATTGTAAGAATTTGACTTGGAAATTAGGGATAGGAGTGGTTCGCAAAATCTAGTGGCGGATCACCTAAGTCGCCTTGAACACACCAAGGGCGATGCCACTCCTATTGATGACTCATTTCCCTTTGAGGGCTTGCAAGCAATCTCAGAAGTCATTCCTTGGTATGCACCAATAGCCAAGTACTTGGTATCCCGCACCTTCCCTCCTAATCTCTCCAAGCATCAAAAGGATAAGCTGAAAAGCGAGTCCAAATACTATGTGTGGGATGATCCATACCTTTGGAGATGTGATGCGGATCAAGTAATTTGGAGGTGCATCCCACAAACCAAATTCCAATCAATCTTGGAAGCTTGCCACTCCTCCGAGGGAGGTGGTCATTATGGACCCCAAAGGACGGCAAGAAAAATCCTAGATTGTGGATTTTGGTGGCTAACTCTTTTTAAGGATTCCGCTCTCTTTTGTAAATCTTGTTCTCAATGTCTTAGATTTGTTAATATCTCCAAGAAGGATGAAATTTCCCAACAAACCATGCTATTTTATGAAATTTTTGATTTGTGGGGCATTGACTTCATGGGGCCATTCCCAAACTCTAATGGCTTTCTCTACATCCTACTTTCTGTTGATTATGTGTCCAAATGGATGGAAGCGATACCCACCTGGACGGACGATGCTAATGTAGTCCTTTCTTTTGTGAGGAATAATATAATTTGTCACTTTGGGTCACCACGAGCAATCGTGAGTGACCAATGTTCACATTTTTGCAACAAAAGAATGGATGGACTCATGAAGAAATACGGCATCATACATAAAGTAGCCATGGCCTATCACCCACAACCGACAGCCAAGGCGAGGTCTCCAATCGGGAGATAAAGTGCATCTTGGAAAGGATTGTGAAGCCTAATAGAAAAGATTGTAGTACCAAGCTTCCCGACGCACTTTGAGCCTACTGAACGGCATACAAGACGCCAATTGGCATGAGCCCCTTTCGATTGGTATATGGCAAAGCTTGCCACTTACCGGTGGAGGTAAAGCATAAAGCGTATTGGGCCATCAAGGAGTGCAACTCAAGTTTGGGAAAGGCCGGAATTGATAGGAAGCTAAAATTAGTGGAATTGGAGTGTTTGATGTTAGAAGCCTATGAGAACTCTAGACTTTACAAGGAGAAGATGAAAGCCGTGCATGACAAGAACATAAGAGGAAGAGAATTTGGAGCCGGCGACCTAGTCATTCTCTACAATTCAAGATTAAGATTTTTGCCCGGAAAACTAAGGTCAAGATGGGAAGGACCCTATCGGGTAGAGAAGGCAGAACCTTACGGAGTCTATCATTTGCGCCAACCATCAAGTTCCGACATCTTCAAGGTTAATGGGCATCGGCTAAAGTTGTATCATGGTAAAAAGTTGACAAGAAACAAGGAGCTTGAGATATTCCTTTTGGAAGATGCACCTCATGACAAAGAGAATTGAGCTAGTGAAAGTCCAACTTAAGGACATTAAACAAAAGTGATAGGTGGGAGACACCCCACCATGGTGAGATCTACTTTTTTCTTATCCTTCTTGTATATAATTCTTGAACTCTTTAATGATTTGTGAATACTTAGCTATAGAATTGTTTGGATAGATTTGATTTTTGTTGCTTTAGATAAGTTGTTCATGAAGATTTGCATTGATTTTGAGTAGGTGGATTGATTGTGTGGTAGAAAACACCCCATTTTTAGATATTGCATGATATTTTGGGTGTTTTTGCCCCACTTTAGCTTGCTTGCCTGCTGAATTTGTGATAATAATGCACTTCTTCATGTCTAAAAAAAAGGGGGGAGGGGGAATCGACGCCTGCGCGTGCTAGACGCGTCCGCGTGGATGGCCTCGCAACCCCTGGTACAAAATTCCAGAGTTATACGAGAATTAAGCCAGCATTGAGCCCCAAGCCTAACACCATTCGCGCGTGCACGCACCTGGCGCGTACGCGTCCATAACTCTGCATAAGCATTCCACGCGTCCGCGTCGATCGCGCCACTCGCAGTCCTGGTACAACTTTCCCGAGAGTTGCACAACTATTGTGCCAACGCTGTGCTAGTGGCATAACCCCACTGACTCTCAGGCATACATGCCGTGTACGCGTCCCTTTGCATCATGCCAATCCGCGCATGGGCGCATTGTACGCGTACGCGTCAATCCCTCTGCTGCCCACTCCTGGTACCAAATCCAGAGAGTTGCACGAGTTTTGCGCTCGCATTACGCCCCTAGCATAACTAGACTTACGCATGTGCGCACCTTGTGCGTGCGCGCACCTTGTGCGTTCGCGTCCACCCTTCATCTGTTACCCACGCGCACGCGTGGAAGACGCTTCCGCGTCCTTGCTATTTGTTCCCATCCACGCGCACGCGTGGTGGGCGCGTGCGCGTCGATCCTACGACGTAGAAACATCATAGCTCGCCTATTTTCAAATTCTCCATCCCTCTTCTCTTATTTCCATCTTCATCCTCTCATCTCACATTCTCTACCACTTCAACCACCATTATTCCCCTTCTCCACCCTCTCTTCGGCGGCACTGCCCTCTGGCAACCACCACTTCTGGCGGTCCCAAACTCTCCTATCTCTTCCCTTTTTCCACCTTTCTTCCCCTATTCTCTTACTCACATTCCTCATTTCTATCTTCTCCCTCCTAAGGTACTCTTACCTTTCCTTTTTCTTGCTTCTACTTCTTTCTCTTTCTTCCTTTAGTTACACTTTCCTACTTTTTTTCTCAGTTATTTTCTTATTCATGCTTACTTGTTTGTTTGCTTTTCTTTCCTTTTACTATTTTTCATGGGTGTTGTGGGTAGAGACTTCTCTTGCATTAGTAGGTTCAATTGTTATATTTGATTTCCTTGCAATATGTGGTGCTCTATGATGATTGGTGTTACTTTGTGGGATGCTACTTTGTTCCATTTCCTCCATTTGTATGCCACTTAAGGGTTGCACGCCAAGTGTTTGATGAAAAGCACATATGAGCCTCTCTTTCAAATTTGACTTAATGCTTTTCCCTTAGTGTTCTTTCTCACTCACTTGTCTATTCCTATGTGCATTGAGCTTATTACTCTTCATGTCTCATATTCACGTGCTCAACCCTTATGACTTGCTTCTTGTTATAGATGTTTGAGTATATGCCTCTCATGCCTCTTATTTGCATGCTTATATCGCTCTTGTATCCCATGCTAGTGACTAGCCATTGTGCCCGTTGTTGTTTTAGTTACATGTTGTAGCTGTCATGTACCTAAGACACTCATTCTCTTATGGCCTCCCTCTTTACTTGCATGACTACCATTTATGAGTGCTTCTTTGGGTTTAATGTCTCTTCCTTTCCAACTTTTACAAGATGGTCTTTAAGAAGGATAAAGGAAAGGTGCCGAAGAAAATGGTCACTACGAAGGCACCTTAAGGGTCTACCAATAGAGCTAAGCCTCTCCTCAAGAAAGCATGAAGGATCGCTAACATTGATGCATTAGAGAAGGATAACCCTCCGAGGGACCCGACCAAGTTTCCCAACCGGTACTGCGAGCTTGTCTACCCCATGATAATTGAGAGAAACTATCGCGCAGAGCCTCTTCTTGTCCTTCTGGCTCATGTTGTTCCAATCATGATACCCCGCATCGAGCGGAGGCAATGGGGGGTTTATGATGAGACAACCGAGGGAGGTAAACCTATCCTGGGTGGTGGAGTTTTACTCCAACTACCACTCACCTTCTCTTGCATCGGTCTTTGTGCATCGGAAGCAAGTTTCGATCATAGAGGAAGTTATTCAAGGAGTGCTTAGGACTGGGCCATTAGCGGATGGGATTGATGCCTACCAAGAGATCTTATCGACACATTGCGAGTATGGTTTTGATTGGGGTGCCATTCTCCGGTCATCGCCATACCTGAAGCAATTTGGATTCGAGGGAGGATGCGACCCCGACCTAAGGGTATTGATGCACGATATCTCACTGTGGAGGCTCAGGCATGGGCCCAAATCTTAGCCCATTATGTGCTCCCTAGCACACACAGGTCATCTATCACCGACGAGCTAGCTTTATTGGTTTGGTGCATCCTTACCGAGAAGCCGATCAACATCCCAGCTATCATTCGTCAAGCCATGGGATGTATCCATACCAAAGGAAACTTATCCTTCCCCACTTTAGTAACGGAGTTAGTTGCCGCGGCCGGTGTTTCTTGAGAAACAAGGGATCGGAAGGCCATGATCCCGGTTGATGGTAGTGTTGTTCTGATCGGGAAATATCTCAAGCCTCCAGTGGACACCGGCAGCCTTGACATAGCTATTCCCACGAGCGTCTCCACTGCTTCATCCGCACCACCAAGATCATCCCACCAACGCATTGAGGATCTTCACAATAAGATAGATCGGTATGAATAGCGAAACCAACACCGGTATGCTTATGTGAAGAAGCTTTTAAGTGTTGTCACCCCACCTATGGAGGAACCAGATATCTCCACATCTACCGCAACCTCAAGTGAAGATAGCGATGATGAGGAAGATGATGGACTATCCGGAGCCGGTCGCCCATTGCGCATCACTCATTGCACAGAGAACCGTGCTAGGTTTTAAGTGTGGGGAGGTCGGTCGACCGATCTCCATAGGTAACACCCGAATAAACTTTGAATCTTGTTTGTTAATTAGGATAGATTGCGTGATTAGGTTTTGCTTTTTGACACCGTTTGCATGTTAGTGATCTCTTGTTAGGTCCACTTGGTTAGAGTAATGATTTCTTTTTCAAAGTGCTAAAATTTTTTGGGCAACCCTACCAATTTTGAAAATTTTTTATGCTAAGCTTGTTTGAAGAATGTAATTTGGAACATGGATTTTGAGTTAAGAACACAAGCAAGTGAGTTTTGAGCCTAATTGCATGGCCACATCTTATAGCCACCTATCTTCCTTCTTGTGTGAATTGTTCTCTCTCTATGATTGTGATCCTTAATTTGTTTGACTCTATATGTCCATTGTTGTATGTGTGAATGCATGTATATGATTGGGGCCATCATTTCACCTAGCCACTTACCCAAACGGCATTACCCTGTAACAACCTTTGTGACCAACTTTGAGCCTGCGCTAACCTACTTACAAGCCAAAAGCGGAAAACCATGAATGTCCTTATTTGAATCTTTGATTAGTTTAGGCTAGTGTGTGTGTGTGTATGTTATTCAAGTGTGGGGAAATGCACGAGGGGGGGGGGGGAGGGGGGCATTGGTTGAGGTAAGAGCATGTTGTTGTTTGTGTTAAAAATATTGGAAAGTGGATACGTACTCATGAGTTGACTAAAAATGTAGATCGTATGCATTGATAAGAAAAACAAAAGAAAAAAAAACAAAAAGAAAAAGAAAAAAAGAATGAATAATGAGAAAAAAAACATAGAAGAAAAAGAAAAAAAAGAGAAGAGAAAAAAAAGAACGGAAAAGGGGATAAACTGCCCCAAATTAAGACTCAATAACAATCAATGCATATGTGCAGTGATCAAGAGTGAATGCATGAGTATGTGAAAAAGTGAGGAATGGGTAGTTAGGTTAGTACATAATTGTATAGGATGTTATATAGGTTAGGTGGGAAGCTTAGGTTAATCAAAGAACTCAAATTTTAGTTCACTTAACCAAATATATATAACCCCACCTTGACCCTAGCCCCATTACAACCTAAAGAAAGACCTCATGATATATGTATGCGTGCATATAATAATTGTTGATTGTTAGAGGAAGAACAAATTTTGGAAAGCATGAAATAGAGGAGAATTGAGTGATTAACCCTATATAATGAGCGAATAGAGTGCAAACACTTCCGGTGAGGGTTCGAAACCCAACTTCTCGTTCCTGGCTCTCACGAGCGTTCTTCATGCAAGTTGTGTGCATTTCACTTTAATGATTAAAATTGGTAGAATTCATGCATTGCTTATCATTTTGCCCTACATGCTTATGTTTGCTCTTGGAAGATTGATTTTCTTGTGACCAAGTAGATGATAACACTCATCTTAGTTGCATCCGTATAGATAGATTGCATTTCATGAATCTCATTCTCTTATAATCCTTTGGTCTTTTGCTCTCCTTTAGCATGAGGACATGCTATAGTCTAAGTGTGGGGAGGTTGATAAATCCCATTTTTAGGATTTATCTTGTATGGATTTTAGGGGTTTATCAATGATCTTTCACACTTATTCCTATAAAAATGCATAACTTTGTGTTCCTTTCCCAACTTTGCCTCATAAATAAAAACATGCTTCTTTTACATCAAATAAGATATCTTTTAACCCCTATCTATTACCATTCGATGCCGTGATCCATTTGTTAAGTGACTTCAGAGCTTATAGGGCAAGGATGGCCCGGAAGAGGGTGAGGAAGCATGCATAAGGGAAAGGAGCATGGAAAATGGAGCTTTGGATTTTCGAGCAGCGACGTGTACGCGTACCTTCCGCGTACGCATGGATGCGCGCTACCAAAGTCGGCGCATAGAAGCCAAAGCCAGAGCGGCGCATTTGCATGGCTAAGCCAGAACCTCATGGATGCGCACGTACGCTTGGTGCATGCGCGTGGATTGTGAAAGCTCCAGGGACGTGTACGCGTGCTGTGCGCGTACGTGTCGATGCCGCACGTGATTTTTAAAAAGAAAACGTGACCAGCAATTTGGGAGTAGTTACAAGCCCTGTCTGGTGCAAAGTCCTGGCGGGAAAAGCATAAAAAGACCCACAGATTCGAGGATCAAGAGTTATTCACTCATTTTTACATTTTCTAGATATTTTTCCCTAGTTAGTTATACTTTGGAAGAGAGAGAAACTCTAACCTCTCTCTAGAACTTTGCAATTTTCATCTCAATTTCTCTTAGATTCTTGGTGAGATCCATGGCTAACTCGTTGTTCCTTTGATTCAAAGTTGTAGATCTACTCTTTTCTTCTCAGTTAATGCTCTTTTGATTCATTCATTCTAGATCTTAAAATTGTGACTTTGCTATTTGGATTTTGATTAATGAAGTGATGAATTTCATTCAATTGTTTGATTGTTGATGCTTGCCTTGAGTTGAATAGCTTGAATTCAATTCCTTTTTCTCAATTTCATAATGTTTCTCACTATTGTTCACCAATTATTTAATGAAATGACAACCCTAGCTATGGAGTAGATTCTTCTTACTTGGCTTAGGGGTTGAGTTGTTGGAAACACTTGAATAGTTAATATCAATTGTTAACTATCAATTAAGAATTGTCAATTGACTTGTAGGCCACAAGAACTAAAATTCATTAGAACTTGTGCCTTAAGTTAATTACTCTCACTTGACTTTCCTCCATGATTAGGGGTCAACTAAGTGAAGCAATGATTGATTGTTGTCATAATTGATGGAAGCTATGATGATGGAACTTCCAACGCTCACCCTTGGCCAAGGCTTTTATCTTGATTGATTGATTGTTCATTGTTGTTAGTTTAAATTCTTATACCAAACTCTCAAAACCACAAAAGACTCCTAATCAATGATGTGCATTCTAAGGCAATTCCTAGGGAAGACGACTCGGGACTAATACTCTTGGTTATAGATTTTAGAATTGTTTGATGAGAAATTTGTGTGTCAGTTAGACTATACTCATGATTGGACTTATTGATAATTTCTATACCGGCATAAAAATCTCTCATCATTCGTTGTTATAGATCTTGAATGATGGACTGATTATGCTTCTCGGCATACTCTGAGTTGTATTTTTATGCTATTTAGGATATCTTCATGATAAATATCACATAACTATTCATGAGCATACTTTAAGAAATTCGAAGCACTAGATTTGAGATATTGAGACTGATCACCTTAGTATCAATTGTTTGGTGTGGACAAGACCCAAATGGCATCTCGTGGATGTGGACGAGGATGAGGATGGAGAGGTTATGAGGGAATCATATTGGTAGATAATCTGACTGATTTCATGGTTGCTATGGCAAACATGGCTGCTGCCATTAATGCTGCTGCTGCTGCTACCAACGGATGAGACAACAAGATGCTGAAAACGAAATTGGAGGTGGTAATGGACATGGTGGTAGAGATGACATTATGAGTAACGGGGTGCTAATGGAGATTATGAGCTTTTCTTGAGTTGGTCAACAAGAGTCGAGTGGTGGACGAATGCTCAAGAAAAAGTGTGGTAGCAAGAAATGATCGCCAAGGGTTTTATAAAAAGGGGAAAGGCAAGAGTTTTGCACCAAGGAGCCAAAATTTCAAGAAAGGTGGCTACGCACCGCATTACCCCCAAGGTAGGAATAATTACAAAAAGAATAACAACTACCCAGAAATGGTAACGGAAAGCAGAAAAAGACACATTTAGATGACTTAAGTGTTAGAGAAGTGGGATCTATCACTCAGACAAGCTGTGCAGGGCCTGGCTGAGTCTATGTTATAGGTGCGTGGTGCCAGGGCATATCTCTTTAGACTGTCCACATAGGAAGGATCAGGATACAGGTCAAACTCAATAACAAGATCGAGTCTTTTCTATGATGGCGAATGATGTTGCTATATTGGAATCTCTAATCAGAGGTATTTGTGAGATTAGTAATAAGACTTTAATTGAATTATACGATACTAGAGCATCACATTCATTCATATCATATGACATAGTTGAGGACGTAGGGTTAAAATAATTAGATTTAGTTTATGACTTGCATGTGAATACACCACCTTCTCAGATTGTGATAACTAGGTTGTGTTTTCGACAAGTGTCTTTTCAGATAGAAAATAGACAGTTTATTCAAGATTTAATATGTTTTCCTTTGACTGGAATAGATTTGATTTTGGATTCAGATTAGTTGTCAATGCATCATGTGTTGTTGGATAGTTTTGAACATTCTATTCCATTTATGTTTGAAGGGTTAGAAGGGTCGGTAGTAGCCCGGGGTTATTATTTGAACTCGGTGATGATGATTTATAGCAAAAAAGAGTGTCAAGGGTATGTTCTCTTAGCCACTAGTTCATCAGGAGACGAACAGAACTTACACCAAATTTTGATAGTAAAAGAGTTTTCCAAGGTATTTTCCAAGGATATACCTGAATTTTTCCTTCCTGTAGAAATAGAGTTTGCAATAGAGTTAGTGCTGGGAGCAGGACTGGTCTCAATCGTACCGTATAGGATCTCATCGATGGAGCTCGCAGAACTTAAGAAAATGCAACTAAAAAAACATGGTAATAGAAGAAAAATAAATGAAATGTGAAAGTGTTTAGATTAGAAATTTTCACCCAATTTGTCAGACGATCTCCCCATACTTAAAAATTTGCATCGTCCTCGGTGCATTCGAAGATGAGCAAGGAAGGGGGTACAACGACTTCACGAATTACCACCTTCAGCTAGTGGATCAACCGGCTACTGCATGTTCTTTCTTTTGCTTCCCTTTTTTGCTTATGGTAGGTGATGAGCGGATAATTTATACGCTTCTTGAAATTATTTTTATATAATTTTTAGTATGTTTTATTTAGTTTTTAGTATATTTTTATTATTTTTTAAGCAAAATTCATATTTCTGGAGTTTACTATGAGTTTGCATGTTTTTTTGTGATTTTAGGTATTTTCTAGCTGAAATTGAGGGACCTGAGCAAAAAATCTAATTCAGAGGCTGACAAAGGACTGCAGATGCTGTTGGATTCTGACCTCCCTGCACTCGAAATAAAATTTTTGGAGCTACAAAAGATTAAATGGCACACTCTGAATTGCATTGGAGAGTAGACATCCAGGGCTTTCCAGCAATATATAATAGTCCATACTTTTCCCGAGCTTAGACGACGCAAACTGGCATTTAACGCCAGCTCTCTGCCCTATTCTGGCGTTAAACACCAAAAACAAGTTGCAAAGCAGAGTCAAACGCCAGAGACAAGTTACAAACTGGCGTTCAACTCCAAGGAAGACCTCTACACATAAAAGCTTCAATGCTCAGCCCAAGCACACACCCCAGAAGTGGATTTCTGCATTATTTACTCATTTCTGTAACCCTAGTGACTAGTCTTGTATAAATAGGAATTTTTACTATTGTATTTTGATCTGGGCATCTATCTTTGATCAGTTTATGTGATATTAGACATTGGGGGCTGGCCTCACGACTATGCCTGGACCTTTATCACTTATGTATTTTCAATGGTGGAGTTTCTACACACCATAGATTAAGGGTGTGGAGCTCTGCTGTTCCTCGAGCAATACTGCAATTACTACTGTTTTCTATTCAATTCATGCTTATTCTTATTCTAAGATATTCATTCACACTTCAACTTGATGAATGTGATGATCCGTGACACTCATCACCATTTTCACTTATGAACGCGTGCCTGACAAACACTTCCGTTCTACCTGCGAAAGCTAGAGTGTGTATCTCTTGGATTCCTGGTCCACGACGCATGGTTGCCTATCCTGACAACAGAGCCTTCCATTTCGTGAGATCAGAGTCTTCGTGGTATAGGCTAGAATCCATTGGCAGCATTCTTGAGATCCGAAAAGTCTAAACCTTGTCTGTGGTATTCCGAGTACGATCTGGGATGGGATGACTGTGACGAGCTTCAAACTTGCGACTGTAGGGCGTGGTGACAGACGCAAAAAGATAGTGTTCCGAGGGTTACCTGAAACGTGCAGCTCGGTCTTCCGGCAAGGCCCGAGGTGGTGGGTTTGAGACCCGAGCTGGTTGTGCTGAACGGCGGGGGGTTGTACCTGCAATGACACTCCGATGCTTAAGTTAGCACGGGTCCAAGCAGATATCAAGTAGAATTAGAGTATGAGTTATACCTGGGTGCTCCAGTGTATTTATAGTAGTTGGCTGTGATCATCCCTGGATAAGATATTCTTATCTTATCTTATCTTTTGGGAGATTCATCTCTATCTTTGCGGAACCGCCTTTCCCAGGCCCTTTCGGCCTTTAGGTTTTGGGCTTAGTTCCTTCTGATGGGCCTTTCTTTGGCCTGTTTGTCCGAGGTCCGACCTCGAACGTGGGCCTTGGGTCGAGGTCGGGCCTTCTATCAGCTTTACCGAGTTTGGAGATCTCGGTCAGGGTATGAACAGTGCCCCTGCCCGAGTTCGTCTTTTTTTCGGAAGGTCGAGCTCGGGCATAGTAGTTTTTCAAAATTTGAAAACGGTCGTTTCAGCATTTATTGCTTGTTACCGTTTCTTCCTCGATTTCCGTGCGGCGCTCTGTGGGGGCTTTATTTATTTGCCCCTTTCTTCATTTTTCTTTGTTTATTCATCACTTCTTTTCGAGCATCTTCTCTTCTTTCTCTCTGTTCTTCGTCTTCCATTTTTTGTGCGTTTTTTCAGAGTTCTTTTCTGTGCCGCCGTTTTTCCTTTCGTCGGAGCTCGTCGCTTTCTTCTTTTCCAGGTTTGCTTTTTTCGCTTTTATTCTTCGTACGCTTCTTTTTTCTGATATCTTCTATGCCCGGGTTGCCCCGAAAAGAGGCGCCGCTATTGCTTTGTATGTGTGTGGGGGGACTCTTTTCTCCGATCCATTTTTGTTATTCGAGTTGCTGCCTTCTTGTTTGTAAAAGAACTTTGCTTTCTTTTGTTTTTGTTGAATTTGGTTTTTCTGCCTTTGTGTGATTTTTGTCTTGCTGTTGTATTCTTTCTTTGTAGGCAAGATTTTTTTATGTCTCGAAAGGTGTTTCAAGCAATGTCGACCAAGATTCCGAGTGGTCTAGGTTGGGTAGATCCTGCTCCTTTAAGGGTCCCGTCTGTTGTAGATTCTGAGTATCTGATTAGGTTCCGTAGGGAGTGTAGTATTTGTGAGAACAGGGAGTCTGAGCGGGATTACGAGTTAGCAGCCCCGGAGTCCGAGGAGAGGGTATGTTTTCCGCCGTTAGAGAGTTCCGAGAAACTTTTCTTCTATGCTTATGATTGTTTCTTCTCCAAGCTAGGTGTCCGTCTTCCTTTCACCGGCCTGGAATCCGAGGTCCTTTGGTCTTGTAACCTTGCCCCTACACAACTCCATCCGAACTCTTGGGCGTTTTTAAAGCTTTTCCAGCTTTTGTGTCAGATTTTAGGCGTCTCCCCTTCTGTTTCTCTTTTTTCTTATCTGTTTGTACTGACGAAGCCGGGGTCGGGTGCTGGGAAGGTGTCCTGGGTTTCGTTTAGGGCTAACCAGGGTAGGAAATTTTGCACTTTGTATGATGAGTCGTTTCACGATTTCAAAAACTATTACTTCAAAGTCCGGGCTGTTGGAGATGTCCGACCTTTTTTCTTAGATGAGAGTGGGGAGCCTTCGTTTCCTCTTTGTTGGCAAGAGAGTGTGGTGTCGGTTAAGTACACTTTCGAGAGTCTAGATGAGGTGGAACAGGCTTTCGTTGGTGTGTTGAGCAGTCTATGGGGTCGGGCACCTCACTTGGATACGAAGAAAATGTTGGGAGATCCAAGCCTTCTCCGTTCCGAGTTAGGTAGTTCCCGACCTCTTTTTGAGATTTCATTTTCATATTTTGACTTTGTTTTGATCTTTCTGTTTGATAACCTCTTTGTTTCGTTTATGCAGAGATGTCTTCTCAGGCTGATTCTATGAAGTTTCTCCGTCGAGCGAAGAAATCTGCGGCATCTCGGAATATCGAGGCTGAAGCTTCTCCCCGACCTTCTCCGCAGAAGACTACAATTGGTGTTCAGACTCGGTCGAAGACCATTCCGGTCCCTCAGTTCCGAGCTATAACTCAGGATCCTCCGACCTCCGGACCCGGTCAGCTTTCCCCGACCTCGACCTCGGGTCCTCCCCCCAAGAAACAGAAGACTTCCCGAGAGCCTGCTGGTTTCAATGACAAGGATTTCGATGCTCTCGGTTGGGTTGAGCAGCACATTCTTCCTCAGACTTTTATTTCTACTGATGATGCGTCCATGGAGCATCACTTTCAGTATATGGCGCGGAGTTGTGTTCGGATGGCTAGCCTTCATGCCGCCATTGCTCGGGAGTTTAAGAAAGCTCCCCTTGGGGCGACCAGCTCCCGACTTGAGAAGGCCCGGTCCGAGCTTGATAAGGTTAGTCAGCTGAAGGATGCTAGGATTGCCGAGCTGGAGGAGTCTTTGGAGGAAGAGAAGACTAGGGCTACCGCGGCTGTGGCGGTGGCGAAGACGTCTGAGGAGATGGCGAGGGTGGCGACGGAGAACTATACCAAGCTGTATGCTGAGCTTGTGGAGACGAAGGAGAAGCTGCAATCTGCTCGGGATGACTTTTATGAGCTGGAAGATAATGTGGCCAAGGGTATGGATGCTATGTTTGTGAATTTGAGGGATCAGGTCCGGGTTCTTGCTCCCGAATTGGATCTCAGTTTGTTCAGTACGGATAACATGGTTGTGGAGGGGAAGATTGTTCCTGCCCCTGTTGAGGATGAGGTTCCGATGTCCGACCCCAAGGCTCCGGTGTCCGACCCCGAGGCTCCGGTCGTGAACCCGACTTCACCTTTGGCCGAGGATAGAGTTGGTATGGAGGTTCCAAGCGATGGTGCTGTTCCTGCAGTCCCGATATCCATGTTTCAGCCAGGTGTTGATGCGGAGTCTGGAAAGGGCCTTGATCCTCTGTAATTTTCTGTACTTTTTGTGCTTTTGCCCGACCTGTGGGCTTTTTGTTTTTTGGATGTTTTCTGCAAACATTTTGGACACCTGTTCTGCTATTTTAGCTACTCTTGTAGCTTTATTATGCCATGCTTTGTGTTTCGATTGTCTCGTTCCGCTTTTATGCTTTTTAGTTGTTCTCGGGTAACAACTTTTTAGCTAGCATTTTGACTTCTCGCTTTTTGCTTTTTAGTTGTTTTTGGGTAACAACTTTTTAGCTAGCGTTTTGACTTCTCGCTTTTTGCTTTTTAGTTGTTTTTGGGTAACAACTTTTTAGCTAGCGTTTTGACTTCTCGCTTTTTGCTTTTTAGTTGTTTTTGGGTAACAACTTTTTAGCTAGCGCCTTGACTTTCTCGCTTTTTGCTTTTTAGTTGTTTTTGGGTAACAACCTTTTAGCTAGCGCCTTGATTTTCTCGCTTTTTGCTTTTTAGTTGTTTTTGGGTAACAACTTTTTAGCTAGCGTTTCTCGAAGTCCTGGTTCTTTGCCAGCTTTTTTCTTGGGTCCGAGTTTATTCTCGGACATCGGGATCCTTGAGTACCCCTTTGGTCAGGTCCGACTTCGTTGTTTGGTCGGCCTTTTTTTAAGTTATTTTTGTAACTTCTTTTCTATTTGGCTTTTTGAGCCATTTCAGAGTTACTTTTATAACTTCTCACATTAATTTGAACCTCGTCGCTTCATCTTTGCCGACCTCGTATGGCCTTTGGCAAATGATTTTTTGCGTTTTGCCGAGCATAAATTAATGCGCCTTGGTGGGGTACTTTTTAGGATATGCTTTATAACGAGAAAGAGAAAATAAAGAAATTTGATTAGTATTAAAAAGAAGAATATGTGCAAAGTGTTTACCCTTTTGACTAGGTCGGGTGTCCTACTTAACCGGGTGTCTCATTAAAAAACCCTCGTGGGGAAAAAGAGTACACCTCGGGTTAAGTTTTTCTAGCTGTAGTATCGTCTTAGGTTACAGGCGTGCCAGGTTCTGGGCAGCTCATTGCCTTCTAGGTCGGATATCTTGTAGTAGCCTGTCCCTAAGACTTCTGTTACTTTGTAGGGCCCCTTCCAATTTGCGGCTAGCTTTCCTTCTCCCGATTTTTGTGTTCCGATGTCGTTTCGGATTAAAATCAGGTCGTGAGTGGAGAAGCTTCGTTTTATCACCTTTCGGTTATATCTGAGGGCCGTTCGTCGTTTTAAGACTTCTTCTCTGATTCGGGCTCTTTCTCGGACCTCGGGTAGGAGGTCGAGTTCTTCCCTTTGTGCCTGAGGGTTGCCTCCTTCGTTGTAGAAGATGGTTCTGGGTGATCCTTCGTCTATTTCGACGGGAATCATTGCCTCCATTCCGTAGGCTAGTCGGAATGGGGATTCTCCTGTTGTAGAGTGCGGGGTTGTCCGATATGCCCATAATACCTGGGGGAGTTCATCGGCCCATGCCCCTTTGGCCTCTTGGAGTCTTCGTTTTAACCCGGCCAAGATGACTTTATTTGCGGCCTCTGCTTGTCCATTGGCTTGCGGGTGTTCGACCGATGTGAACTGCTGTTTGATTTTTAGCTCGGCCACCAAGTTCTGAAAACTTGTGTCTGTGAACTGTGTTCCATTGTCTGTTGTGATGGAGTAGGGGACTCCGAACCTCGTGACAATGTTTTTGTATAGGAATTTACGGCTTTTCTGAGCCGTAATAGTGGCTACGGGTTCAGCCTCGATCCACTTTGTGAAGTAGTCGACCCCTACTATGAGGTACTTGACTTGCCCCGGTCCTTGTGGGAATGGGCCGAGTAGGTCGAGTCCCCACTTTGCGAAGGGCCATGGTGCGGTGATGCTTATGAGGTCTTCGGGCGGTGCTTTGTGAAAATTGGCGTGTTTTTGGCAGGGGGGGAATGTTTTCACAAACTCTGCCGCGTCTCTTTGCAAGGTCGGCCAGTAGAACCCGGCTCTGACTATTTTCTTGGACAGGGCCCGGGCTCCGAGATGGTTCCCACACATGCCTTTGTGGACTTCTTCGAGGACGCTCTTTGTTTCTGTGGTCGGGACGCACCTCAGGAGGGGGTTTGAGAATCCTCTTCTGTATAATACGTCGTGGATTAACGTGTAGTTCTGGGCGTCTTTTGTAAGCCTTTTAGCTTCTTTTCTTTCGGCGGGGAGAGTTCCCGATTTCAGATAGTTGAGTATGGGGGTTATCCATCCTTGTTGTTGCCCGGATATATTTAGTATTTCTTCCTCCCTTAACACGGAGGGGGATTGTAGAGTTTCTTGGAGGAGACTTCTGTTGTTCCCTCCGGGCTTGGTGCTAGCAAGTTTTGAGAGGGCGTCTGCCCGGGCATTTTGCTCCCGGGGTATGTGCTGGATTTGTATTTCCGGGAAGTGTCGTAATTACGCCTGTGTTTGGTCCAGGTATTTTTTCATAGTAGGGTCTTTGGCCTGGTAGCTTCCATTTACTTGTGATGTGACGACCTGGGAGTCGCTGAAGATCGTGATCCTCTTTGCTCTGACCTCTTCGGCTAGTTTTAGTCCCGCTAGTAGGGCTTCGTATTCGGCTTGGTTATTTGAGGCCTGGAACTCGAATTTTAGGGATAGCTCAATCCGTGTTCCTTGATCGCTTTCGAGTATAACACCGGCCCCGCTTCCTGTTTTGTTTGAGGATCCGTCGACATACAGATTCCATGAGAGTGGGGTTCCCGGGGTCTCAGTGTATTCTGCGACGAAGTCGGCTAGGTATTGAGATTTTATGGCAGTCCGGGCTTCATAGTGGAGGTCGAACTCGGACAATTCCACCGCCCATTGTAGGATTCGTCCTGCCATGTCTGTCTTTTGTAGGATGTGTCTCATGGGTTGGTTTGTCCGGACTTTGATGGTGTGGGCTTGAAAGTAGGGGCGGAGTCTCCGAGCTGTGAACACTAGTGCATAGGCGAATTTCTCTATTTTCTGATAGTTTAATTCGGCCCCTTGTAGTGCTTTGCTTACGAAGTATATGGGGTGTTGCCCCTCCTCATTTTCTCGTATTAGTGCCGAGGCGACTGCCCGATGTCCGACCGACAGGTATAGTACGAGCTCTTCCCCTTTTAGAGGTCGGGTTAAGATTGGTGGCCGCCCGAGGAATTCCTTGAATTCTTGGAAGGCCTTTTCGCATTCCGGGGTCCAAGAGAAGGGTTTCCCTTTCTTTAGGAGTGAGTAGAGAGGGAGTGATCTTATCGCTGATCCTGCCAAGAATCTTGATAGGGCGGCTAGCCTCCCATTCAGTTGTTGCACTTCTTTGACACACGTCGGGCTCTTCATTTTGAGTATTGCTTGGCATTTGTCCGGGTTTGCTTCGATGCCTCTCTGAGTCAGCATGAAGCCTAAGAACTTCCCGGCTTCTGCGGCGAAGGTGCACTTTGTCGGGTTAAGTCTCATGTTGTGTTTCCGGAGGGTGTCGAAGATACTGCTGAGGTCGGCGACCAAGTTTCTGTCTTCTTGTGTCTTTACTAGCATGTCGTCGACGTACACCTCTAGCTGTAGCCCGATGTGTTCTGAGAACACTTTGTTCATTAGCCTCTGGTAGGTTGCCCCTGCGTTCTTCAGCCCGAAGGGCATTACTACGTAGCAGTAGTTTGCCCTTGGGGTTATGAACGAGGTCTTTTCTTGGTCGGGTCCATACATCGGGATTTGATTGTATCCCGAGTATGCATCCATGAAGGAGAGGTATCTGTAGCCCCAAGCTGCATCGACTAAGGCGTCGATGTTCGGTAGTGGATATGGATCTTTGGGGCAGGCTTTGTTGAGATCCGTGTAGTCGACGCACATCCTCCATTTTCCATTGGGCTTCTTCACTAGGACCACGTTTGCAAGCCATAGGGGGTACTTTACTTCCCTAATGAACCCTGCATCTAGCAGTGCTTGCACTTGTTCTTCTATTTCTTGCATGCGTTCGGGCCCGAGCTTCCTGCGTCTTTGTTGGACAGGTCGGGATCCCGGGTATACTGATAGCTTATGGCACATCAGGTCGGGGCTTATGCCTGGCATATCGGAGGCTTTCCAGGCGAAGAGGTCGGAATTCTCCCTTAAGAGGGTTGTGAGTTCCTCCTTTAGGCCTGCCTCGAGGTTTGCCCCTATGTTTGTTACTTTCTCGGGTGTGTTCCCGATCTGGATCTTTTCGGTTTCTCCTTCTGGTTGTGGCCGAAGATCTTCTCGGGCTTGGACTCGCCCGAGTTCTATTGTGTTGACCTCTTTCCCTTTTAGGCTCAGACTTTCGTTGTAGCATCGTCGTGCTAGTTTTTGGTCGCCTTTTAGGGTAGCGATTCCCTTTGCGGTAGGGAACTTCATACAGAGGTGTGGGGTCGAGACTATAGCCGCTAGTCTGTTTAGGGTTGGTCGTCCGATGAGGGCATTGTATGCTGAGGTGACGTCGACTACAATGTAGTCGATGCTTAGTGTTTTGGTTTGCTCGCCTTTTCCAAAGGTAGTGTGTAATGAGATGTATCCCAAGGGGCGGATCGGGGTATCTCCTAGTCCAAACAGGTCGGTGGGATAGGCTTTTAGCTCTTTTTCTTCGAGTCCGAGCTTGTCGAAGGCTGCTTTGAACAGGATATCTGCTGAGCTTCCTTGGTCGATCAGGGTTCGATGTAAGTTGGCGTTGGCTAGGATGATGGTGATCACCATAGGGTCGTCGTGTCCGGGTATTATTCCAAGAGCATCTTCTCGGGTAAATGAGATAGTAGGTAACTCGGGTAAGGGGCTGTCTTCTCGGACATGGTAGACTTCTTTGAGGTGTCTCTTCCGTGAGGATTTGGATGTCCCTCCCCCTGCGAAACCTCCGTTTATCATGTGTATGTGCCTTTCGGGAGTTCGCGGGGTTCGCGTTTGCTCGGCCCGATCTTCGTTATCTCCCCGTCTTCTCTTTCTGGTTTCTTCTCCTTTCTCAGCTATGTATCTGTCGAGTTTTCCCTCTCTGGCTAGCTTTTCTATAACATTCTTTAAGTCGTGGCAGTCGTTAGTAGAGTGGCCGTAGAGTCTGTGATATTCGCAGTACTCGGACCGATCTATTCCTGCTCTTTTGTGCTTCAGAGGTTTGGGTGGTGGGATCTTCTCGGTGTGGCATACTTCTCTGTAGACGTCTACCAGGGAGACTCGGAGGGGAGTGTAGCTGTGGTATTTTCGTGGCTTGTCCGAGTTGGATTCTTCTTTCTTTTTCTGTTCCCGATCTCGATCTCGGAGCGGGTAGGTTGACTCCTTCCTGGAAGAGTCTCTCAGCTGGGAGGTTTCTTCCATGTTGATATATTTTTCTGCCCGTTCTTGTACTTCGTATAAGGAGGTCGGGTATCTTCTGGATAGGGATTGGCTAAACGGTCCTTCTTTTAGGCCGTTTGCTAGTCCCATGATGGCTGCTTCCGTGGGCAAGTGTTGTATGTCCAGGCAGGCCTTGTTGAATCGCTCCATGTACTCTCTGAGAGTTTCTTGGTTGCCTTGTTTGATCCCGAGTAGGCTGGGGGCATGTTTTGCCTTGTCCTTTTGAATAGAGAACCTTGTTAAGAATTTTTTGGTCAGGTCTTCAAAGCTGGAGATTGATCCTGGTGGCAGGTTGTCGAACCACTTCATGGCTGACTTAGTGAGAGTGGTGGGGAAGGCTTTGCATCGAATCGCGTCGGAGGCGTCGACTAAGTACATTCTGCTTCTGAAATTGCTGAGGTGATGACTTGGATCGGTGGTGCCGTCGTAGAGGTCCATATCTGGTGGTTTGAAGTTTCGCGGTACCTTCTCTTTCATGATCTCTTGTGTGAAGGGATCATGGTTGCTTTCGGGAGTGGTGCCGTGTTCCGTCCGATCTTTCAGGTTGGCCTCTATCTTCCGCAGTTTTTCTTCCAATTCTCTGCGTTTGCGAGCTTCCCTTCTCAGATCCTGTTCAGTTTCCTTCTGCTTCTTTACGTCCTCTTCGAGTTGTCTCAGCCGGCTTTGTTGTGCCCGAACTGTTTCCAGAATCTCCGAACTTTTTTCTCTTTCGGGATTTTGTGGATCTTTGTCTGGGGGCGATGTCTTTGGGCGATTCTGTTTGTTTCCTCCTGGAGTGCGTGGTGATAGAGGGCTGTCCGGCCGTTCTCCGGTGTCAACTTCCTCTTCTTGTTCTGATGTAGCGTGGTTATTGTTGGGAGGGTCGTCCGCCATGGTAAAGGGATGACTTCCAGGTCCCCGGCAACGGCGCCAATGTTCCGAGGGTTACCTGAAACGTGCAGCTCGGTCTTCCGGCAAGGCCCGAGGTGGTGGGTTTGAGACCCGAGCTGGTTGTGCTGAACGGCGGGGGGTTGTACCTGCAATGACACTCCGATGCTTAAGTTAGCACGGGTCCAAGCAGATATCAAGTAGAATTAGAGTATGAGTTATACCTGGGTGCTCCAGTGTATTTATAGTAGTTGGCTGTGATCATCCCTGGATAAGATATTCTTATCTTATCTTATCTTTTGGGAGATTCATCTCTATCTTTGCGGAACCGCCTTTCCCAGGCCCTTTCGGCCTTTAGGTTTTGGGCTTAGTTCCTTCTGATGGGCCTTTCTTTGGCCTGTTTGTCCGAGGTCCGACCTCGAACGTGGGCCTTGGGTCGAGGTCGGGCCTTCTATCAGCTTTACCGAGTTTGGAGATCTCGGTCAGGGTATGAACAGATAGTAAATCCTATTCCCCACGATCAAGAACCAACAGCTGATTAGCCATGTGGAAAACCGTAGAGGACCATTTTCACTGAGAGGACGAGAAGTAGCCATTGACAACGGTGACGCCCAACATACAGCTTGCCATAGAAAGGAGTATGAAGGATTTGATGAAGGCAGTAGGAAAGCAGAGATTCAAGAGGGATAAAGCATCTCCATACACTTATCTGAAATTCCCACCAATGATTTACATAAGTATCTCTATCTTTATTCTATGTTTACTTATCTTTTAATTATTAAAACTCTATAACCATTTGAATCCGCCTGACTGAGATTTACAAGATGACCACAGCTTGCTTCAAGCCGACAATCTCTGTGGGATCGACCCTTACTCACGTAAGGTTTATTATTTGGATGACCCAGTGCACTTGCTGGTTAGTTGTGCGAAGTTGTGACAAAGAGTTGAGATTACAATTGTGCGTACCAAGCTGTTGGCGCCATTGAGATCACAATTTCGTGCACCAAGTTTTTGGCGCCGTTGCCGGGGATTGTTCGAGTTCGGACAACTGACGGTTCATCTTGTTGCTCAGATTAGGTAATTTTCTTCTTGTTTCAACCTTTATTTTATTTTCAAAAAGTTTTCAAAAAATTTTCAAAAAATTTTTCTTTGTTTTCGTTTTTCCAAAAAAATTATTTTCGAAAAAAAAATACAAAAATTATAAAATCATAAAACCAAAAAAATATTTTGTGTTTCTTGTTTGAGTCTAGAGTCAAGTTTTGAGTTTGGTGTGAATTGCATTTTTAATTTTTCTAAAAAATTTTCGAAAACTCATGCATGGTGTTCTTCATGATCTTCAAGTTGTTCTTGGTAAGTCTTCTTGTTTGATCTTCATATTTTCTTGTTTTGTGTCTTTTGTTGTTTTTCATATGCATTTTTTGAATTCATAGTGTCTAAACATGAAAAATCTCTATGTTTGGTGTCTTGCATGTTTTTCTTTTCTTGAAAATTTTTCAAAAATAAGTTCTTGATGTTCATCATGATCTTCAAAGTGTTTTTGGTGTTCATCTTGACATTCATAGTGTTCTTGCATGCATCATTTGTTTTAATCCAAAATTTTTATGTGTTGAGTCATTTTGTGGTTTTTCTCTTTCCTCATTAAAATAAAAAAATAAAAAAATATCCTTCCCTTATTTCTCTCATAAATTTCAAAATCTTTGGGTTGACTTAGTTAAAAATTTTTAAAATAAGTTGTTTCTTGTTAGTCAAGTCAAGATTTCAATTTCAAAAATTTATCTTTTCAAAATCTTTTTCAAAATAAATTCTTTTTCATTTTTTATTATTTTCAAAAATTTTAAAAATTGATTTTCAAAATCTTTTTCTTATTTTTATTTCATAATTTTCGAAAACTTTACTAACAATTAATGTGATTGATTCAAAAGTTTGAAGTTTGTTACTTTCTTGTTAAGAAAGGTTCAATCTTTAAATTCTAGAATCATATCTTTTAGTTTCTTGTTAGTCAAGTAATCAATTTTAATTTTCAAAATCAAATCTTTCTAAATTTCTTTTTCAAATCTTTTTCAAAATAAATTTCAAACATATCTTTTTCAAATCATATATTTTTCAAAATCAATTTCAAAATCTTTTCTAACTTCTTATCTTTTCAAAATTGATTTTCAAATCTTTTTCAACTAACTAATTGACTTTTTGTTTGTTTTAAAATTCTTATCTTTTTCAAAATCACCTAACTAATTTTCTCTCTCTAATTTTCGAAAATCACCTTCCTCTTTTTCAAAATTCTTTTTAATTAACTAATTGTTTCAAATTTTAATTTTAAATTTTATTTCTTCTCTTAATTTTCGAAAATCATTAACCTTTTTTCAAAAACAATTTTCGAAATTCTCTCCCTCTCATCTTCTTCTATTTATTTATTTAATTACTAACACTTCTCTTCTCCTTCATTCTTATTCTTCTTCTCTTTTACTCACATAAAGGAATCACTATACTGTGACATAGAGGATTCCTCTTCTTTTCTGTTCTCTTCTTTTTCATATGAGCAGGAGCAAGGACAAGGACATTCTTGTTGAAGCATATCTTGAACCTGAAAGGACTCTGAAGAAGAAGCTAAGAGAAGCTAAAGCACAACAATCCAGAGAAAACCTTACAGAGAATCTTAACAAAGAAAGAGACATGGCCGAACCCAACAACAATGCAAGAAAGATGCTTGGTGACTTTACTGCACCAAATTCTAACTTACATGGAAGAAGCATCTCAATCCCTGCCATTGGAGCAAACAATTTTGAGCTAAAGCCTCAATTAGTTTCTCTGATGCAACAGAATTGCAAGTTTCATGGACTTCCATGAGAAGATCCTTTTCAGTTCTTAACTGAATTCTTGCAAATCTGTGATACTATTAAGACCAATGGGGTTGATCCCGAGGTCTACAAGCTTATGCTTTTTGACGTGGCAGAAATTGGAAGATTAAGAATTATTAAGAAAAATGGCGTTGCAAGTACAGCTCTTAACTAGCAAAAATCCACTTGTCAGTTTAGAAAAGAGTTGTCACAAATTTTATAAATAAAATATTGGGAGTATGAGTCCCAGGTCGTCTCCCAACAAATTGCAGGAAGATGTGCTATTTTACTAATTAGAGGTTTTCCAAAATGGTTTTGAGTTTGATAAACAGGAAATTAAATTAGAGAATTTATGTAATTTAAATAAAAATCTTGATCGGGAGAAGATTAATCGGAAGTTATATCCTTGTAGGAATTTTCTCAAAATCAATTAATAATTAGTAGTTGTTTCTACTTAATTAACCCTCAACGATTGAGGGAAAGTCAAGTTAAAAGTCAACTTCTATTCACAAGTCCTAATCTTCTCCCTTGGGAAGGATTAGAGTTAGTGACTAACAAGCCAACCAACAACGAACTAATTACAATTGAACTCTTGAGTATTCCAACTCAAGGTTCTCCTTTTAATCAACTCCCAATCAAGTTGGGAAACAACTCCATTATCATAAATGTAGACTTCACAAAATTAAGAGGGGAAATAAAAAGAGACATGATAAATAGTAATCAAAGAGATTAATTAAAAACAAAAATAGTCTTGTATTAATGAACTCTAAAAATAATCCAATGTTAACTCTAAACAAATTAAGGATATGAAAGAGTAAGTAAAAAGTAAGTAAACAAACTAGAATGACTAGTTTCGGAGGTAGACTCTTCTCAATAACCAAAGCCAAAATTTTCAATTCCTAATTTATGAATGTAAAAGAAAAAAATCTAGAGGAAGAGTAAAATCAGATCTAAAACTAAAATTATGCGGAATGAATGTTGTCTCTAGTCTCTGCATGTTCCCTCGCTCTAATCTGCGTTTCTGGGCCGAAAACTGCGTTAGAATGCAGCCCAGAATTCACGCCAGCGACCTCTATAAATTCTGCAGATCGTGCATGTCACGCGACCGCGTCGTCCACGCGTTCGCGTCACTCAGCATTTTCCGTACCATGCGTGCGCGTCACCCACGTATTCGCGTCACTTGTGCAGCTTCCAATCCATGTGTTCACGTCAAGCACGCGTTCGCGTCACAGTGATTTTTTCATTTCGTGCGGATGCGTGAGTCATGCACCCGCGTCACTTCTCGCTGGTCATCTCTTCAATTTCTTGTGTTCCTTCCATTTTTGCAAGCTTCCTGTCCATTCTCTAAGCCATTCCTGCCCTATGAAGTCTGAAACACTTAACACACAAATCACGACATTGAATGGTATAAAGGAGAACAAAAATACACAATTAAAAGATCTTTGGAAAGTAAGTTTTCAATCATAGAACAATTTTGGGAAAGAATTGTAAATACATGCAAATCATATGAATAAGTGGGTGAAGACTTGATAAAACCACACAATTAAACACAATATAATTCATAAAATAATGGTTTATCACTTTTCCCTTTTGCTGTAAGAGACAGAGCTAGAATATGGTTGGACTCTCAACCTAAAGATAGCTTGAACTCTTGGGATAAGCTGGTCACCGCTTTCTTGGCCAAGTTCTTTCCTCCTCAAAAGCTGAGCAAACTTAGAATGGATGTTCAAACCTTCAGACAGAAAGATGGTGAATCCCTCTATGAAGCTTGGGAAAGATACAAGCAACTGACCAAAAAGTGTCCTTTTGACTTGCTTTCAGAATGGACCATCCTGGATATATTCTATGATGGTCTGTCTGAATTGTCTAAGATGTCATTGGACTATTCTGCAGGTGGATCTATTCACCTGAAGAAATCACCTGCAGAAGCTCTGGAACTTATTGACATGGTTGCAAATAACCAGTTCATGTACACTTCTGAAAAGAATCCTGTGAATAATGGGACACCTCAGAGGAAGGGAGTTCTTGAAATTGATGCTCTGAATGCCATATTGGCTCAGAATAAAATGTTGACTCAGCAAGTCAACATGATTTCTCAGAGTCTGAATGGATTGCAAAATGCATCCAACAGTACTAAAGAGGCATCTTCTGAAGAAGAAGCCTATGATCTTGAGAACCCTGC